>NC_060138.1:739130400-739437234 GCF_021461385.2 Schistocerca piceifrons
GTAGCGATTTGAAGAGCAGAGGGAAAAAAGTGCCATGGCTCGTGCCGTGGGAAAAAAAACCTCTGCGACAGTGGGATGGGTAGTAAGAGCAGTAGTGGCTTACTAGCTGCGATAGCTCATGCAAGGTTCGATTTGTTAGTATAGGTATCATGCATCATTACCGTGACAAGCGATGGCGATGTGTCCCAGTTGCTGCAGCTGCTACATTCCTGGAACAATCAAGATCGTTATACAGTAGTGGGAGATCGGCCATAAATCATCTCACTGTGTGGGGGATGTGTGGAGCTTGTTTGCATGCAGTGTACGGTACGGCTTCCCTGTGTGGTGTCAGTTATTCGACAGTGTATTTCAGCTGGATATCCAGTAATGGCGTCTGATTAACAGGGGCTCGCCTGTGCCGTTATGTTTGCGTATGCTTGGCCATAGATGCTATGTCCTCACAAGTATGTCTTTTGGTCTTTTATGTTTCCATCTATCGTTGTGGTCGTAGTACCCCAGATTCAGAATAAACGGGTTCTGCGAATGTCTGGAGTTTCTGTATAGTCTTGTGGTGAGTTTGTGGATTACCTCCGTGAGAGTCTCAAGTCGGTATTCCCGGTGAAGGTCCGCGATGCGTGTGTATCGTGGAGCATTGCTTATGATTTTGAGTACTTTGTTTTGTATGAGCTGCAGACGGCGCAGGCGTGTAGGCGCAGCATATCCCCAGACAGGAGCTGCGTACGTCATCAGGGGTCGGATAAGTGTCATGTACATGGACCTCGACACCCTTCTGTTCAGTGTGCTACGCCTGTTGAGCATAGGATAGAGCTGTTTGAGCCTCGCGCTAGCTCGGTTGGTCATGTGTTGTATGTGGTCCCCCCAGAGTAATTTCCGGTCCAGCCAGACACCGAGGTATTTGACTTTCTCGCGGAAACGTATTGGACGTGCATGTAGAGTTATTGGTCTGCAGTAGCGGTGTTTGAGCAGTTGCTTCGGTCTTCTAGTGAGCAGAACGGCTTCGCACTTGTCGACGTTTACTCTAACACGCCATTTCTCCAACCAAGGCTCGGCCACTCTGAGTGCAGTCTGTAGGCGTGACGTAATGTTTGATGGTTTCCAATCTTGCGCAAGGATGGCTGTGCCATCCGCGTAGATTGCCATCATTGTGTTGTGTGTGGTTGGGAGATCGTTTATGTAGAAGTTAAACAGTAGGGGCCCTAGGATGCTTCCCTGGGGTACTCCCGCGTGTATACCGTGTCGTGTTGATTGTTTTCCCTGCACGTCAGTGTTGAAACTCCTGTCTGTGAGGTATGAGTGTATTAGACGCAGCAGCCTGTCGAGGAATCCCGCGTCGCTGAGTTTGCGGATGAGGCCGTTGTGCCATAGACGGTCGAAAGCCTTTTCGATGTCCAGGAACACTGCCCCTGTAGCTTTGTTTATGTTGAAGCCATGTGTTATATGTTCAATGACCCGTAGGAGTTGTTGTGTTGTGGAGTGGTGATTCCTGAAGCCGAATTGCTCCGGTCTCAGGATGTCATTTGTTATGCAGTGCCTAGTGACGCGCTTGAGAATCACCTTCTCAACAATCTTACTGAGCGAGCTCAGAAGGCTGATGGGTTGGTAATTTTGTGGGAGGCTGTGGTCTTTCCCCGGCTTCCTGAACATCAGGACCTTGGCGGGGAAGTGTTGGTGTTTTAGTATGGCATTCGTTATGTGTGTTAGGTACTCAGTTGCTTTATCCGTGAACTCCTGGAGGACACGGTTTTGAATGCCATCATGACTAGGGGCTTTCCTAGCAGCTGAATGCATTATAGCCCAGGAGACTTTGGCTGTGCTAGCATGTCGAATGTCGTCGCGCGATGGTTGGGCTAGAATGCGTGTAACCTCTTGGTCAGTAGCAAGTGTGAACACTGGATCTGATGGTACCAGGTTCGGTGTGAATGACGCTGCGAGTGTTCGGGACATTACTTCTGCTTTCTCTTCCGCTGAGTATGCAGGTCCGTCAGGCCCTCGAAGCGTTGGGGTGTATATTTTCTCCCTGGTGAAGTGTCGGGCTAGTTGCCACACGCCAGGTCGTGCGGTGTCCAGCCCTTCGAGTTTTTGGTTCCACTGTTGTGTTCTATGTGTTTGTATTTTATCGTGTATGATGCCCTGTAGTCTGTTAATGTGCCGTTTGAAGTACGGACGCCTGGTGCGCTGCCATTGTCTCCTTAGGCGATTCCTCATTGAGATTAGGCCCAGGATTTCCTGGGGCAGGGCCGCACTGCGTTGTTGTGAGGTGCGATCAGGTATGGTGCCTGCCATTGCACCCTGGACGGCGTTAGTGAGGGTTTCTACTGCCTCGTCAATTTGTGCTGTTTCGTTAATTTCGTGTATAGGTGGGATGTGGCTATCAAGCGTTTGCTTGAACAATGTCCAATTCGCACGCCCGTAGTCCAACATCTTGTGTTGTTCCGTGTGCTGCAGTGTTTCCTCAATGTATAGTATTACAGGTTGGTGGTTTGACCAATCTGACTGACACCCGCCATACACCGCGATAGCCAGGGGTGATGATCTATGGCGCCATTTCATTTCACAGCAGAATTTCTTTGGTTGTCATCTGCGGCACGATATTCTACGCCCCGTTTTGCCCCGTTTTGTTGGTCATCATGACACGCCATCCTCCTCGGCTTATACTTCAGCAAGGCAATTCCCGCCTGCACAGTGGAAAAGTTTCTACTGCTTGTCTCCGTGCTTGCCAAACTATACCTTGGTTAGAAAAGTCGCCGGATCTCTCCCTAATTGAGATCGTTTTAATTACGGGCAGGGCTCTCCAACCATTTCGTAATTTTTACGATCTAACGCGCCAGTTGAACAGAATTTGGTACGACATCCCTCTGAAGGACATCCAACAACTGTATCAATCAACACTATGCCAAATAACTGCTTGCATAAGGGCACACATGGACCAACGCATTATTGACTTGCTCAAATTGTAAAGCTCTCTCCCTTGAATAAATCATCATATTTTTAATAAAATTGTAATTATTTGTTTGTCTGCACATGTACATATATCTACCAACTTCCGCACCATTCGGATAATTCCTTGATGGTGTGTCTTTTTTTTGTCTTAGAATGTCTATGTAAGATAGGTATGACATGGATGTATGTGGGCAAAGCCACAGCCAAAAATATCCTCCTAAATCCTTGTATCAATTTCAACAAAGCTTACTATCTGGAAATAAATACAGAGCGCTGGGGGTGGTGGTGTGGGGCAGAGGTTAAGAGCCAGCAACCTCATACTTGGGGTGGGGATGATAACGTGGAGAGAGGAGGTGGGGCGAGTTGGACAGCGAGCAGGATGGAGGAGATGGACTCATACAGAGGGAAGGAGGAAATGGACAGAGAAATGGGCAGGGAAGCGGACAGAAAGGGGAGAGGGGGAGATGGTGAGAGGGAGAGAGGAGAGAGGAAGAGGTAGACAGAGAAAGTAAAGAATAGCACATGGACAGGGAGAGAGGGGAGGAAGAGGAGATGGACAGAGAGAAGGAAGAGGAGGAGATGGGCTTAGAGGAGGTGATAGAGGGAGAGAAAATGGGTGAGAAGGAACAGATAGACAGAGAAAGGTGGGAGGTACAGGCGGACAGAGAGAGGGGAGTGGAGGAGATGGTCAGTTAGTGGGGTCGAGAACGTGGACAGTGAGAGGGGAAGGAGGAAATGGACAGAGAGAGCGGCAGGAGGAGATAGGGGGGAGAGGAGGAGACAGAGATGTGAGGCAGAGATGGAATGAGAGGGGGGGAGAAGGAGTGGACAGAGAGAGGAGGGAAGAGGTGATGGACAGAGACAGGAGGAAGGAGGAGTTGAACTTATAGAAGATTGCAGTAAATACATACCCTTGCAGACCCAGTACTCTTCTGATATATTCCTGACTACCCAAACTGACTTCTCGATGGTACCTACTATTATATTTTTCGTGATATTGGTATGAAGAGCTGTAGCTTGCAGACGTTAAAGCTATACATTTTATAGCGTGGTGGCGATACAAAAAGAGGAAAACACGATATATGGGTGGCAAAGGTTACAGCAGGGAGTTTACGCTGTACGAGGGTGTAATAACGCTAGAAGAGGGTTTGAGCATTACGGATTGGAAATGCAAATTGGGATTTTTGTAGGTTTGGAAGGTACTTTTATATTTCAAAGGATAAAGTTTTGAGATTTAGGATGTTAGCGTCTCGCTGGGGCAGGATAAATGAATGTGATATGTAAGAGGTTCAAATGGTTCAAATGGCTCTGAGCACTATGGGACTTAACATCTGTGGTCATCAGTCCCCTAGAACTTAGAACTACTTAAACCTAACTAACCTAAGGACATCACACACATCCAAGCCCGAGGCAGGATTCGAACCTGCGACCGTAGGGGTCACGCGGTTCCAGACTGAAGCGCCTAGAACCGCACGGCCACACCGGCCAGCTATGTAAGAGGTTCTGTAGGTGATAGTGTGAAAACGGTTAGTTTCTGTTTTTTTTTCTTTTTCTTTTTTTCTGGCGTGTGTCGGGTGACCCTTCTTAATATTTTGTAAGGATATTTTCATGGGTGCTTTATGAAGAAGATGACTGGTTCGTGAAATGGGATGGTACGGATTGGATGGGATATTGTACCTGTGGAACATGGTCAATTGATTTTGATCGATGTAGTAATCGGTGAGTCATTCCCACAACCAACACAACAGACATATGGACTCATAACCACATCACAATTACATCCACGTATTCCTTTACGCTCTATTCATTGTCCCTGCCTTTCCCATCTTCCTGGATGATACAGAATCTGCCGGCCGCGGTGGTCTAGCGGTTCTAGGCACTCAGTCCGGAACCGCGCGACTGGTACGGTCGCAGGTTCGAATCCTGCCTCGGGCATGGATGTGTGTGATGTCCTTAGGTTAGTTAGGTTTAAGTAGTTCTAAGTTCTGGGGGACTGATGACCACAGATGTTAAGTCCCGTAGTGCTCAGAGCCATTTGATACAGAATCTTAGGAAGTTATAAATAGGAATAAAAGCAGGAGTGCTTTTCTTCCTCCTTATAATAAATCAGTTTAACCAGTCTTTTCTCTTGGAGCTCCAGTGCTGGTAACAGTCTACTTGAAGTTGATGCTGATCAAGCTACTGAAGACGATGGTGCTGATGGGTGCGAGAGTGGTGCAATTGAGACTACTGCAGAGAATAAGTAATAGGTGCAGTTGTGACTGGTGGTGTTAATGAAGCTGTTGTTGCTTCCTGCAAATGGTATTCCAGCTCCTTTGATGCTGTAACTGGAAACGTTGCGCTCACTGGAATTACAGTAGGTGTCTATAAGAGACAAGAACGGTAAATTTCACTTTCGTGAGGAAGTTGGATGAAAATAAAAGGTCAGGAATACAGGAAAAGTGGTTAGACAAGGCAGATACAATGAATAGAGAATGATTACGACCATGACAATGGAGTCAACTTACAGCGAAAAGCTATTGCGAAGATTGTGGAATTCTAGAAATACAGACGATGAAGGCAGGAGGCACAGAGGACGATGACATTTAGGGTAGCAGAGGCCATGGCGGTAACACTGAAGACCATCATGTGAATGCGCCGACGAGCACGGTGAAATACGAAGTAGGCGAGGTTGTGGAGACTTTTCCAAATCATGAACTGTAGCCCTGAGAGCTGACTGCACCAGCTACTACATGACTGGATAAAAGGCATCAACGCTGCGCCTGTGGTCCGTCTATCCGTTGTTACAATTCGCGAAAGTCGGTGGCGCCCATATCATGGGCGCGCTGTTGCCCCCCAGCAGCTGACTCTGGTGGCTGCGGTTTTCCTCAGACGCCTATGTTCGCGGTACATTTTCGAAACGTAGGCGTGTGAAACTTCTCGTGCCTACATAAAATCAGAGATCAAGTGGCTCAAGCGTCGAGAGCGTTGGTGACACTCATGTCCTTGGTTGTGTCTCTGCATCACCTTTAGGCGTTACAAGCGGGCAATACTGTCTGCTGTAAGGTTAACGCTGTAAGTAGAGGACCTGTCTGACTGAAGAAACCTTTGGATCAAGAGAAAACCCAAGAAACCAACACTGAATATCAGCAGTAATGTATTTGTCTTTGAGCATAGGGGAATGTACAATACGTATGCAGGTGGTGTAGATCGAGTGCACAAAAATTAGGTTCAGCTTGAGGTATAGTGATGCCATTGGTAACTACGGAGAGAACAGACGCGTAAACGCAAAGTTCTACATCATTATGCGGAAACCGACGTCACATTTACGGTGCACCTATGACTGAGAGAACTGTCTGTTCAGAAAAACATGGGGTTTTATAGGCTATGATCCCTCTTCTACACCATGCCCTGAAATGGGGCCAGGGTGCTAATCCCATATGACGGGTTTCCGAGAGCATCACGGATTTATCCCGAGTGTGTTCGTCTCCATTAGTTTGTCGCCGCGAACGGTGGTCAATTGCCCTGTTTCAAAAGTGGTTCAAATAGCTCTGAGCACTATGGGACTTAACATCTGGGGTCATCAGTCCCCTGGACTTAGAACTACTTAAACCTAACTAACCTAAGGACATCACACACATCCATGCCCAAGGCAGGATTCGAACCTGCTACCGTAGCGGCAGCGCGGTTCGGGACTGAAGCGCCTAGAACCGCTCGGCCACAGCGGCCGGCTTGCCTTTTTTGGTACATACAAAATTGACAACTGTTCTGTGGGAGCTGGTTTCACTTGTTACTTCGCCCTTGCCACTGTGGAGAAGCCCTGTTTAAGTACCTTTGCTCAGCGTTTCGAAGCCTACACGACTGCCGGATTATGAGTTCGCACGAGTGGAAGCTAGCAACCACGAGTTCGCTGGAAGCCAGAGGGCCATCGTTTAAGGCGGCTTTCACCGAACTACAACCCACAGGCCTAATCGGTCCGACGGCGTCAGCTCATCCGGCCCGCCCACGGTACTTGAATTTGCTTGATAACACGTATGGAACACGAGACGCTATTATTCAATTTAAACTTGAATATTATGTTTAGAATATTAGGAGATCTTCACACATGCGAGGACCTCCTGGCTGCTAAATGTCTTAAATGTACTATGTTCAATTTTAAATTATTGTATCTAGATACTGTACCGAATGATGGTGCTCCCCGCGCTCATCATTTCGTCAGTTGTCTGGCCCGCTGTGAAAAAAATTTGGTGATGTTTTGTTAAAGGTAATATAGTGTTCAGCAAGTCCGGCCGGTCGACGCATGTCCGAAAGAACAGTCGCCATATACGAGTATTATATACAGGGTGTTTCAAAAATGACCGGTATATTTGAAACGGCAATAAAAACTAAACGAGCAGCGATAGAAATACACCGTTTGTTGCAATATGCTTGGGACAACAGTACATTTCCAGGCGGACAAACTTTCGAAATTACAGTAGTTACAATTTTCAACAACCGATGGCGCTGCAAGTGATGTGAAAGATATAGAAGACAACGCAGTCTGTGGGTGCGCCATTCTGTACGTCGTCTTTCTGCTGTAAGCGTGTGTTGTTCACAACGTGCAAGTGTGCTGTAGACAACATGGTTTATTCCTTAGAACAGAGGATTTTTCTGGTGTTGGAATTCCACCGCCTAGAACACAGTGTTGTTGCAACAAGACGAAGTTCTCAACGGAGGTTTAATGTAACCAAAGGACCGAAAAGCGATACAATAAAGGATCTGTTTGAAAAATTTCAACGGACTGGGAACATGACGGACGAACGTGCTGGAAAGGTAGGGCGACCGCATACGGCAACCACACAGGGCAACGCACAGCTAGTGCAGCAGGTGATCCAACAGCGGCCTCGGGTTTCCGTTCGCCGTGTTGCAGCTGCGGTCCAAATGACGCCAACGTCCACGTATCGTCTCATGCGCCAGAGTTTACACCTCTATCCATACAAAATTCAAACGCGGCAACCCCTCAGCGCCGCTACCATTGCTGCACGAGAGACATTCGCTAACGATATAGTGCACAGGATTGATGACGGCGATATGCATGTGGGCAGCATTTGGTTTACTGACGAAGCTTATTTTTACCTGGACGGCTTCGTCAATAAACAGAACTGGCGCATATGGAGAACCGAAAAGCCCCATGTTGCAGTCCCATCGTCCCTGCATCCTCAAGAAGTACTGGTCTGGGCCGCCATTTCTTCCAAAGGAATCATTGGCCCATTTTTCAGATCCGAAACGATTACCACATCACGCTATCTGGACATTCTTCGTGAATTTGTGGCGGTACAAACTGCCTTAGACGACACTGCGAACACCTCGTGGTTTATGCAAGATGGTGCCCGGCCACATCGCACGGCCGACGTCTTTAATTTCCTGAATGAATATTTCGATGATCGTGTGATTGCTTTGGGCTATCCGAAACATACAGGAGGCGGCGTGGATTGGCCTCCCTATTCGCCAGACATGAGCCCCTGTGACTTTTTTTGTGGGGACACTTGAAAGGCCAGGTGTACCGCCAGAATCCAGAAACAATTGAACAGCTGAAGCAGTACATCTCATCTGCATGTGAAGCCATTCTGCGAGACACGTTGTCAAAGGTTTCGGGTAATTTCATTCAGAGACTACGCCATATTATTGCTACGCATGGTGGATATGTGGAAAATATCGTACTATAGAGTTTCCCAGACCGCAGCGCCATCTGTTGTTGAAAATTGTAACTACTGTAATTTCGAAAGTTTGTCTGCCTGAAAATGTACTGTTGTCCCAAGCGTATTGCAACAAACGGTGTATTTCTATCGCTGCTCGTTTAGTTTTTATTGCCGTTTCAAATATACCGGTCATTTTTGAAACACCCTGTATATATATATATATATATATATATATATATATATATATATGCAAGACGGCCAGACGCACACTCGACTCTAATTCTTACGGGAATCTGCTAAATGCCACGAGTATCGAGGATAATGGGCAAGGAGCACTAAATTTACACTGTGTGGATAAGCTGAGTATGTGAGTTTGATGGGAGGCATGTTGGGGTATCCGGGCAGATGCAGGACTGTGTCCAGATGGGTTAGTAGTCTCAGCATCTGCCAAATAAGCGGGAGACCCTGGTTCGAATACCAATCCGACACACATTTTCAACCTTCCCCCTAGGTTTTAAACAACGCCCGCTCGCAGCCATTGTCTCTAAATCCTTTGTGTCTTACTACTGGATTTGCCAACGCGAGAGGGCTTCTGTATTTCTAACAGAGCAGTTGTACCTACAGTGCAGCTGGTGAGTGCATGTGAATAGTCTGATCAAACCAAAACGGACGTCGATTAAATTGCACCTGCAGATATAAACGTATTTCTTAGATCATGTTTCCTTGAAAACCTTTTCAGGGAAGAAACTCTACTGATTTCCTTTTCTCTTTAACACAGAATGTCTTTGAACAGAGCATCTATAAGCAGAAAAACAAATCTTATTATTGATTATTATCGGTGGATGGAGTGTGTAATATAATCCGTGTGCAGAAGGCACAGTTGGAGGCGTGTCGGCACTAGAAACCATAACGCGGTATACGTAAGAATGAAAGAAATGTTTTGTCTTCTGTTGGCGGGGAAGGTGATAAAAAGGTGTAACAGACAGTTTTTTCTATTTTTGGGCCCAAGACCGCTTTATCATTCAGATTCCTGTAACTGTAAGGTCTCTCATGAATTGATTGCTCTTTAGCGTTGTCGCTGTTGCAGCCCACGTGTAATACTTTGTGCCGCGTTACGATAACTGACATCGACCTTAGTTGTTCTGAAACACTGCTTGTATCTGTCGGAACGGAAACAGTAATGTGATCGCAGAGGTCACCGTTGCTTTGCCTTTCTTACGCCTTCTTAACGGTGCACCCCTTGCGTGATCGTGTTGTCCTTCGCGTGCCTCGTTGTCTCTCTCGCTTAAATCAGCCGCCGTTATATAATCTGTTGCTCTCGTCATACGCCATATTTCCGGCGATTCCTCCTCGGGGTTGCGTGCATCCTTATTTTATGCAACAGTATTGCAAGTTAATTGGGTATGTGTGCCGCCTATGGTAGATGTGGTGCCTCAACGTGAAACTTGAAACCCAAACTGCGGGTGGAATATGCGCTGTCCCCGGAAGATCGTTAGGGCTTTAACTGAATTGCGATGCTGACGTATATTACGCGCCCTTAACGGGCTTCTGGATTACGGCCAAGAGAGAACACGGTCCCTTTACGTCAACCCGCATCGATACCGCCGCGTCGCGAACCGAACGTGTTCTTAGACTTTTCATATTTCAGCAGCCAGTAGAGAACAGCTCAGTGCATGGCGGCGGATACTAAGTACCACCTTTAATATTTCTCCTTCGTCTTTCGTGCTTTCAGCATCTACATACGCACGGCGATTTACGCCCATATTTCCTTACTCGTAAAAACTAGCTGAAGCCACTGGAATCATTGTTTCTCTCGAACACAATCTGTAGATAATTCTGGTGTTGCTTTTTATTTCGAAAATGCCAAAGATCATGCATCTTTGAACTGGAGTACAATGATTTGATATTTGTACTTGACAACATGAAATTCACAAAAAGGATCTGCAGCTTAGAGGAATAGTCTTCAGTTAAGTAGTTCCTTAATTTTGTGTTGTCGTAATGATTTATCCAATCGAATTCCGAAGGTTCGCTTTAAATTATCTAGCCTTTAGAGAAGTAGGGCAGGAGTTATACATTGGCGTTGTAGATTTAGAAAAAGCTTCTGACACTGTTGCTTGAACCTATTTTGTTCAATTTATACGCGGAAGTGGTTCTTCGAAGATGGAAGAACAGCTGTGGAGAACTGGGAATCATTGTTAATAATATACCGGTGTTTTCATAACTTTTTCTGGTGGTCAACCCACCTTATCACAAGATGAATGCGATCTTCAGGATATTATATGACGCTTACCTCAGGAATATGAGAAATGAGGACTATAGAAGAATCTAACAAAAATTGAATACCTGGTTGTGAATAGTGACATTGGATTTGAAATGTTTGCCAGTTACAAAACAGGTGGAAACATTTGAATACATATTGACAAAATTAGACTTAGTTTTACGTAAGTAAAATGCAGAATACAACAAAGAAGAAAAGCAGTAGAGTGTATGAATTCTTTTTGGTGGGACAAGAACCTCCGAAGAACAATAAGAAAACAGTACGCAGTTTAATGGCTGCATCCGTGCTTTGCTATTGACCAGAAATATGAATTTTAAGTGCTGACGTCAAAAGAAATTAGTAGCGGTGGAAATGGAATATCTACGAAAGAGCTCCAGAATATCCGAATAACCGAAGAAACAACTAATGATGGACTAGGAACTAGAGTGGAGACAAGTGAAACAGTGATAGACAGGATCTAAGGAAACTCATCGAACTGGCATGGACATTGTTGAGATGCCAGATCATCATAGACAAAGAAAATTTTTGAATGGAAACCAGCTGTAAGGAAAACGTGTTCTTGAAAAGACAATATCAACGAAATACTGGAGCATCGCAGTGTATGTAAGGAGGATGTCCTGTATAGAATTCCTTGGCATAAGATAATAGCAATGTAGCAAAATGTTGATATTATTTGTTCTTCGTATTAATGAATCCTGGACAATAATAATAGTATTAATAATCGCATGTTCCATAGGAGACTTACATGATTTCTAAGCGATATAAGTGAAACAACTCAGTTTACGAGCTATGTATACATTATGCGTTCCTGTCGCAAGCTACATGTCGGTTATATACAAAGAACTACTTTCTACACTAGCTACAGTTAATAACAAAAACAATCATACCATGGCAAGGCGAAAATTTCTCGGTCCCCCATAAGATGACGTTATGTGAATAATGTTTTGTTTCTGTGCGTAATCCTCAACGAGTTGACTTTTTTTGTTTTTTTTTTTAAAAAAAAGGAAGGACAACTAGGGTTCAACGGTTCGTTGACAATATGTTCATCATAAATGGACAAGATCGGTTGGACAGGGATGAGAAAGGGATTCGGCTCCGTCGTTAAGAGAAGAGTCATCGTAGTATTCACCTTGATCAGTTTAGAGAAGCCACGGGAGTCCTAGTGCAGTCTGGCCAGGGGCGAATCTGAACCCAGCTTCCGGCAGATCCCCAAACGAGGTGGCGGAACAGTGAGGCGGCCATCCAGATTTTTATTTGATTACCTCAAACAGTTTAAAGCGAATTCCAGCGTAGTGTCTGTGAATGAACACGGACGATTTCCTTCCCTATCAATCTCCAACCTGAACTTGTGTTCTGTCTCTAATTACCTCATCGTCAACGGAGCGTTAAAACGTAAGCTTTTTTCTTTTCTCCCTGACGAAAGTGAGTCCAGTGCCTTATCATTGCGCCAACTAACTCGGTGGTTTTTTAATAGTAGTCCTATTGAGTGTTTCGTTCGGATGGATAAACTGGAATACTGTGCGGTCATGAAATTCTTTATTTTGTACATACCGTACGGTCATGAAAATGTCTTAAGATTTACAAGGAGTGTACTCCTTTATTTACAAAATGAGTGGCTGGATTCAAATGCGGTTGCTCTTCTCTTGGTGATCTACGTAAACGACATCTCCATACCCGTACATGAAACCGTCCAGAATAAACACAGTATTCTACTAGACGACCGTTGACCTCATACTTATGAAAACAGTAGTGCCATCGACATGCATGCTGTACAGTACGTTTTACATGAAGAATTCACCGTGAGCGAGCTTAGTGAAAAAATGGGAGTCTTGTTTGTAGTATGCTAGTCGATAGAAAGGGTAAAAATGAATTTCTTAACAGTGTTCCTACAATTATTAGTTTCTCCCTGTTTAGAGAACGCTGTTGCTCCGCAACTGCACATTGAATTAATTAATATCCAGTTGTCAATACGTTCTTTATTTTAGTCCACAATCGATGAGACGTTGCATCAACACAAAACAGTTTTCAGATCCACTAAAAATGGCTTAATTATAAAAGCCGAAACCTGTCATAGATTAAGATAAAGATCATAATAGCATCTGGAGCGGTTATTCATTAGTGTTTGAAGCGCTTTGAAAAGAATCCCCTAGAAGTTTTTCACCAATATGCCACTGTGGGTAACACTTGGGCTCCCCAATTAACGCCGATACCGAAACAATAGTTGGTGTTGTAGGTGGAAGTGGGTGGTCCTGCGCCGAAGTCTACCTCATCTGAAGGAAAGATTGTGTCCAGTGCTTTTCTAAATGCGAAGGGGATTCTCGTAACTGTTTACATTGCGAAGGATGAAACAATATTTGCGGAGTACCTATCAAGTTTTATATATATAGACTGAAGTGGAGAGCGAAAATTTGTGTCTAGGGCGGGAATCGTAGCCTGTTCTCCTTCTTACTAGGCAGGTGCGTTAGCCACTAAGCCACCCTGGCACAGGGGTTCACATAGCTGCACAGAAAATAACCCATCTCGCCTCCCTCCTCGATCCAATTTCTCACTGCCGTACCAATCTACTTTAAATTCCCTCATTCACATGAACGGAATTGCCATGTTCTGGAATAGGACCTCAGCATCGAACTTAAATGGGGGATTCAGCCTGAAACCCACTCTACTGGTCTCATACAGGTATGATTTTACGTATGTAGACTGAAGTGACGGCAGCGAGAATTTGCGTCGGGGAGGGAGACTTGCCCGGGTGATCTGTGCAGTTGTGCGAAATGCTGTGCCAAGGTGGTGTAGTGCCCAACGCACCTGCTTTTTAAACAGGGGTCCCAGATTCGATTCTGGTGTTGGTACAAATTTTCACTCGCCACTTCGGTGTATATATATACCGGGTGATCAAAAAGTCAGTATAAATTTGAAAACTGAATAAATCACGAAATAATGTAGATAGAGTACAAATTGACACACATGCTTGGAATGACATGGGGTTTTATTCGAACCAAAAAAATACAAAAGTTCAAAAAACGTCCGACAGATGGCGCTTCATCTGATCAAAATAGCAATAATTAGCATAACAGTGAAAGATAAAGAAAAGATGATGTTCATTACAGGAAATGCTCAATATGTCCACCATCATTCCTCAACAATATCTGTAGTCGAGGAATAATGTTGTGAACAGCACTGTAAAGCATGTCCGGAGTTATGGTGGGGCATTGGCGTCGGATGTTGTCTTTCAGCATCCCTAGAGATGTCGGTCGATCACGATACACTTGCGACTTCAGGTAACCCCAAAGCCAATAATCGCACGGACTGTGGTCTGGGGACCTGGGAGGCCAAGGATGACGAAAGTGGCGGCTGAGCACACTATCATCACCAAACGACGCGCGCAAGAGATCTTTCACGCGTCTAGCAATATGGCGTGGAGCGCCATCCTGCATAAACATCGTACGTTCCAGCAGGTGTTTATCAGCCAGCCTGGGGATGATGCGATTCTGTAACATATCGGCGTACCTCTCACCCGTCACGGTAGCAGTTACAAAACCAGAATCACGCATTTCCTCGAAGATAAAAGGCCCGATAACGGTAGATGTGGTAAATCCAACCCATACCGTGACCTTCTCGTCGTGCAATGTGGTTTCCACGACAGTTATAGGATTTTCTGTAGCCCAAATTCTGCAGTTGTGGGCGTTGACAGACCCTCGGAGCGTGAAATGAACTTCGTGTCCACAACACGTTACTCAACCAATCGTCATCTTCCGCCATCTTTTGAAACGCCCACACCGCAAATGCACTCCGCTTCACTAAACCGCCAGGTAACAGTTCATGATGCCGATGGATTTTGTACGGATAGCATCGGAGGGTACGCCTCAATGCCAACCAAACAGTAGTGTGTGGAATGCCAGTGCGACGTGCGACTGCACGAGCGCTGACTTCCCCGTGCATAGACGAACCCGCTAAAAGTCTCCATTTCTACCTGAACTTTCTCAGCAGCATTACGCCTTGTGCTCGGTCGGCCACTACGGGCTCTATCGTCTAAACAACCCGTGGTTTCGAACCTCGAAATCATTCTCGCCACAGCTGCATTTGTCAACGGACCTTTACCCGTTCGAATTCCCTTCCTACGGCGATAGGATCGTAACGCTGAACTAGCACATTCCCCATTCTGATAATACAGTTTCACTAAAAGGGCCTTTTCAGGTAATGTCAACATGCTGCGACTGCTGGCGCATCTGATTCTCTCTATCATTACACCTCCTTTTATACACGATTGTCATGCACAGTCACTGACGTTTTGCTGTCCAGCACCATCTGTCGGACATTTTGCGAACTTTTTTTTTTGTTCTAATAAAACCCCACGTCATTCCAAGCATGTGTGTCAATTTTTACCTCTCTATCTAAATTATTCCGTGGTTTATTAAGTTTTCAAATTTATACTGACTTTTTGATCACCCGGCGTATATATAATGATATCTCTATGAGACCAGTAAAGTCTCTGAAATTGTGTCATTTTACTTAGCAAGTCTTCTCAATCAACTGCATAAGGTACTCGGCGAGAAGACGTCTCAACGAATTGTTGAAGCATCCACAATATTTATCACGCTGTTCTCACAGCTAAATAAATGTTTCGCTGGAAAGTGTTTCGAGTAAAGGGAAGGAGAGTATAGTGCACTATCAGATTCCTAGATCACAGACTAACTTGAATTAAGATTTAATGTCTGTTTCAGATCGGTAAATATTATACTAAAAAATAATAGAGAAGTTAAAATAATACAAATTGTGCGAACAGCCTGTTTACAAGTTGAATTTCAGAAGAAAAATGTCATCACAAAGTTGTCGACGTGACCTCTCTCTGTCGGTTAATAACAAATTTGTCATAACGGGTGATTTTCTGCCATATATTTGAGTAGGGTAAAAGACGTCTGGCCTGGTGAAAATTAATGCATTGCACTCGATGACGATTTTATATTATTTTTATTGTACTGGATCTATGCATCTGTGACATGTCATCCCATATGCAGAATATTTTCGAGAGAAAATTCAGAAACTTGCGGCTATTAAATGTTCAGGTGAAATTGAAAACAATAATTACAATAATTAGGAAAAACAATAAATATTTAACACAAGAATTTATAAATAAAAAGTTAAATATAACTTGAAACGCGTTTTTCTAGAAGTGTATATTCTATATGCAATGCTCTCTTCTGATGTTCAGGTAGCATGTGCTATGTTATAGGGTCACGTATTGCGTTCACATTTCTTCACAGAAATTAAGCAGCACTTCGTTGAGTCGTTCATTCTAGAAGGTTCGAACAAGTGGCGAGCAGTTCCAAATAATCAACAAACATTTCCAATCGATGCTGTGATTGGAAGCTCATCATGAAGGTTAATAAATACTAGATAACGCTCTAATAGGAGCATCATTGCAGTAGTTTGCGATTAAATCTCAGTGCCATGCCTTTAGGCATGGTCATATCGTTGAAATGCCTCGGCGTTACTGTTCCAAGCTATGTGGTGCAGAATGACCACACGACATGTAAGGAGAGCGAAACATTGTGATCAAATAAAAAGAATGAAAATAATCGTCTGAAAGTGCTGCGCACACTAAAATTAGAGCACTCTTACATGCACGTGCGTCCCATTCTCGAATATCGTTTCAGCATTTGGGTCTCTTCGTAATGTATCTGAAGTTTGAGCTCAAAGACGCAATCTTCAGCGTAGATTAGACGGGTTTACACTATTTTTATTGCATTGGACCTTTTCGTCTGTGACACGTCACTCCATATCTAGAACTTTTTTCGAGAAAAAGTTCAGAAACTTGCAGCTATTAAATGCTCAGATGAAGTTGACAATAATAGTAAAAAAAAAATTAACAAAAGAATTTATAAATAAAAAGTTAAATATAACTTCAAAAGCGTTTTTTCTGTAAATGTATGTTCTAGATACAATGCTTTTAATTCATTACAAGCTGACTTCTCGTCATCGACTTTGTATATTTCAGTGGAGCTATATTCCGTACTCGTGCGGTCAATTAACGGGGGCAACATAGCAGTATTTTATGTGTTAACTGGTCTGAAATCGATAAGTGATAGAAAATTGAACGGGGCAACGTAGCAGTATTCCTTGTGTTAATCGGTCTTATAACGAAAATTAGTATTTAAGTTTTTGTTTCATAGCCTCCTTGGAGGACAAATATCGATAAGTGACGGAAAATATAGATTTGATTTACATTCGCCCATCTTCCAGACAATTTTTCTAAGATTTACCTTTGCCACTGCATGAAGGTTTTTCTCCTACCGATGCGCCCATTTCTGACAATCTCTGTAGCTCAGTCCTCCAGTTTCATTTTTAAGTTGGTGTGCGACAGTCTCTTACTTAATGATTTTCCAGATGTCTCTGTGTAACATAATGGGTTCATTGCTTCTTCATTCACCGTTCATTATTCACTACACAGTAGTCAATGTATTTGAAGTTATACTGAAATTCCTCCACATCGATGAGTTTGAAGTTTACGGAATGTATTTTATTTTTCATCAATGTTCTGCACAGATCCTGTTACTTACTAAATTTAAACAGGTTTTTTTCTTAAAAAGCAAAAAACAAGTTTTCTGTCTTTTGTAAGTCACTATTTCTTGTTTCTACCAAAAGCAGCACACAAAAAAATTCTTGAAACAAATATGGACACAAAAATGTGACCTTTCACTGAATAAGTCACTTGAATGTCTTATTTATAATGACGGGAGACTGGGCCTTATAAATCACTGAAATGGGCAGGAAGAGAAGGATTATAAATGGCCAAAATACGCTATAAAAGACTATACTCTTATAGTAAAATCTTACGTTATACCTATTTGTTTACTAGATTGCACTATTCAGACTATCACACAGATAGTATATTCATGTTAATACGGTGATGCAACTAAGTTTTTAAAGTAATGCTAAATTTTTATACAAGATGTTAAACGTGCTAGACAGAAAAATCGAAAGTGTGTCTTTTCAGTTTATTGCGTGCACACCAAACGTTTTTTCTTTTTAATGTTGAGTCTACTGTCACACAACACATTTCTCAACAGAGAAAATGACCCCTCAACATCTAAAGAGGTAGCTGAGGCAAATCTAAATCAACGAACTATTTGTATGGGCCATTTATAACGCTTCTGAAACATTTCTAAGTTTGTCAAGGCCAAGATTTTTCGAAAACATCATTTTACACTTTTCCCTACCAATGGACCACATTTCATTGGCACTGCATCGCCCATAATTTTCACTAATTTCGTCAAAGGCTGCCCTCTTCCTTGAATCTGGCAGATCACTAGTGGCAGAAAACCAAATCTGCTGAAAAGAAAGTTAAGTCATTTTTCACTTCCGAAGATTCGGAAAGTTTATTTGCTGGTACATTTGAAGATGCTTCATCCACCAGAGCGATATCCACCTTAGTTATACTTGGGATATCTGAAACGTAGCAAACTACAGCTAAAATCAATGTTCCCCATCTCGGTATGGTAGTTTGAGGGGGCAGAGGTATGTCTGCTGTAATGTCTTTATTCGTCTGAGTCTTTCTCGGGCCTTTCAAAAAGATCTCAGTAAGGGAAATAAATTTGTCGACATAGCAAACGATCTTCGTATTCCTGCAGACACCCTACAGAAACCATATATTACGCAGTTCACGTAAAGCATGTATGGAAACTGAGGTTCTAAAGTTGTCCCAACGTTTTCAAAGTGTGGTTCAGCATCTGAAACGAAAAATAGTGAAATTGTCTTACTGATTTCTTTCAGACCACAGTAACTATAATGAATTGGTAATAAAACAGTCTTACTGAATTCCTTAGCCCACAGAAGCTGTAATGGATTGGTAAATAACTCTGGGGAAGTTGGACTGTTAACTATTTCCAAAAGTAGTGAGATAAAGTTCGTTTTGGCCATTTTGTTTGTGTGGTTTGCATGCGTTAATCGGTAGCTGTACATTCAGTGACAAATTATCTCCTTCCACCTCCCCTTAACCTATTGTTATGCTAATTGATTTATGACCCCTTGAGGGTTGATTTATGACCACCTGGAAATAATCTGTTCTTCTGAGAAACCCCCCACCTCTCCCTTCCCCCTCCTCCTATCCACCTCTCTGGAAAACTCCCAATCCTCCCCCCTCTCTGATACAAGCATACTTTTGATATCAAATTAATTGACAAATTAATTAAGTTGATCAATTAATTACCCCTCCCCTCTCGAAAATCCTCTCTCCCTCCCCTTCTTTCCCTCACGTCCCCTCCCCTCACCCACCTGGAAACTGGTGGAGAAAAGAAAAAGTCTGTGCTGGGGAGGAAGGATCTCACAACATGGAATTCAAATCAATGCCAATAATAATGTATTGTTCGATTGAGTTCACATGTTTTTTATTTAGTCGGTTTGTGGGAGACAATGCTCTCCTACTTAGTAGAGTTCGCATCTGCCCCCCCCCCCCCCCCCAGCTCCACTTCTCATGACATAACTGTAAGCACCGATGAATGGAATGATGTGCAATGTATTAGCCACCGTTTTGGGTCACATGCATGTGTATCTGTCGTCTGGGCACTGGGAACAGCATCTGAATGCCATGGGGATTGGGCGGCATCTTCCACCTCCGTTTGCTGTGGAAGTCCACAAGTTAATGGCTTGTATGCATCAGCACACACCTCTAGCATCAGGAACTACCAAGAGACTGTTCATGCACAGGGTGCCCATCCTCTGCAACACACAGAGTATCCACTATCAGGGGCTGAAGGAAAACTCTTGTCAGAGGCCTCATAGGCAGCTGCCACTTGTGTCGATACTGGTCCAAGTGGTACATGTGCCTACTCACCTGGGGGCTGCACATTGTTCTCATGGCCCCAAACGCAGCATCAGGTGGCGGCATTGCTTTGACTAGGAAATTCCTGACTCGCTTCTGGTCTCTCTCAAGTGGCTACTTCTTAAGTTTGTGTGTGAACCAGTGTGTCCCAACCTGTGGACGGAGGTTTCCATCCCTCCTCAGAATACCAGAATCCTATCGGCTAATGCTGCATCAGTGAAGGTATATAAACCCCTACCCCCTCCACTCTCATCCTCATTCTGATATCGTCCATGGTTGTGTTAGTTTGATCATCAATTTGCTTGTTTCTGTGTTACTTTGCCTGCAAGATGAAGAGTTTTTCAAAGAGCACCAGCAGCAGCACCAGTGGCTGCGCCAAATGCCTGAGACAAGCAGAATTACCAGGTAAGCCCACCTGTGGGTGGCACCTTCCATGTGCGATTTGCATACATCTTTGTTTGCAGACCAACAAACTTCACAATCAGCGACCTATTCATCTAGTCTTTCATCAGGTCAATAATATTCTTGTTCTGCTAAACAATACCACAAGGTCTATCGGCCATGTCTGAAGAAGTGTCGAATTCTGCACTGTGGCACCTCATTACTTCATAGAGATTGTAGATCTTCACTCAATAGCTGAAGCTATCTGTGTCCATCTAAAGTAACATAGGATCAGCGAAATGAGTTTTCACAAACTCATAATGGACCAGCACATGCGGAATTTGGATAGGTCTAGTATGCACATCCCTGCATAGATAGGTTTCGTGAGCTCTACTGCAAGCCATCTCCCCAGCGACAAAGTTCCATTGGATACTGTGACCCATTTAAAATTTGGTCCAGCGATGGATTTTCTTATGCTCCAACATCCATCCCATTTGGTTCTAATCAAAATTTCATGACATTCCCTCAAATTCTCCATTGTTTTACGGAAAACCGAATCATCATTGATTTAAAAAAATGTTTCTCAAAGTCATATGTTGCAGAAACCCTCAGTTTTCTATTCAAATCAGTATACTCCTTCTGGGCATTGCTTGAAGCAGATGACCAGGGTAATTCTAACCACCCTCATCCCCAATCTGAGACACATCTAGAGATTAAGATAGTGAACGATGTATCTCCACTTATCCACCGGCATTGTCATCAGTTTTGATGTGGAGCCTCCTCACAGAACTGGTTGCTTCGTACACAGCGAAAAATCGGAGTGCGTATCATGCAAACTAATGAGGTATATGAGTTCTGCAGCCATCACATACCCCATATCTCAATCAGCCGCCATACCCTCGATTTCTCCACCTAATCCCTTGCATTCTTCTTCAGTGCACTCATCGAAACTCGTCAATCGGCTGTGATCGTTGCATGGCAAGTTTGTATATCTTTTTGACATCCAAACACATAATGCAACTCGAATCAAGGGATCCATTGAACTTCTCACCCATATGTGGGTACTTTGCCTTGGCGTGTCAATGGACACATTGACAAAGATCCCCACTGACTCCAAGCCCACAGAAAAGAATCACATCAGCATTGGTCGATAGTTCGATGCTACATGTAGTTTTCTTGAGCATGGCATCACAAGACAACATAGGCATTGTGTAATAAAACGATGGATCCAGAAAATATGTTGTCATGCATAGACTCCGGAATTTCTCAAAAACATCTGCGTCCATGTAAAGCTGTGTATAATCTCCTACAGTGGAGGTGCTGAATTCCCTCCATACATTCACAGCAGGCTCCTGTTCTGCATCTGATATGGGATAGCCTGTAAGGCCACTGGAGAATGCAGTTATGTAAGGTAGCGTGGTTTCGTTGAGTTTTGCCATACTAACCACACACTCGTATGGAAAATCCCCTTTCCTAGTCATGAGTTGAAACTGTTCCTCGTCAGGGAATGCAGCTCAGGTGATGTGAAGACCCTTCTGAGGCAGAGTTTCAACAAGTTTCTGAGTCGCACCTACATAAAACGTGGCGAGTCAAGGAAGTGGAATATAATTATCGGCGTCATTCGTTTGGGAAATGAAATATATTTCCCAACACTTGGTCCTTCACAATGCTGGAATCAACCAAGTGCTCTACAAGAAAGTGAGCGTCATACCCACTTAAATTATGAAAGAAAAACGTGGCGGGGTAATTGATTCTTCAAGTTGCATGTGTTATAGGCAACGTCACGGAACTACCTGTAGCAGTCACTTTTTTGTCTAACGTTGGTCCACAAAATATGGCAGTCGACGGCGTTGCATTTTGAGAAATTTTGGGGTCAGGAGGCTATATTTTTATCCTGCTTGTGCTGCTCATCTGACTAGCGTTTCTCCAGGCCATGAATGTGAATCATTATTCTGGTATTCTGCACCTCGAATTTAGGTCTGTCGTGGATCTCGATACCATCAAAGTTACAACACTTACGAATTTCAAGGTATCTACCCTATTGAGATGTGCACTGCGGATCTTTTGCAATCCACGACTGACAATGCAAAACAAGCCTGGTCACTTTTATTTTTGACATCAATACATGCCTTCTTATCAGCTATATCCTTGGGATGCTTGATATATCTGGATCCTCCATTTACTAGATCGTAGACATGTGTACGGATGTCAAGGTGTAGTATTCAGCTGAGTGTGCTTTAGATGACCCTCTAACTTCCATCTCAGAAAACTGGTCCAGCATAGCAATCGAGGTGGACTCAAAAAACCACTTTGCGATTCATTAGCTCCACGATATCACGCCATTCTGCCCCCAAAGATAGTGAAGGCTTGTCTCTCGAATGCCAGAAGCCTGTTTGGGAGTGGGGTATGACAGTTTGATGCACAGCAAACTGCTGCATTTGATGGTGGGATACTACAGATCATTAACAACTTTGAGGAGCCCCGTTTGCGGAACGGGAAGGTGTGCTTTCAAAAACCCCTGCAAGGTCACGGCACCCTCCTGTTGGATTCTCGATCCTAGGAAACGAGATTCGCTCCTCAAAGGCATCCGTAATCACCGAGTATTCTAATTGTAGTATGGTGTCCTTCACGAAAAAGATGGGGGAAGGAACTGCCACTAGCCACAGGATTACTACTATTACTATAATTACAATTAGTTGATGACAATGCTGCTGCTGCTGACTGTGATAATAAGTTGCTGTAAGACATATTATTTTCGTTAAAAATCATCATATACATAACGCATCTTCTTTGCTGTTGTTGAAGGTGACTTTGAGGAGCAGGAGCAGGGAGGGGTGGAGATCCCAACACAGCTATCGTGTGAATGCGTATTCTAAAAAAAATTCTTCGTTTTGTGTGTGTACATGTTTTTATTAAATCAATATGTTGCAGCTGTAGAACCTCCTTGTGGTTCAGTCGAGAATATGGGAGACGAAGAGATGGTGCATTACCCAAGTATGAGCATCTTGGCTGCACCTGAGGCTGAAGAGATGGTTGTTGGCACAACCCTGAGCCAGTTGCTGGAGGGAGGCTGGCCCAAGGACACTACAGTGGAGCTGATGCTCGGGTAATGCTGGCTGCAGCTGTGGCTGCTTGCACAGTGGCAGCTTTCAGCACAGGGTGACGAGGTTCATCTTACATGGAGCAGTGCGCTGCACAGCACCTCATCCACATGGTTGTTTCTGCACTGAAATAGGTACATTGTTCCACACATTGCCTGCTGAAGCAATGAGGCAAAGAACACTGATTATATGTAAGCAGAGTGAGTATGCATTATATATATATATATATATATATATATATATATATATATATATATATCGCTCTGGCTCCATGCTATATCCCTCAGATTATCTGCCCCCCCCCCCCTCCCACAGCGACACAGCTCCCTCTCCATCTCCTCCACCCACTCAGGCATCTCCTCACCCGAACCACCATGAACCCTTCGATTCAGTTCCCCCACATCGCCTACAACTGCAACATATTGATTTAATAAAAACATGTACACACACAAAACGAAGAATTTTTTTATTTTTTGAATACGCATTTACACAATAGCTGTAATGGGATCTCTAACCCTCCCTGCTCCTGCTCCTCGAAGTCATCTTCAACAATAGTAAAGAATATGCGTTATGTGTTGTTGTTGTTGTGGTCTTCAGTCCTGAGACTGGTTTGACGCAGCTCTCCATGCTACTCTGTCCTGTGCAAGACTCTTCATCTCCCAGTACCTACTGCAGCCTACATCCTTCTGAATCTGCTTAGTGTATTCATCTCTTGGTCTCCCTCTACGATTTTTACCCTTCAATACTAAATTGGTGATCCCTTGATGCCTCAGAACATGTCCTACCAACCGATCCCTTCTTCTAGTCAAGTTGTGTCACAAACTTCTCTTCTCCCCAATCCTATTCAATACTTCATTAGTTATGTGATCTACCCATCTAATCTTCAGCATTCTTCTGTAGCACCACATTTAGAAAGCTTCTATTCTCTTCTTGTCCAAACTGGTTATCGTCCATGTTTCACTTCCATACATGGCTACACTTCATACAAATACTTTCAGAAATGACTTCCTGACACTTAAATCTATACTCAATGTTAACAAATTTCTCTTCTTCAGAAACGCTTTCCTTGCCATTCCCAGTCTACATTTTATATCCTCTTTATTTCGAGCATCATCAGTTATTTTGCTCCCCAAATAGCAAAACACCGTTACTACTTCAAGTGTCTCATTTCATAATCTAATTCCCTCACCATGACATGACTTAATTCGACTACATTCCATTATCCCCGTTTTACTTTTGTTGATGTTCATCTTATATCCTCCTTTCAAGACACTATCCATTCCGTTCAATTGCTCTTCCAAGTCCTTTGCCGTCTCTGACAGAATTACAATGTCATCGACGAACCTCAAAGTTTTTATTTCTTCTCCATGGATTTTAATACCTACTCCGAATTTTTCTTTTGCTTCCCTCACTGCTTGCTCAATATACAGATTGAATAACATCGGGGAAAGGCTACAAACCTGTCTCACTCCCTTCCCAACCACTGCTTCCCTTTCATGTCCCTCGACTCTTATAACTTCCATCTGGTTTCTGTACAAATTGTAAATAACCTTTCACTCCCTGTATTTTACCCCTGCCACCTTCAGAATTTGAAAGAGAGTATTCCAGTCAACATTGTCAAAAGCTTTCTCTAAGTCCACAAATGCTAGAAACGTAGGTTTGCCTTTCCTTAATCTAGCTTCTAAGATAAGTCGTAGGGTCAGTATTGCCTCACGTGTTCCAACATATCTACGGAATCCAAACTGATCTTCCCCGAGGTCGGCTTCTACCAGTTTTCGATTCGTCTGTAAAGAATTCGCGTTAGTATTTTGCAGCTGTGACTTATTAAACTGATAGTTCGGTAATTTTCACATCTGTCAACACCGGCTTTCTTTGGGATTGGAAATGTTATATTCTTCTTGAAGTCTGGCGGAATTTCGCCTGTTTCATACATCTTGCTCACCAGATGGTAGAGTTTTGTCAGGACTGGCTCTCCCAAGGCCATCAGTAGTTCCAATGAAATGTTGTCTACTCCGGGGGCCTTGTTTCGACTCAGGTCTTTCAGTGCTCTGTCAAACTCTTCACGCAGTATCGTATCTCCCATTTCATCTTCATCTACATCCTCTTCCATTTCCATAATATTGTCCTCAAGTACATCGCCCTTGTATAGACCTTCTATATACTCCTTCCACCTTTCTGCTTTCCCTTCTTTGCTTAGATCTGGGTTTCCATCTGAGCTCTTGATGTTCATGCAAGTGGTTCTCTTATCTCCAAAGGTCTTTTTAATCTTCCTGTGGGCAGTATCTGTCTTACCCCTAGTGAGATAAGCCTCTACATCCTTACATATGTCCTCTAGCCATCCCTACTTAGCCATTTTGCACTTCCTGTCCATCTCATTTTTGAGACGTCTGTATTCCTTTTTGCCTGCTTCATTTACTGCATTTTTATATTTTCTCCTTTCATCAATTAACTTCAATATATCTTCCGTTACCCAAGGATTTCTAGTAGCCCTCGTCTTTTTACCTACTTGATCCTCTGGTGCCTTCACTACTTTATCCCTCAAAGCTACCCATTCTTCTTCTACTGTATTTCTTTTCCCCATTCCTGTCAATTGTTCCCTTATGCTCTTCCTGAAACTCTGTACAAACTCTGGTTCTTTCAGTTTATCCAGGTCCCATCTCCTTAAATTCCCACCTTTTTGCAGTTTCTTCAGTTTTAATCTACAGGTCATAACCAATAGATCGTGGTCGAGTCCACATCTGCCCCTGGAAATGTCTTACAATTTAAAACCTGGTTCCTAAATCTCTGTCTTACCATTAGATAATTTATCTGAAACCTGTCAGTATCTCCAGGCCTCTTCCATGTATACTGCCTTCTTTTATGATTCTTGAACCAAGTGTTAGCTATGATTAAGTTGTGCTCTGTGGAAAATTCTACCAGGCGGCTTCCACTTTCATTTCTTAGCCCCAATCCATATTCACCTACTATGTTCGCTCTCTCCCTTTCCCTACTACCGAATTCCAGTCACCCATGACTATTAAATTTTCGTCACCCTTCACTATCTGGATAATTTCTTTTATTTCATCATACATTTCTTCAATTTCTTCGTCATCTGCAGAGCTAGTTGGCACATAAACTTGTACTACTGTAGTAGGCGTGAGCTTCGTATCTATCTTGGCCACAATAATGCGTTCACTATGCCGTTTGTAGTAGCTTAAACGCATTCCTATTTTCCTAGCCATTATTAAACCTACTCCTGCATTACCCCTATTTGATTTTGTGTTTATAACCCTGTAGTCACCTGACCAGAAGTCCTGTCCCTCCTGCCACCGAACTTCACTAATTCCCACTATATCTAACTTTAAAGTATCCATTTCCCTTTTTAAATTTTCTAGCCTACCTGCCCGATTAAGGGATCTGACATTCCACGCTCTGATCCGTAGAACGCCAGTTTTCTTTCTCCTGATAACGACATCCTCTTGAGTAGTCCCCGCCCGGAGATCCGAATGGGGGACTGTTTTACCTCCGAAATATTTTACCCAAGAGGACGCCATCATCATTTAACCATACAGTAAAGCTGCAGGCCCTCGGGAAAAATCACGGCCGTAGTTTCCCCTTGCTTTCAGCCGTTCGCAGTACCAGCACAGCAAGGCCGTTTTGGTTACTGTTACAAGGCCTGAACAGTCAGTCATCCAGACTGTTGCCCTTGCAACTACTGAAAAGGCTGCTGCCCCTCTTCAGGAATCACACGTTTGTCTGGCCTCTCAACAGATACCCCTCCGTTGTGGTTGCACCTACGGTACGGCTATCTGTATCGCTGAGGCACGCAAGCCTTCCCACCAACGGCAAGGTCCATGGTTCATGGGGGGGGGGGGGGGGGGGATGCGTTACGTATATGATGATTTTTTAACGAAAAGAATATGTCTTACATCAAGCCGGCCGGGGTGGCCGAGCGGTTCTAGGCGTTACAGTCTGGAACCGCGCGACCGCTACGGTCGCAGGTTCGAATCCTGCCTCGGGCATGGATGTGTGTGATGTCCTTAGGTTAGTTAGGTTTAAGTAGTTCTAAGTTCTAGGGGACTGATGACCTTAGAAGTTAAGTCCCATAGTGCTCAGAACCATTTGAACCATTTTTTTCTTACATCAACTTATTATGAATACACAGTACTACAAAGAAGAAAGTACATATACTTGCGTCACGCAAGATCAAGAGCCTTCTCTATCGAAGACTATCTGCAAAGCCTGTACAGCAGTGTATGTGGTGCTCTGATGCAGCACGTGGTGCAGCAAACTAGTATTTGATCAAGAGGACACTAGGCGTACACTATACTGCAATCTGAAGTCAGCCTATCGCCTCATGACGATAAAAGTGTCATTTATGATAACAGGACTGAGACTCTCTTGTACTCACACTACTCATTTGTTCTGAGAGAGGGGTTCGGGAACACTGATTGAATGAGGTGGAGAGAATGAGACTGGCTGTAGATGTTGCAGAATAGTATGACCCTTTTATCGTAGTGCAAGTAATTGTGTGTGTGTGTGTGTGTGTGGTGTAAATATTTGTTTATTTATGCACACCTTGTATGCATACTATATGCCCTTGTAAATAAATAAATAAATATTGTACTTGTAAAATATTTGCATATCATATGTGTAGACAAAAAGAATATTGTTTCGCCGGCCGAAGTGGCCGTGTGGTTAAAGGCGCTGCAGTCTGGAACCGCAAGACCGCTACGGTCGCAGGTTCGAATCCTGCCTCGGGCATGGATGTTAGTGATGTCCTTAGGTTAGTTAGGTTTAACTAGTTCTAAGTTCTAGGGGACTAATGACCTCAGCAGTTGAGTCCCATAGTGCTCAGAACCATTTGAACCAATTTTTTTAGAATATTGTTTCGGGATTCTGGAATATGTTTGACTCAAATAAAATATGTCAACACCCATGTGAGGGGCGAAACGGAAACAGGTGTCGCTGCTATAGTGCAATCGTCTTACCAATTGAGCTACGATGGCTACCCCTTACTTTATATAATGAGAGGATAGTTAAATGACAAAAACAACAACGATTTGCGATATTTTTTTTACACATCAACATTAGTATACATCAGTAAAAATTCACTGGTTCCTTCTTTACAACAGTACAGTATTTAGCAAATAAAGCTGTCTTGTATGCAGAGAATTCAGTATGTACTTTTCTCAAACTGATGTGTGCTCCTTTAGTTTCTCCTTTTGACACTTTATTGATGCAGTGTTCTAAATCATCTGTAAGCACACTATATGTACAGAGATAGTTCACAATGTCTTTATACATAGTTTGAACACACTGCAACCCACAGTTCAGTTTTTCCAACATAAGGACTAGTAACACCACCACCCACATGCCAAACAAGTTCGTAACAGTGGAGTGTTGCAGATAAATGGAGCGGCCTCCAGATCTCACCATGAGTATTAAGCCGTCATACAATGACTTTATAGATAGCGTCAGACCAGCACAGTAAAGGTCCAGAGGCGGACAAAATGGAGAAATCTCAAAGATCATCTGTTGATTGATGCAGGGTTCCGCACAACACAGTTCATCCCATTCCAACTCCATAAACCGTTCTTTAACGCTTCTCAATGCATTTTTCAACCTCTGACACAAGATACCAGTCATTGTCCGCTGATGCTAGTACACCAATATTTAAGCGCTTCTCATCCACCACATCAACACTCTTCCCTTGCAGTAACGTCAGAATGTTCTAGGATGGTACATATGTCAGAGACAGGTGCTCACCTGCATTGTATGGTGAAGGACCCTCAGCACAGCTCTTCTGAGAGTCAAGGACTGGCTGGCTGTCTTCATCAATGAGCAGGATGGATAGTAGCAACTCATTGTCCTGCTCCAGCATGCTGGTCAGTTTCGCTATGTGAACCCACAGTGCTTCTGCCACTGCTGGCACCAACAAGCAAAGGTCACTAAAGGACCCAAACATGCCTTAGTTCACTGCAGGTGTGCGGACAAGCTCGAGGATGCTGCCAGTCTGGAAATAGCGGAGGTCACTGAACAAAGAAGAAGAAATAGGTGGCATCCACAGACAAAGATATGGAGTTGAACAAAGATATGGACCTAATCCACATATACTTACTTTTACACATCTTGTTGTGTGAGGCAGAGGAAGTAGACAATCTCAGTTGCTATTGATGCTTCATGGTTCTCCCACTAACTGGCTGAGACTGAGACCTCATCTATCTTAAATACCCCACAATTACAATCACATAACTGGATGTAATGTGCCCACATTCCTGTTGGTTCACGCCAATTTTCAGGAAGGGGACGGGGATGCTGCATTTCTATTGGTACTCGAGAGAGTGGGGGGGGGGGGAGACTAAACTTGTTTTGAAAGTCCTCTGGTCGCGATATTGTGTGAACTAGCACAGTCGAGGCCCGTACACCAAGGTGAGCACTTGTGGTTCATTCTGCCTGAGGTAGTGGATTAGGGTAAAATTTTCTCCTGCACTGTGGATTGAGAGGCAATTTCAAAAATCACGACCACAGGCAGTAATCTCAGTGGGCTGCAAAATGTATCTTCAGCACATCCCACTGCACTGCCATTGTTTGTTGGAAAGTATTCACCCCACACTGATCCGTTATCACCTCCTTCCATTACTCGTGTGCCGACTGCTGTGGCCGAGCGGTTCAAGATGCTTCTGACCAGAACCACACTGCTGCTGCGGTCGCAGGTTCGAATCCTGCCTCGGGCATGGATGTGTGTGATGTCCTTAGGTTAGTTAGGTTTAAGTAGTTCTAAGTCTAGGGGACTGATGGCCTCAGATGTTAAGTCCCATAGTGCTTAGAGCCATTTGAACCATTACTCGTGTAGGAGACTGTGGACGCAGTCCTCAGCTGTATTCTTACAGGTAATGCACTTATTTAATTCCTCTATTTCTGTCACCAACACCTTATCAATTGAACATATAATGATACTACCGTCTCAGGAGGAGACTACATGGTCAGATACTGCAGTAACATTGTTCTGATATCAGCTCAAATATCCAGCAAAATACTTAGTATACCACAACATCTTTCATTATATTTTCATCATCACCACACAAGTGCTCCATAGTGAGATCCTTCCTGTCCGACATCTCAAAGGCTGAGTGATTTAGATCCTTCCTGTCCGACATCTCAAAGGCTGAGTGATTTAGCGGTGGGAGTCACTTGGAAAGCTATTGCCACCTGGCGGCGGCGCACGAAACTAGAACCTCCATAGGTGCTTGACCTCTGTGGTGTGCAGGTGCTGCAATCGGTGACTGTCCAGTGCCCAGACGACAGATATGCATATGGTGATCCAAAACAGTGGCTGATATAAGACCACACTTCATTCCACTCCTCGGTGGTTACAGTTATTACATCATGGGAAGTGGGATCAGGAGGTGCAGATCTGAGCTCTACCAAAGTGGTGGAGCACTGCCTCCTGCAAACTGATTAAATAAAGAATATACAAACTGATATGAACAATATATTATCACTGATGTTGATTTGAATTCCATGTTGTGAGATCTTTCCTCTCCAGCACTGGCTGAGTCTTTTTCCTATCAATATCCAGATGGGGAAAGGGAAGGGAATTGGGAGAGGGGAGGGCTGGGGGATTTCCCATAGATGGAGAGGGAAATTAATTGATCAATTTAATTAATTAGTCAATTAATTTTATATCAGAAGTGTACTTGCATTGGTAAAGGGGGGAGAGTTGGAGATTTTCCAGAGGGTTGGGGCAAGAGGAGGGAGAGGTGTGGTGGTTTCTCAGAAGGATGGATTATCTCAAGGTGATCATAAATCAACCCCCATAGGGTCATAAATCAATTAGCATAACAATAGATTAAAGGGAGGGGAGAGGGATAATTTGCCCCCGAATGTATTTTTGCCCTTGAATGTATGCAACACACCCAAGAAAATGCATCAGAACGAACATTATCCCATTAGCTCCAGACACACTGTTGGAGGAAGAAATGCGTTTATTGGTTCGTTTTCCGAAGGATCTAATGGTTCAACAATGATATGTGCAGTAAAATGACCCAAAGGAATCCAGATCTTTTAGTTTTTTACTTAATCTATAATGATTTTCATTACTTCAACGTAACACTCACGTCAGCAACATTTTCCAAAATTTGACGCACTGGTGAGAGATTCGTCTGTATACTTCTCCAAACACTGGCTTCATGTCGGATTCTGTAATTTTCACAAAGATATTCTGGCATCAATAAAAGCAACATTGCGATTTTACATTCGATGTTACAACTGCTGTTGGAAGCAAAGAAGTCTTCTTCCCAGTAGGCTTGGAAAGTGCACTTTTGTGTTTGGTTGTACTGATTTGTTACAAAACGAAATATTTGTTTTCGTAGTTCACTGACTGCTCACATTATTTTGCACAGACGTATTTTATTGTCAGTAGAAAATAAGTTAGATCCAATAGCATTAATGTAACTTTGCAATTTACTGCTAAAGGAACACTGAATTTCAGCATGTTACGAACTACCTTACACAACAATGTCGCAATGAAATCTGAAAGAAGGAGAAATTTAGAACAGTAATTAAACCATGTGTTACCTCTGGAACTCACTATTGGTTCTGAAGGAGGGCCGGTCGGGGTGGCCGAGCGGTTCTAGGCGCTAAAGTCTGGAACCACGCGACCTCTACGGTCGCAGGTTGGAATCCTGCCTTGGGCATGGATGTGTGTGATGTCCTTAGGTTAGTTAGCTTTAAGTAGTTCTAAGCTCTCGGGGACTGATGACCTCAGAAGTTAAGTCCCATAGTGCTCAGAGCCATTTGAACCATTTTTTTCTGAAGGAGGTGTGAGCCGATAAGTAGCCAGATGAAGATAAGCGATGGTTAAAACCCTTTACTTCTTTTAACAGCGACACTCCTTGTTATTTTTAATAACAGAATAAATAATAATCAAAAATACAAGAAAAGGAATCAGGTATTTATACACAAAAAAGGCAGAAAAAGGTAAGTTAAGCCGTAGCGTTTCAGTCACTAACACGTAAGACCTATAGGTTCACGTTCAAATGAAAGACGTATTTAACACACTTAAAAAGGCATTCTACCAAACTTACTGTTCTGATAATGATGTCACAGCTTTGATAACCATCTTAGCAGCTACGTCCTCGTGGCCGCTATTTCCTGTTACTTATATCTGAAGAGATCCTGCTTGTATATCTCCGGTTGGTCCGAAACATGCCAGCACCTATTAGCTGTGTATTGCCCACAGTAGAAGTAGCTCAAGGCAGTTGTAGAACAGTCCGTTTAGCACTAGCCCTCGAGATGTTTTCTCACTGTAAACAAGTGGTGCTCACAAACAGCTGTCGAAAATTCACTACCATCTCTTTCTTCTTCTCCTTCGTCTTCTTCTACATTTCTACAACAAAATCAACTGCTACTATTACTACTGCTAATATTGTTATTTCGAGGTGTGGTAGACTGAGACTCTTTTACATCGCTAGGTTCAGACTGTTCTTAAATGACCAGAACAAAAGCAACGGTCGATTTTTCAGCTCAACTACAATGCTATTTTGTTTACACATTTTTTTATGTACTAAACCAAACGCCGCCCGAACAGCTCTTGGAAGGCCCAACGGTACCGACCGAACACCGTGTCATCCTCAGCTGTTAGGCTCGCCGCTCGACAGGCTGTTGCCAGCTTATGTGGTCGGTGCTGCTACTTCTCAGTCAAGTACCTCCTCAATTAGTCTCACATGTGCTGAGTGCACACCGCTTGCTAATACTGCTCGACAGACCCGGATGGCCATCCATTTAAGTGCTAGCCAAGCCCGACAGCGCTTAGCTTCGGTGTGTTGCCACTGCTCCAAGATCGTTGACTATTTTTATGTACGTCACGAATTAAAATAAAAGACAAACAGTCTCTCTCTCTCTATCTCTCTCTCTCTCTCTCTCTCTTTCTCTTTCTCTCTCTCTCTGTCTCATTCATAGAGTTTATTCCATCGTACGAGGTCCTCTTTATTCACGATTTGCCAAATTTTTCATATTTTTAACTTCGTGAGTGGAGGCCCTTCCATTCGCCACAGTCGTCAGTTAACTTAAGGGAGAAGTCGTCGTCGGCACCTTTCTATGAATCTGTAAACAATTTGTCGTGTTACAGTATGCTGATCATTTTTACTTTTGTACCGTCTAACTGGAAATGAATGAAATTCAATTTACGTGCCATACACATTTCGCCTTTATCCTTTGCTAAACACAGATACATCGTCCCAAAATGTAAACTAAATAGTATAAATAAAAATACATACATATTCCAGTCCACTGAAGATGCCTTGCAAAGAATAAAGAAGAATGATTCGAAAATTGTGTTTCATCCAGTTGTAATTAGACGGTCCAAAAGTAAAAATTATCAACACCCCGTAATATTATACACAGCTGAGAATGACAGGACCACAAAAACTGAAAATGTGTTGTCGTATTTTGACTGTTTGTGTATCCCATTTTCTGAGATAGAGATTGGGACCAGCCCACCACTTGCCAATACAAACTGGAAAGGCGCCTAAAACCACACTCAGGATGAAATTACAGTGAAAGCCAGAACTTTGTAGCTGCTTACAAGCGTTGATAAATATCAACGGGGACAGTTGAAAATGTGCGCTCCCATCGGGACTCGAACCTGGGATCTCCTGCTTACATGGCAGACACTCTACCTGACTGAACCATCGAGGACATTCAGGATGGCTGGTGTACCAGACCAACAGTCGTTCATCCACTGACTCACAAGATATCACGTTACGTGTTAAGCTGTACAAATAGGTGAACGTGAAGAAAAAACCATATGGTGTGTGAAATGCTGATCGCCTTTTCAAATCATTTTGTCAGCATTGTTCAAAAGAGCAAAAGACCTCCTCAGATGACGATACAGATTTACTTTATACATATGACCCGCATTCTCAGGTTATTTTACTTCTTGCGATTTTTATGAGATGTATAGGATTTGTGACTGAATTTGACAGAGGCACTTGGCATCTCCCCACCGTGTCCGATGCATCCTCTGAGTCGACCAGCGCGGATGTCGTGTTAATTAGAGACTTTATTGGTGCCAGTTACGTGACATACATTACTGTGTAAGGGAACGACCTAATCGTTTGGTACTTAAGTGGTCTGGGCTTTCTCATACCTTGTAGTCAATCACTCGTTGAAAGTCTGGAGAGCATGGCAAGAATGCGAGGCGTTCGACGTTATTTGAGGGGTAACTGGAGTTCAATTGCGTTGGAGATAGTTACGTTTGGCAGAACGAGGGTGGTGTGACATGTACAGAGAGACAGTAATCGGGAAACGATGAAATCATCGACTTGAGACTTGTGCAGTCGCTCTCCAGCGTAGGTGGCTACTCCGTGCTTCAGTTACGCCAACACGAACCCTGTCGCTAGGTGCAGAGTGTGCTGCAGTTTCTGTACCAGTCCATCTGTCACCCACAGAGTACGATGTGTCATTATATCCCACTCTCGTTCGAATAGTTTCCGCATTTTAGTTTCACCTCCGACGAAACGGCATGGAGCAGTGGTTGAGATATTGGTTCAAAATGTTCAAATGTGTGTGAAATCTTATGGGTCTTAGCTGCTAAGGTCATCAGTCCCTAACCTTACACACTACTTAACCTAAATTAGCCTAAGGACAAACACACACACACCCATGCCCGAGGGAGGACGCGATCCTCCGCCGGCACCAGCCGCACAGTCTATGACTGCAGCGCCTTAGACCGCTCGGCTAATTCCGCGCGGCGATATTGGTTCATAAATGGTTCAAATGGCTCTGAGCACTATGGGACTTAACTTCTGAGGTCATCAGTCCCCTAGAACTTAGAACTACTTAAACCTAACTAACCTAAGGACATCACACACATCCATGCCCGAGATAGGATTCGAACCTGCGACCGTAGCGGTCGCGCGGTTCCAGACTGTAGCGCCTAGAACCGCTCGGCCACTCCGGCCGGCGATATATTGGTACTAGTCTCAAATCCATCCGCGGTCTTTGTGATTTGGGTTTCACGTAGTTTACTTAAGCAACTGCAGGTGAAACGGCCAAGCTAATGAACAAATTTTAATTGCCATTAACTATCTAGCGATGGAAAGCGAGGTAAAGACGTCACGTTTTTGACCATTAAACTTTATGCCAACGTCCTGGATTAATGTCCAAATCTGTCCACAATGACTCATGGAATGTGACCATAAGAAACTGTCGATGGTGGATCGAGCGTCTGGTGGATGTCTTATTCTCGGCGGCTCCTTGATGCTACTCGTCAGGAGTAGTATTTGTGCCGGAGCGATGTTTCAACCCCCTTTCTTTCTCTCACGCACAGCCTTCAACAACACAGTCGCAACACTAAAACTCCATACGCACTCGCGACAGTCAGTTACTTGTAACAGTTACACTTCGCAGACAAAAGATCCCATTGTGTGCGAAAAGAGGTTGAACAATGCCACACTACGGCGAAAGACGAGGCAGTTTCATAAAAGTCTCGGCCGTTTCTTCTGAAATACCCTTGTCCAGTTGCGTGTCCTTCGGCTCTAATGACAACAAAGCCGACAGGACGTCAATCAGTTGATTTGATTCCACTCCATTTTGGTTCGTTGACGTTCTTGATCCCGACGGCAGTTACTTCCGGGATCTGCAAAGGAACCTGCATCAACAGGACAGTGTCACAGAGTATGACACGAGACATGTGAGCAACACCAACCGACCAACATAGTTTTACGAACTTTCAGCATACTTGAATAATAGTGGAACAGCAACTTCTGCTAGTCAGTACAACGAAAAACCAGCCAAAGTTGCAAACTTCTCTGTCATCTGCATGCGCTGTAACTGTTCATTTGCACATTTTTGGCATAGTTTCAACATTTTCGGAAATACCGTTTTTGGCTATGTTAAGATGATTTGAAAATGGGTCCCGGCGCAACACTAGTCATCGAGTGATTAAAGAAAGTGAAATTTGCAACTTTGGCTAGTTGTCGTTGCACCGACACAACTTTTTTTCTGTTTAAGAGTTCGCCGGAATTTTCGCCTACTGAGAGGGCATTCCTACGGCTTGCAACACGCACCTCGGTGCATTGTCGACCGGAATGGTCGACGTGTCGAAATTTCGAGGCCTCGCGCGCGCACACACACACACACACACACACACACACACATAGGCCCAAGGTCTGTTCCCCATTGTCGCGACGTCTAACAGTAATTGTCTCCCACGGCGGTGCCACAAGGCACTGGTTTCTCTGCTTTCTGCGTGTCGAATCAAGGCTATATATCTGCCCGTTTCACATTTGCTCCGTCTAGTCTGTTCTCTCATTATATCGAAACTCAATGGTGAGGACAATACGTGGACTTTTTAATGGAGTGTGACACACACATAAGGTTACCACGCTTTACTAATCATCCCGTTAAAAGGGCACACTAGTCGCTTGGGACTGATACGTTGTGGACCTGATCAAGTGACCCTCTGTCTCTCAAGTAACTGAAGAGGAGTGTACGTGCCACTTTCGACTTTCATTCAGGCTACCGTGAACATGAACCTCTCTGTTTATTTCAACATTCTCAATGGCCAAGTGCCGCCTATCTTCATTATGAGCGTTCTGACTGAAAGAGGACAACAGCCAATTTCACATGGAAATGGAAATGAGAGTTTGGCGTCATTGGCCGGGTGGCCCCTTTCGGGGCAGTTCCGGCCGCCTTGGTGCAGGTCTTACTACATTCGACGCCACATTGGGCAACCTGCGCGCCGGCATCGAACCCGGGCCCGTAGGACGGCAATCCGTCACGCTGACCACTCAGCTATCGGGGCGGACGCATGCAAACTTTCTTGGTTTGATAAACACTAAGGCAACCCATTGCACCTCGTCTGACCCGCTAAGTCCACCTATCTTAACCCCGGAACTATTTGGAACAGCGGGTGTAACGTTGCTATCAACACCCTCGCAATCTGGTAGCTCTATGGGATTCGATAAGCAAAAGTGTGCCATCAGCTGGAACTGGCGTACCTGAAGAAACGTGCACTGTCTCCCTAGCCGAACAGTTGTCAAGTCTAGAGGCGGTTTCACACGACATTAGCGTGATGTCTCCTGAAGTTGACTAATTTGTTGTCCGGTATGCCTAGGAATGTGTGTATTCCCAAGAATAACTTCCGCACCATCCTATGCAAGCCACTGCATATCATACCGTAATATAGTTTAAAAATAAATTAGTGCGTTTGATCTTTCTTTACTTTTCTCCCTCAATAACTTAAAATAATTTTATTTTGTACCTGTCATCATTGTGTGTTAATAAGATGTACTTCCACTACTTTTTTAATCAGCAGATTTCCATTTAGGTATTAAATGTTATGTAGACCAAACATCAGTGATACTATCAATATCTGACTTTTCTCAGAAAACGGAGTAGCTTTATTTTTTACTAAGCAGCTTACGTTGTCTCGCCAGAGTTTTAAAAATAGGCATACATTTTCATGTCGGTTCTATTTCACAAAGAGATTCGGTGATAACAATTAGTATATTTACCAGCTGATACATTCGGCACTACACGCATATTCATTTTGTCAATTTTGTATTAGTAACTAACATAAAAATTAACTGTGTTTGCAGTGAAGTATCGAAAAAATTTCGTTTCCATGTTTTCGTGAAAACACCTTTGAAATTCTGAAACAGCCTTAGAAATAAATATGCATAATATACAAATGCATCAGTATCAATATTAAGAAACGTAATCTGGGCACAGATGCTTCGTGTGTCTAAAATGTGATTTTGTAAACGTCTCTACGACAACGCCCTTTCATAGCTGTATAGACAGGTACTGTTTTCGTCTACAGACGTTTCCTCGTCGCAGCTGAAAGCTGTCAAAAGTGCTGCCAGGTATCAGGGATTTACTTAATTTGACTCGACTCCTAGGAGTGCCTTATTAGTCAAGAATAAATATGTTAAAACTTCATACATATGCGACAATTTTTCACGCATCTCTGTGTTTATGACATCTGCGAATTTTGTGGCGAATACAGTTAGTCGCATAGAAGTAATGCATTTAAACATCATACATGATGCGGCAGTTTTACATATATCTCGTTGATTATATCATATTTTCAGAACTATGACAGGTGTGTGGTTCTCACTCACAGCGATTGTTGCCTGACTGTAAAGGATGTCTGTAGCAGGTTTGGCTGAAATCGCTCCAGTGGTTAGGAGGAGAAGCGGACCAACCACACACACACACACACACACACACACACACACACACACACACATATATATATATATATATATATATATATATATATATATATATATATATATATATTCATGCATTTTTATAATGCATGCATTGCTGCAAACACTGTTTAATACAATCTCTTGTTGTGGTTGGTCGTACACTTATAGTAGCAACGGTAATGCTATCTAATGCTGCGCCATTTAAGCAGAGTTACTGAACGTGGTTTTTCGAAATTCCTTCACCAAAGAAGTTGCAGTAAACATTCCAAAATTCCAACCAAAAACATCTGCCACCATGTACACTTCAGAAGTAGATACTCTCGGTGTAGCGAATCAACCTAAGGCACTTAATAAAGGAAAGTCTTCTGGTCCTGATTGTATAACAGTTATGTTCGTTTCGGAGCAGGCTTATACAACAGCTCCATACTTAGCAATCACATAAACCGCTCTCTCAATGAAAGATCCGCACCTAAAGATTGGACAGTTGCAAAGGTCACGCCAATACAGAGAAAAGGAAATAGAAACAATCCTCACCCATATAACTGACATCTATTTGAAGGGGGTTTTGGAACATTTACCGTTTTACAAAATCTTAAAGTACCTCTAAGAAAACGATCCCTTGACACATAACCAACACGAATTCAGAAAAATATCGTTCTTTACACGAACTAATTATGATATCGGCAGCTGATCTCAAGACGAGTCCATATTTCTACGTTTCCAAAAGATTGTTGACACTGTTCCTAATAACCGGCTTCAAATCAAATTGCACGCCTATGGAGAATCGTCTCAGTTGTGCAACTGGATTCAGGATTTCTTGGCAGAAAAGCTACGGTTCGTAGTAATTTACGCAATGTCAACGAGTGAAACACAATGATATTTGGGACTCCCCAAGGAAGTGTTATAAGCCCTCCGCTGTTCTTAATCTATATAAAAGATTAAGGAGACAATCGGAGCAACCGTCTTATATTGTCTGCAGATGATGCTGTCATTTACCCTCTAGTAAAGTCATCAGAAGATCAAAATGAATTGCAAAATGATTTAGACACGCTTTCTTCATGGTGCGAAAAGTAAGAAGTGTGAGCTCCTCCATATGAATATATAAAAAAAGTTTAATTTCTCTTAAACGATAATCACACAAATTTAGGGGATGTCGATTCAGCTAAATACGTAGAGATTACAATTACGTACAACTTAAAGTGAAACAATAACATAGTAATTGTTCTGAAGAAGTCGAACCAAAGATAGTATTTTTTTGGCAGAACCCTTGGAAGATGCAGCACATCTGCTCAAAAGACTGCCTACACTACGCTCGCTTGTCCTCTCTGGAACACTGCTGCGCGGTATGGAATGGTTACAAGATGGATGGAGAATATCGAAAAAGTTCAAAGGAGGACATCTCTTTTTTACTATCGAGAAATGGGCAAGAGAGTGTTACGAATATAACACACGAGTTGGGGTGGCAATCATTAAATAAAGACATTTTTAGTTGCAGAGATATCTTTTCATGAAATTCCAGTAGCTAACTTTCTCTTCTGAGTGTGAAAATATTTTGTTGATTCCTACCTTCATTGGGAGAAATGAGCATGGTAATAAAATAAGAGAAATCAGAAGTCGCACAGAAAGATTTAGGTGTCCAAATTTCCCATGTCGTTTCCGAGAGTGGATCGGTCGTAAATAGCCTGAAAGTGGTTGGCTCTATGAACCCGTTGCCAAGCACTTATGTGCCAATCGCAGTGTAGTCATGTAGATGTAGATGGAGGCGCAGATGTGGATACTCACAACCAAGTAAATCTATTATGCCGTCTGTTACTACACTGCGCAACACAGTTGAAGGGTCACTTTTTGAAATCCCGTAATTGTCTCCCATTGCAATGGAGACATTCGATATTTGGCTCAAACGTGCCTTCAACCTTGCGTGGCGCCCTACGACGTCTCACCCGGGCTCAGAGAGCCTTCAGACAAGAAGGTGTCGGCACATGCTAAATAAAGGCCAGAGCTCAGTTCATGTGAGGTATAAGTTGGGTTAATGGTGTCACACTGGCACCAAAATTTCACCATAGTTCTACCCACGCCAGTGAGGACGCGTTACAGGATGGGAAGGTCGCCGTACACCCCTCTTATCCACATTTCATCCCTTCCTTCGACGCCTCTGCGATGGAGGTCAGATCAGTTTCTCCCAGCGCTGAAATCACGGGGTTCTTTATGGGTGGTCGAGGAAACATTTCGGACACTCCGCCGCTGAGAATCGCACTTAAAAGTGTGTAATGTGTTTTGTAGTGTTGCAACACTACAAAACACAATAGACACTTAGAAGTTTAAATATAAACAGTAAATAGTGGCGTACGAAAAAGTGTGCTATGTAAAACGTAAGAAATTCATAGTTCTGCAGAGCAGCGAAAAATTAGACTACAAGTGTCAATGTCTAATAAAGAAAAACACCAATGACATGTTAGAAGACGGCATTTCCTGATGTAGGCGAGAAACCAAGCAGAAATAACAACAAGTAAAAATCAACACATTGTTAACAAAGCGTTTTTCGACCTTAAAAACAAGTCAAACTGTAAATATCTTTGATTACAGACCACCGATGATGCTTAACCACAACAAAGCAAAACGAATCTGGTGAGAAAAACACGTTTTTTCTTGTAGTTAAATCGACGGAACGAAAATACCCTCAAGAATTGTAAAGTAACAACGACAATATGGCCAAACATATGAAGAAAATAAACACCTTGCTGCTTCGAATCATGTTCAAATTCCATCGAATAATCTTGAACGGTCTCTAGTGGTTCCTCCTTGTACGTCACAACAAAAATTACTACGGTCGCAATACACTCCAAACGGGTCAGAGCACGTTAAATGCGGTTGCGGCCCCATGATGTCCTTAAAGAAGGGCTGAATTGTCCCGGACGTGGGGGCGGGGGGGGGGGGGGGGGGGAATTGGGAGAGGGGAAGGGGAAAGAGAATCAACAGCGTCGAACGTCGTCAAGAACATCATCCCGTTGTTCATCGCACTGTGAACTATCTTTTCGACCACAAAATCTGTGGAAATCAACGTCCCAAGGGAATGGTTATTTCAATGATGACCTTTATGCCCCCTTCTGTCGCATTTTTGTGTCTATTCTGAGAGGCGGTGTGTCTGAAATGTTTTCTTTGGCACCCGTAAGAAAACCGTGTGATTTCAACAGTGGGCGTCGCGGTTCTGACGTTCATCACAGAGGCGTCGAAAGAAGGGACAAAACGTGGTAAGAGGGGACGTGGCGATCTTCCCATCGTGTGACACGCCCACACTGGCGTTGGGCAGAATTGTGGTGACATTTGGTACCAGTGTGACGTCATTAAGCCACCTTCTCACGCCACATGAACTTCTGATCACTGGCCTTTTTTCGCACGTGTCGACACCTTCCTTTTTGAAGCATCACCAAGGCCGAATATGACGAGCCAGGGTGCCACGCTTTTGCACCATTAGAGAGAATGGTTGAAGGATCTTAGAGTCAAACAGTGGCACACAGTTACGGGCTTCCGAAAAATTAATCGTGTTTTGCAGTGTACTTAAACTAAAACAAAAGAAATGTTACGAGATATTGAACAAGTATTAGGCGTAGTGTATTTGTGACATTGCAGCTTACCGTAAAAATTTCCGATCTAAAGGAATATAAAAATAAGTATAAATAGAAGATAAGAGGAAGGCAGACAGGTTCCACCGAATACTCGAGCTCTATTTATGTAAGAGGGTAGCTGACATTATGCTTCACGTTTACTTTTCATCTCAGCGTATTGTGAGCTGGCTTGATGACACGAAGATGCCTTCCAGTGAGCTGTCGTACCAGTATAAACGCGCACACTAATTACGGACGAGCGAGGTTATTATTATGTTTACAGCAGCTATTTCAAGTCTCGTTTTGTTCAAATCTTTGCAGTTAAGTTTAGTACTTGTAGCGACACTGGTGGATAAGAAGATTAAATTAATTTTTTGTATTTTCTCTAGACGGTATTTTGTTTAGCACCAGGGAGCTTTGGAATCATAGTAAGGACGAAGAAAACGTCTAGTTATTTATATTCTGATACGTAAAATGTTTACATTTCAGTATCTAGACGTCTCTCTTAAGAATTAGCTTGTTTGTGGCATCACTCATACAGTAATGGAAGATGAAATTTGATATTAGTGAGCAAGAGTCGCCGGCCGATGTGGCCGAGCAGTCTAGGTACTTCAGTCCGGAACCGTGGTGTTGCTACGGTTGCAGGTTCGAATCCTGCCTCAGGCATGGATGTGGGTGATGTCCTTAGGTTAGTTAGATTTAAGTAGTTCTACGTTCTAGGGGACTGATGACCTCAGATGTTAAGTCCCATAGTGCTTGGAGCCATTTGATTTTTGAGCAAGACTCCCTAAAATGATTTAGAGCCACAGTGCTGAAAACTTATCGCACTCGCTAGTGTCTGACACATTTTATGATATTTTTATCAATTACGTTTTATCTCGATGCAATTACCTAAAACAAGTACACTATGTGATCAAAAGTATCCGGACACCCTCAAAAACATACTTTTTCATATTAGGTGCATTTTGCTGCCACCTACTGTCAGGTACTCCACATCAGCGACTTCAGTAGTCATTAGACATCGTGAGAGAGCAGAATGGGGAGCTCTGCGGAACTAATGGGCTTCGAACGTGGTAGGGTGACTGGGTGTCACTTGTGTCATACGTCTGTACGCGAGATTTCCACACTCATCCCCGGGTCCGCTGTTTCCGATGTGATAGTGAAGTGGAGACGTGCAGGGACACGTACAGCACAAAAGCGTACAGGCCGACCTCGTCTGTTGACTGACAGAGACCGTCGACAGTTGAAGAGCGTCGCAATGTGTAATAGGCAGACATCTACCCAGACCATCATACAGGAATTCCAAAGTGCATCAGGATCCACTGGAAGTACTATGACAGTTAGGCGGAAGGTGAGAAAACTTGGATTTCATGGTCGAGCGGCTGCTCATAAGCCACACATCACGCCGGTAAATGCCAAAAGACGCCTCGCATGGTGTAAGGAGCGTAAACATTGGACGACTGAACACTGGAAAAACGTTGTGTGGAGTAACGAATCACGGTACACCACGTGGCGATCCGGTGGCAGGGTGTGGGTATGGTGAATGCCAGCGTGTGTAGCGCCAACAGTAAAATTCGGAGGTGGTGTTGTTGTGGTGTGGTCGTGTTTTTCATGGAGGGGGCTCGCACCCCTCGTTGTTTTGCGTGTCCTATCACAGCACAGGCCTATATTGATGTTTTAAGCACCTTCTTGCTTCCCACTGTTGAAGAGTAATTCGGGGATGAAGATTGCATCTTTCAACACGATCGAGCACCTGTTCATATCGCACGGCCTGTGGCGGAGTGGTTACACGACGATAACATCCCTGTAATGGACTGGCCTGCACTGAGTCTTGAACTGAATCCTATAGAACACCTTCGGGATGTTTTGGAACGCCGACTTCGTTCCAGGCCTCACCGACCGACATCGATACCCCTCCTCAGTGCAGCACTCCGTGAAGAATGGGCTGCCATTACCCAAGAAACCTTCCACCACATGATTGAACGTATGCCTGCGAGAGTGGAAGCTGTCATCAAAGCTAAGGGTGGGCCAACACCATACTGAATTCCAGCGCTACCGATGGAAGGCGCCACGAACTTGTATGTCATTTCCAGCCAGGTGTCCGGATACTTTTGATCACGTAGTGCATATGCAGTGTGCCTATAGATGTGTTTCGTTGCGAAGGAAAGAGTGTAGTATGCAGTGTATGCATATACCTTGTTGAAAGGAATTCGGAGGGGAGGGGATAGTCGGCCTTGCCTGTTGGACGATTAGTGTTAACAGCGTATTTTGCTTCACAGCATCACGAGTAGGTTAAGAATTAACAGTGATCGTTGTCTATGACCTTCGAGTTATGGACTTACAACTCCACATCCTTTGTCATTGGTGACCAAATTCTAATAACAAATGCTTCTTCCAGAGTCAGCATTTGAAACGGCTAGATGAAGGAAGAGCACAATTGCGCCACTTTAACCATGATGGCAGCTACTGGGATGATTACAAGCAAGAGAGTCTGTGTGTTTTTCCGAAGTCACAAACAAACAAACAAGAGAACGTGATTTTTTCCGAGGCCATAAACTTTGCGCTGTTGGTCACGAATTTTTAAATAACGGGTGGCCATAACTAAACTGCCGCTGTTCCAAGTGCTGCAGTGCGGGCTGTATACATCGCAGGCCTCACAAACATCGTAGGCATGTTCATTAATCGATGCGCTTGAGGAGTATGCTGAAAAAAATAATAGTTCCACTTTCTGCCACCAATGGAACATACAGTGATGTAAGCAGTCAGAATGTGAAATGTTTCCTGTTTTGATGTCAGTATGCTGTTTGTCGCTTGGCGACGACTGTTGATTTATTTTGTGAAATGACTGTTGGCGTAAAGGGTAAGAAGATGGAAGTTTTCCGTACGAAACGCAATGACTATTGAGCAGAAAGATCGCGCTGGTAAATTTGTTTCATGAGAACTTCAGCAATAGCAGTGCGGCATTGCGGCAATATCGCCGATAGAAACAGCTGCGAAGAGGCACTATGTTAATCAATATATTGAAGAATTACGTGAATTAGGTGGTGCAGCAAGGAGAGGGAGGCGGCCCATTCACATGGCAGTTGATGCAGTTGCTGAAGCTATAGCCGGCCATACAGCAGATGCCTCAAATTCCGCAGCCATTTCTCGAGCTACGAGTATATCACGGAATAGTCTCTCCGCTGGTCATGAGTTCAAAAGATTTTGGGGCGCATTCTACACTGGTATCCCTATAAGATTCAGAATTTGCACCAAATGAAACCCTAAGACAGGATACAACGCCGTTATCGTTCCCTTCGTCTCTTGGCATGCCTGGGAATGAAGGCTGAGGAATATTGTGTGGACGGACGAGGCAAATGTTACTCTGCATGGTGCTGTGCATGCGCAGAACTGTCGCGTATGGGATTCTACTTCACCACATCTTGTGCACGAACATCATCTGCGCACAGCTTCTGTGACTGCGTCATGTGGTTTCACAGTCCGCCTGCGTAACTGAGTGGTAACGTGTTTGCTACCAAGCAGCGGGCCTGTGTTCGATTGCGGGCAAGTTGGAGATTTTCTCCACCCATGGACTGGGTGTTGTGTTGCCCTCATCATCATTTAATCATACCGCCTCGCAAGTCGCCCAATGTGGCGTCACCTGAAATAAGACTTTCAACCCGGTGGTCGAACTTCCCTGGTTGTGGACTCCCGGCCAAAAATGCCACACAATCATTTCATTTCATGCGGTTTCACAAGCTCCTTCATTCTCGATCCATTTGTCTTCGAGGAAAGGGCACCTCGCGGACCTGTTAGGTGCGCAGTGACATCTGAACAACATAAGGACCTCCATGTGCAACACGAGACTCCAGCTTTGCAGGGACGCAGCTGTGTCCATATCATCATTTTCTTAAAAGATGGGGCGACATCACCTGTCGCTTGCCAAGTGAAGGATTTGCTTTGAGAAATCTCTAGTAGTGATCGCATCATCTCTAGGCATTTCAAGACGTGTATCCTTCCACATCCCCTGACCTAAATCCAAGTGACTTCTGGTTGTGGAGATATGTGAAAGATCATACCTGTCAGGGATGTATCCGGACTCTTCCTGATCTGAAGAACATCGTACGACGATATACTGCTCTGATTGCACCAGATATGCAACTGTCGACCATATCGTGTTACGGATGCAACAAGTTGCTGTCGAGAGACCATACTGAACATACTGTATGCTGCAACTTGTGATCATATCCTAATAACCATGCCAGAACTACCTTTATCATGGGTTTGATCGTTTCCCCTCCTCCTTTTTCCTGCTCCCACAGCAAATTCTGACTGCTTACGGAGCCATATTTTCACATGGTGGCATAAAAAAATGGTTCAAATGGCTCTGAGCACTATGGGACTTAACTGCTGCGGTCATCAGTCCCCTAGAACTTAGAACTACTTAAACCTAACTAACCTAAGGACATCACACACATCCATGCCCGAGGCAGGATTCGAACCTGCGACCGTAGCAGTCGCACGGTTCCTGACTGCGCGCCTAGAACCGCGAGACCACCGCGACCGGCGGTGGCATAAAATGTTACTATTATTTTTTCAGCGTACTCCATAAGCGCACCGTTTCATGAACATATCTACGAAGTTTCAGCGTCCTTCGACGTATACACTGCAACTTTCGAAATACTGTTGGACCACTGGTATAGTTATATAATCACCCGTGTTGTGTAATGCCACAACGAAGCATAGCTAAGGCGCAGCAGTTGAATACGTGAACGCTCATGCCATCTGTTGGATAGTTGCAAAAACAAAAGCACAGGTGCTTCCGCTTGGCGGCAGTCAAATGAAATAGCGCTGTGAGTAAGACAGTATCTGAATAGTGCTGCGCTAAGACGACGAAATAAAGAAGCATTAAATTAGGATAATATTATTATGTATAGCAAAAATATTAATTTAATATTAGTTTTATATATATATATATATATAATGACTGTAATTGAATATGGTAATGTTATGGTATGCCCATTGGTAAATAGAGAACTTGGCATAGAGTAAATTAATGTTTAAATGTGAGGGAAATCCCCAAGAACGCGGACAATGCAGGTTGGCGCGTGATTTTGGCAGTAGAGAGAGAGGTGTTCTGGAACTGTTCGGATCCAGAACAGAGATTACGCGGCGCGAAAGTGACGGGTTTAGTACGGTATGGTAACGTTGCTTATAGACAGTTAAAAGTGAGCTTACAACAAACACGAACTGGATTTATGGCGTGTCAGCAAGTCAAATGGACAATAATGCTTGCAGGATGCAACATTTCGACGGAGACGTCTTATGAGCGATATAGTTACTGTTCCCAATCAAAAAGCACATGGCACGCCTTGTGGAAGTCTACGTAATTTACGACGGACTGTAGCGACCAGCAGCAAGGTATGAAGTGACCAGTGTCTGCAGCTAATGTTGCAATGTGATCTTACTACCATATGAGATCCATTGATGAGCTCACGCCAGCACAAGCAACGATCAAGTAGTTATCGTACGATAGTGTTTTTATGAACAGTGCATTTTATACCGCCGCCATAACAAGTACATTTATCCGTAGCGAACCAGTTTATGTATTTATCAAGTCAAGTTCTCTACAGTGTAATGTCTGAGAGAAATAATAAGTTTTTTGATTCAAAGTGCAGTCCACGAGTGTCATCAATTATTTACAGAAAATAGCTCAATATTATCCCAAATTCATCACTGTGTATGCAGCAATACAAGTAAAAAGGCTATATTACGTGAGTATCGGCGTATTAATGCAACAAGAGGATATAATCGGAGTTAATGCCGAAAATTTCCAACAAACGCCGGATTATACAACTGACAGAAGACACCAGGTACTGTGCCACATTAATTACAGTTCAACTCGATGTGGTGGCTTTTCAGTACATAATCAACGTAAAAACTTATTCAATTTCATTAGAACAAAATGATTCTAAAGTAATGTTTTTTAACATCTCTAGTAACCATCAGTTCTATAGTGTTCATTGATTGTTCAATTAAAGAACTTATTGCCGCCACAATAGTCATTTTACCTTCAGTACAATGCAAACTCAGTAACATTAAAATCATTACTGACAGTTGGTGTAGATCAATCTAACTTACAGCAAGTTCAAGTGTTTATCATATGTGTGTGTATATTGTGTTATGGTAAATGTTGTTCGCCTGTTAGGCGTGATTAACGTACACCAGTTAGTGCATTCTGTTCAGTCACTTCAAAGAAGTTATTTTCGTTAATGAAAATCAGAATTCATTTAAAATTCGATTTTTTGTACGCCATCGCCAATATTTATTCAGAAATTCCGTGTAGTAGTCTGAACTACATAGCAAAGCTATTCAGGCTTATTACACGCGATAGCCGCTTTCCAGACGTCCGATGCCGCATGGTCTAAAAATATTACAATACATTCGGATAGTGGCATCGCAGTTGCCACAGCAGAGTCTGTGAAGAGGTGGTACAGTAAAGCTTTAGATAATAAATGTCAAATAATGTAAGTACTGGTACTTTGAAAAGCCACTATCAGGCGTCTTGTTTCAAAACAAAGAACAGATAACCAGTAAGTTATTAAATCTGGGACAATAGGTAAGGACATATCTAGTGCTGACACTTCAGGATGACGAAGTATGCGAGATACAAGAGGTGTTACCAACCGGACAATGGCAATAGTAGCTGAGAATATCGCTATTTTGCATGAATCTATGGATCTTTGTAGATCACTAAAATATGTAATTCGAAATTAAGATAGATTTTGTGAATGTTTGACAGTTTCTCAAAAGAAACGCAACGGAAAAAGATAGTGGTATTCGTACAAGTTAAAGCACCTGGTTCCATGATCTTGGGACAACATCGCTGCCGCTTAATAGGGAATTCCAGAATTCAAGTCGAGCTTCGGGCATGACTGTAGGCTTGAGTGTGCTGCCACCATTCGTAAACCTTTCCAAACGCTATAATGTAGCTCCTGGAATACAATGAATACAAACTTTCGCATGTCTTGAAAGTACAGTACATTGTTTCCGGAAAACATGGCTAGTTTAGAGCATTCCAGTTCATCTTGAGGTAATTTACATTCGTTGTGGAGATTTAACTTTGTAAGTTGTTCGTTTACCAATATTTATGGCACATTTGGAGACAAGTATGCTAGCAGCAGTTATGGATAAACAATGCTGTTCGTGTTTCATTGTGTCACCTGTATAAAAACAGAGCATTTAATCAAACGCGTAGTTTGAACAAAGTCTGCCCCATCCATGTAAAACATCCACAATAAGTGTAAACCTTCAGCAGATGATCACGGAAATAGGATACTCGAAATCGATCATATCTTGAAGAAATGGTTGGTTGCTGCTATTACAGTGCAACCTATTTTGAGTAAAATCGCGGAATTCCATGTAGCAAATAGACAGATAAAATTATTTTCCACGAGTTGTACACAGACAATAACTATGTTTTGTAACAAAGCACTGAAAGCAACGATTTCGGTTTATATCACAATTTTTTTCATATTTATGTCTTTTCGTGGATAAGTACCGTTCAGATCTCCTGTAAACGCAGCGGCTACAAATTTAATGAGAAAAGTCAGATTTGCACAAGTTTTATTCAGACTACCGTGAGATGATCGAAGTATTCAGAGGTTGTTAAGGGCTTTAGAGGGAGCATTAGGCAATTTGTACTAAAACATGGGAAAGGAATACAGTGGGAGACGAATATGAGTCTTTGAAAGAAGAAATAGTGAAGGCAGCAGAAGATAAAATAGGTAAAAACACAAGGCCTAGTTGAAATCCTTGGATAACACCGGACATACTGAATTTAACTGACGAAAGGAGAACGTTTTAAAATGTGTCATACGATGCAGTCGAAAGGAAATAAAGACATCTTAAAAATGAGATTGACAGAAAATGCGAAATGATTCAACAGGAATGGGTAGAGGACAAATTTATAAGCATATAGAAGCATATTATCTGTGGGAAAGATAGATTGGAAGAAAATACATTATGGCAAAGCAGGAATGACTAAAGGAAAAACGATAAGCTTTAGAAACATGCAGGCCAGGGAAACGGAGGATGCTGCCTGTAGGACAATGAGAGAGACCTTTCGATAAAAGGGAAGCAGGTGTTTATGGATATCAAGAACTCTAGATGACAAGCCAGTGCTAAGCACAGAAGGGGACTAAGAAAGGTGGAAGAAATAAATAGGAGGGCTACACAACGGAAATGAGCTTCACAAGAATATTATACCCACAGAAGAGAAAATAAATGAAGATGAGACGGAAGATACTATGCTGCAAGAAGAAATTGGCAGAGCATTGAAAGAGGTAAGTAGAAACAAGACCCGTAGAGTAGACGTCATTCCTTTAGCACTGTTGACAAAACTATTACGTGTGTTGTACAAGGTAAATGAGACAGCTGAAATAACCCCAGACTTCAGCAAGAGTGTAATAATTCCATTTTAAAGAATGCAGGTACTGACAGATGGGAATACTACCAAATTATCTTGTTTGCAAAATACTGACACAAATTATTAACAGAAGAATGGAAAAACTGCTAGAAGCCGACCTCGATGAAGACCAGGAACGTAGCAACGTGAGGTAATATTGAGTTGACGACACGACACTGTTCGAAATTTTGAGGATAACGGGGATAAAGTATAGGGACGAAAGGTTATAAGCAACTTTTACAGAAACTGCAGTTATAAGAGTCAAAGGACATGAAAGGGAAGTAGTGTTTGAGAAGGTAGTGAGGCATTGTTGTAACATATCATCAGTGTTGTTCAATCCGTGCATAGAGCAAGCAGTAAGGGAAACCAAAGAGAAATCTTGAAAGGATTCAGTAGAAGAAATAAAAACTTTGAGTTTTACCGATGACATTGTATTTCTCTCAAAGACGGCAAAAGAACTGGAAAAGGACTTGAACGGAATGGATAGTATTGTGAAAGGAGGTTAAAAGATAAACATCAAAAACAGTAAAACAAGGTTGATTGAATGAAGTCAAATTAAATCAGGTGACGCTGAAGCAATTAGATTAGGAAATGAGACAGTATAGGTAGTAGATTATTTCCGCTATTTGGACTGCAAAAAGAATGATGATGGCCGATGTAGAGACGATATAAAATGCAGACTGGCTATAGAAAGAAAAGCATTTGTGGAAAAGGGAAATTTGTTAAAATCTAATACAAATGTGTTAGGAGATCATTTCTGAAAGTATTTGACAAGACAAAGTCAGAACAAAAATACGCTCAATAATTTCTGAAAGTATTTATCTGGAGTGTAGCCTTTTATGGAAGTGAACGTGGACGATAAGCAGTTCAGGACAAGATGAGATCAGAAGCTTTTGAAATGTGATGTAACAGAAGAACGCTGAGGGTCAGATTGGTAGAGCGAGCTAATGAAGAGGTACAGAACCGAACTGGAGAAAAAGAAATTTTTGACGCAACTTGACTAAGATAAGGGGTAGATTGATGGGACATATCCTGAGGCATCAGTGAATAGTTAACTTAGTAATGGAAGAAAGTGGGGGGAATACAAATTGTGAAGGTAGACCAATGCTTGTCTACACAAGCAGCTTCAAACGGATGTCGGTTGCAGTAGGTATTGTGAGGTGAAGAGACTTGCACAGAGCAAACTAGCGTCGAGAGCTGCATAAACCGGTCTTAGGACAGAAGACCGCAACAGATAGTGGTGGCGCTCCGAGCGCCGTAGGATAGCGGCAAAACCCTGATCTATTGAGGCAAAGGGGACCACCCCAGCATTCAGCATCTCTTGCGATGGCATCGGACGTACTCTAGCAAATTGGACACCGTCCACTGGGCACTAACGTGGAAGCCTCGTCAGTTTCATGACAGCCGGACTTGGCCGCTGATAACGAAATTGTGGAGACAGTCATCGAAAGTTAACATAAACATACATTTGTTCCACATTCTCCACAAATTATGCAATTCCAACATGCTTTAAAAAATCAAATTCTTCACAATCTGTGTTACAATTACAGAAGTCTTTTTCTTCTTATTCGTCATCTGTAGACGATGTTTCAACTGTTTATCTGTAGCGATATGTCTTTTTCTTGTTATTTCGATACTCAGGATATTTAATTGTATTTGGTTTCTCACATTAGTTTTCTCACTTTTTTCTTCTTTTTAATCTTTCTCACTTTTACTGCTGAACCCTCCTGGTCCCAAAAATTTGGGTGCTTTCTTATTAGCAGATAACACCTTTTCCATAGCCTTTCTTTTCTTGCAGCATCGCAATCTTTAAAAAGCTTCTTTTTACTTTTAGAATTTCTTTCAGAGCGGATTAAAGGAATTATCCTTGGGAAGGGAATCGGTAGATGTGATGTACATTCACAGACAAACAAATGATTACAATTTCTAAAGAACTGGACAATATATTCAAGAGAATGACCTTTACAAATTGAGCAAGTCAACGACGCGTTGGTCCTCTTCTGGCAAGCAATTATTCGGCTTGGCATTGATTGACAGAGTTGTTGGATGTCCTCCTGGGGGTGGGGGCTGTGCCCAATTCTGACCAACAGGTGCGTTAGATCGCCAAAATCCCGAGCTGGTTGGAGTGACTTGCCAATAATGCTCCAAGAGTCTTCATTGGGAAGGGATGCGGCTACCTTGCTGGACAAGGTACGATTTGGCATGCAACACAAACTCTCGTCATGTGTCGGCAAACATTATCTTACTGAAATCTAAGTCCTGGATGGCTTGCTGCGAAGGGGTGTAGACTATCATCGACTTACTGCTGTGCTGTAAGGATACAGCGGATGACAACCAAATGGGTCCTGCTATGAAATGAATTGCACCCCAGACCATCACTTCTGGATGTCGGGCCTTAGGGCAGATGACAGTCAGTTTGATGTCATATCGCTGTTCGGGGTGTCTCCAGACACGTCCTCGCTGGTCGTCGGTGCTTATCACTGAAGATAGTTCTGTGGTGTCACCGCCAGACACCACACTTGCTAGGTGGTAGTTTTAAATCGGCCGCGGTCCATTAGTACATGTCGGACCCGCGTGTCGCCACTGTATGATCGCAGACCGAGCGCCACCACAAGGCAGGTCTCGAGATACGGAATAGGACTCGCCCCAGTTGTACGGACGACGTAGCTAGCGATGCACACTGACGAAGCCTCGCTCATTAGCCGAGCCAATAGTTAGAATAGCCTTCAGCTAAGTCAATGGCTACGACCTAGCAAGGCGCCATTAGTAACATTGCATGTATCTAAAGAGTCTCACTTGTATCGCCACAATCTCCAGATGTACCAAAAGGATGGATTAAAGTTAAGTATTCCAGAAGCTACGTACTTTTCTTTATAGCATTCATTACGTATCCTGTTTCAGACCTCACGCCTTCCTGCTTTAGCGTAGCGCGTGCCTTTCGGCTTCCTCTCATTGTGTCTAGGCTGTCTTGTCTAGACACAACAAGTTCCACTGCAGTCAATGAGATCCCAGGTCGAATGTGTCCGACTCCCCTGCAAACGGGTTTGTTGGTGTACAGAGGTCAGTTGTAGTCGGCGCAAGTGGCACCGTAAGCTAAGTCTCCCTTCTATGAGCTGCCTGTTAATAGTCTTTGTAGTCACTGAAGCACCAGTAGCACGTCGGATTGTTGATAATGTTAAATCTTGAGCTCTGAGTGCCTCTCTGACGATGTCTCGGTTCTCACGTTCTCTCGTCTCTCGAGGTCGACCGCTTCCCCCTTGGCGCTGGGTTCAGCCATGATTCACTCATTCCTGCCAACTTCATTGAATAGTGCCATCGCTCTTATTCAAATGTTGAGAGCTTCGTCGATTACTTCGACCGGCTACTTTGAGCCAATCTACGCGTCCTCTCTCAAATGCTGCCATCTGCGTATATTGTTCACGCGTCTGCCGGCCGAGGTGGTCTAGCGGTTCTAGGCGCGCAGTCCGGAACCGCGCGACTGCTACGGTCGCAGGTTCGAATCCTGCCTCGGGCATGGATGTGTGTGATGTCCTTAGGTTAGTTAGGTTTAAGTAGTTCTAAGTTCTCGGGGACTGATGACCACAGATGTTAAGTCCCATAGTGTTCAGAGCCATTTGAACCATTTTTTGTTCACGCGTCTGTCTGCAAGTTATCTTTACTGTCCAACTGAGAACACAGAATGATATTCGGAAAGCCTTTATGTCCTGGTATCGACATGTCCCCTGTTTACTATCCTTGCCGGATCCGCGGAGAAATTGCGTTGTAGTGTCACACATTTATCGATCGGCCGCCAAAGTTCACACTTTTGCATTTTTTGTCGAAACCTGTGTGAATATCAATTTGTGACCAATTTGTATAACTCCTACGTGGTGCCTCCTTTTTTGTCTTGTGTGTAAATTAGATTTTTTAAACTTGTTCCTTTTTAAATTTAGATAACATGCCTGATATCATTTTGTAAAAGATCTATGAATGAATAAACAACTAAGTAACTAGTTCTTCAGCTATATTGGCTTGGTATAGTAGTCAGTCATTAGTTACAGAGCTTAGGAATGCATCATTTGCCTTTGATAGCAGACTCTTCTTCTACATACGTAAGAAGAGGTTCCAAGCTTTGTGTGGGTGCACTCCTTATCTTGAAATGTCTCAGGATTTAGAGGGTATATTCCTGTACTTTCAAACCGAGGTGCTCCTACTTCAGTAACTGCTATATTCATGTAAACTTGACTGAAAGTGTAGGTTACTTGGTAGCGTGCTATCTTCTTGTTAGTGTTTGGCTTAATGAAACTGTCACATTTTCGGTTGAAGACAGTAATAACTGGATTTTATGTGATGTATATGGTGGTGTGGAAATCATATGAAGGGTGCTGGCGACCAAAATGTTAGGTGGTCGAGTTACATGACTACCGTCATTGTCTAGTGTGAAGCGGAATGCATCATCTGCTGTAGGCTTTGTGAACTTCTCTAAGTGCTTCAAGCATTTCGGAAAATGTCCACTGTTTGGTAATCTGGTTTGGGAAATCTGTATATTGTTCCGCAGGTCCGCCTTTTTCATGATGGTAAGCCATTCTCTTTCTTGTAAGGGTAGCCGCTCCCCCTCCCCCCCCCCCCCCCCCAAATTTCCACCCGGCCAACTTTATTTTAGCCCTTAGGTCCTAAAACGTGAATTGGTTTCCGAACTGGTGAAATCGACATTAAATATTTGTTTGGATGCAAACCAATTTTGTCCATTAGTTTTTCAGATTGTTGTAAAACAGAATTAGATGTTTGTTAAATCTCAAAATGCTACTGATGGTCACTGGGATGGTCTTCTGAGAGGCTGAAAAATTGTTTGATTACTTTTACGAAATCCTGACGGGCTATCTTCCAATGGCATTTTAGGGGTGGGTTGTTTTGAGGGAGTAGACAAGACAACGAGATCATCGATCTCATCGGACTGCGGAAGGAAGTCGGCCGTGCCCTTTCGAAGGAACCATCCTGGCATTTGCCTGGAGCGATTTAGGGAAATCACGGAAAACCTGAATCAGGATCGCCTGACACGGGATTGAACCGTCGTCCTCCCGAATGCGAGTCCAGTGAGCTAGGCATTTTAGGTTCAGCATCAAAACTGTGCTTGATTTTAAATTCCTCATCTAGAATAAACGCTAAATGCCTCAGATATGTTATATCACAAAAAAGGTAGGCCAGCATATTTCCCTACCTCTCTGTAAAAACCCTTCCCACTTTAGAATTTGATGCATTGCTTGTTTTAAGCCTGTCTCTCACTTAACGTTGAGATAGGACAGTGCTGTTTATCGATTTCCCATCCAACATTAGTTTGTCCTGAGTCCATTTTGTCTTTCAGTTGTCCATTTTGTTACACGAGGCACTTGAAAAGACAATACAATATTCTACATATTATTAGTTTTAAGAACTTTTATACAGGGCCATGCCGCTATCATGACGGTATTGCTTCAATAATAATGGCGTCAATTCCCAGTGGGACAGTATGGCACATGACACTTAATTCACTACTAGTTGAGCCGGGATGGTTTCTTCGAAAGGGCACGGCCGCTTTCCTTCCCCATCCTTCCCCAATCCGAGCTTGTGCTCCGTCTCTAATAACCTCGTTGTCAAGGGGACGTTAAACACTAATCTCCTCCTCTTCCCCCTCCTCCTTGTCCAACTTGTTCAGATGGATAAACGTAAAAATTATGACACAATAATTAAAAGAATATTAGTTGAATGCACGCACATACTTATTATAGCTAAAAGTTACGAAAGAAATGAATAACTTCTGTTTGTACGTAAAACTTAAGTCTCAAATTAGAATAAAGACGTAAAGAACAATATTTTCCTCAATATCTCACACACATTCTCTCTCTCTCTCTCTCTCTCTCTCTCTCTCTCTCTCTCTCTCTCACACACACACACACACACACACACACACACACACACACACACACACTACTTAAGTCACAATCTTTTCTATAGTGCATCACTTATCGCGGTCTTCACAGCACATTGGTTATACTTTTTGTTGGTTTAATTCCCCGTCTCCTCCAGTAATCTTCCATTTGCGTTGTATCTGGACACTAGAAAAGCAACGTATTTCAGATGAAGAGGTTGTTAAGTCAGCTACCTCCATCATTGGCTAAAAGGTCAAACAAATTAATTTTAAACATCTTAGTTTAGAATATCAGCTCCAGGAATTTTGGTAAAAGAACACCATTGGTTGCGACTGTGTATTATGTTGTAACTTAGGAATTTAATAATATGGGCCATCAGTGCTCAAAACTACCACTATAGCCACTTGTAACTATAAAATATGTGTAAGAAGAAAGATAAGCGTTGAATATAAGAAGTTTAATAGGAAAGGAAACATATGAGCGGGAGAAAGGCCCCTTATTTGACGCTATTTTACGACGTATGAAAATTATAGTATTGTAAAGTATGACTGGTAATGATCTGTTTCGAGATAAATATGACTGAAAATCTCATACAGCCTCTCGTCTCTAATATTCACGTACTTCTAGTAGATACTGAGAAGACATAACAGCACGTAAGCTATTGTCTTAAGGTAAAATTTTAACCTTTCAGTAACAAATGACTGACTTAAGCAAGACAATATTGTTTGCTCTAAATAAGTTTCAGGCAGAGAAGGTTCGGCAGAAATAAAGTGATCGTAGTATATTATTTTCCTAGTGACAACACGCCTAGAAACAGAACGACACGAGTGGCGCCGTACGAAAGGAACTATGAAAGGAAAAATCCCAATGCCTTGTAATAATATGGGGAAGCTAATTTCCATCCAAACTGTGCGAGTGAAAAAGTGAAAATGTAAAAGAATGAAATACGTTTCCCGTAACGTTTACAACACTATCCACGGAAATACAACGAAATGAGTACATAATATTTGAGACTGTTATTCGCCAAGAGAAAGAAGTGCATCTCTGGCAACGCATCAAGTACAGTGGGACCACAGTCGAACACTAAGTACTTGAATAATGTTAACTGGAACCAACAGCAATGCTTTTCGGCGTCGAAACTGGTAGAATGTTTTGAATAAACGCCGTTGAATTACAATACCCCGCTATTGGTTTCAATTATCATTATTCACATAAAAATAATTGGTGACGCAGTGAGATTAGTGTATAATGTGCAAGCAATATGCAACTGACCAATAGACCAATAACAGCGAGGTAAAAATAGAAGCAGAGCGTTGTTTCAAAAAGACGTTTAAGGCTGAAACAGCACTTTGAAACACGGTTAAAAAATTAATGGAGGTATGTTCCGTCTTCGCAACTACAGCAGCTAGATAAAATAATGTGAATACCTGAACTTACTTGGGAATCGTTTATTAATAAGGGTTGGATCCCCATTCACCCCGCCGGCCGGAGTGGCCGAGCGGTTCTAGGCGCTACAGTGTGGAATCGCGCGACCGCTACGGTCGCAGGTGCGAATCCTGCCTCGGGCATGGATGTGTGTGATGTCCTCATGTTATTAGGTTGAACCCATTCGCCCGTAATATAACTGCGATTCTTCTTGGAATACTCGGGCTCTCCCGCCGGAGGTTCGAGTTCTCCCTCGGGCATGGGTGTTTGTGTTGTTCTTAGCATAAGTTAGTTCAAGTAGTGTGTAAGTCTAGGAACCGATGACCTCAGCAGTTTGGTCCCTTAGGAATTCATACACATTTGAACATCTTGGAATACTGTCATATAATGATTGCATAGTCTCTAGTGGAATGTTATGCCACTCTTCGTCCAGAACCTCCTCTAACTCCTGTAGTGACGGGGGAGGCGGAAATCTGCTCCGGAATCCGCGCTCCAATATCGCCCACAAGGGTTCGATAATGTTCAAGTCCGGGGACTGTGCTGGCCAGGGAAGATGGTGCAGTTCAGTTGCATGCTCCTCATAACACGATTGTACTGTCCTGACTGTGTGAATGGGTGCATTATTGTGCTAAAATATGGCATCATTGTTGGGGAACATCATTTGAATCATGGCGTGCACCTGACACCTAAAATGTTCACATACTCGCTGGCTGTAACACGGCCTTTGAGACTAATGAAAGGACCAGCAGAATATCATGATATGGCTGTCCACACCATCACACTTCCACATCCATGCTTAACAAAAATGGCTCTGAGCACTATGGGACTTAACATCTATGGTCATCAGTCCCCTAGAACTTAGAACTACTTAAGCCTAACTAACCTAAGGACATCACACAACCCCCAGTCATCACGAGGCAGAGAAAATCCCTGACCCCGCCGGGAATCCATGCTTAACAGTTGGAAACAAGCAATCAGGATTATGGGCTTCTTTTGGATTTCTACAGACGTAAACCCAGCCCGATGTTGGAAATAACAAAACGCTGACTCGTCGGAGTGCATGACGTGTTTCCACTGATCAGCCGTCCACGATTTAAGTTCCTGACACCGTGTTTTACGCTCCTTTGGGTTGGTTGTCACCACTAATGACTTCGGTATGGCAGCTCGTCCATGAATATTCGCTTTATGGAGTTCTCGTCGGACAGTGTTGATAGATAAGGGGTCTCGAAGATGGCTATTGAGCTTTGCAGTCTCTTTAGCCGCCGTAGTTTTGTGCTGTTTTGACACAATTCGTGTCAGCGTACGACTATCTCTGTCATTTATTTTTGATTTGCGCCTACTTTACATTTACACGATGATGTCTTTCCACGTTCTGTGTTGGCTGTCATGACTGTTGAAACAGTTGCTCTTGAAACGCTGAATAAGTTAGCCGCCTTGGTTACTGATGCTCCAGTTAATTGGGCCCCCACGAACTGCCCTTCTTGGGACTCTGGTAGTTCTTTCATTGCACATCGAGCTCAAGCTCGGAATGCAAATACGAAGTGTGCGCTACTCGTAAACAACCTGCACTGATGCCTAGTCCGTACTGGACACGCACAATCCAGCGCGACACGTGCCTTACCTATTCTGTTGCCCGTCAAACTCAACCATCTCATTACTACCACCGTTCACATTATTTTGCCTATATCCTGTAAATTAATTCCCGTTTGTTTTTTGCTCTATACGTCTCGCTTCTTTTATCTATGAAGCATCTTCAGTGGCCTGCATTACATGTTTGTTTTCGCATACATAATGAAAGCATTATGTAGTAGTTACCATTATGTACCTGTGTTACGTTTTCTCGTGTTTTTCTCTTGATTTTTAGGTCAGAGACAATTTTTTCAGCACAAGTTTCGTGTTGTTTCTAACCTAAAAAAACTAGAGACAAACAAGGGAAAACGTAAAATAGTAACATACTTGTAACTACTATATAATGCATTTATTATGTACATAAAAATAAACATATGTTACAAAAATGGTTCAAATGGCTCTGAGCACTATGAGACTTAACATCTGAGGTCATCAGTCCCCTAGAACTTAGAACTACTTAAACCTAACTAATCTAAGGACATCACACACATCCATGCCCGAGACAGGATTCGAACCTGCGACAGTAGCAGTCGCGCGGTTCCGGACTGAAGCGCGTAGAACCGCTCGGCCACAGCGGCCGACAAACATATGCTACAGGCCACTGAAGAAGCTTCATACATAAAAGAAACGAAACGCATAGGCAAAAAAACAAACAGCCTTGATAGAAAGGAAAAAATGACAAGGGTTAAAAAAGTCGAAAATGCAAGGTCCATAAGTATCCCGCAATCCTATTGGTGCCACATGTTCACGCAGAACGTGTGGAGTTTGACGCCCCTGTAAATGATCTGTTTCTCTGTGTCAGTCCCTGCACACTACGAAGACCACATCTGTCGTTTATTTACTCCAACATACTGTATGCTTTCGAAATGTGGTGCTGCAGAAGAATGCTGAAGATCAGATGGGTAGATCACATAACTAATGAGGAGGTATTGTATAGGATTGGGGAGAAGAGGAGTTTGGGGCACAACTTGACTAGAAGAAGGGATCGGTTGGTAGGACATGTTCTGAGGCATCAAGGGATCACCAATTTAGCATTGGAGGGCAGCGTGGAGGGTAAAAATCGTAGAGGTAGACCAAGAGATGAATACACTAAGCAGATTCAGAAGGATGTAGGTTGCAGTAGGTACTGGTAGATGAAGCTTGCACAGGATAGAGCAGCATGGAGAGCTGCATCAAACCAGTCTCAGGACTGAAGACCACAACAACTACTGTATACTGCGCGGAGGAGCAGTTGGTGATGCAACATAGTGTCCTGGTAGTAGATCTCTGATCGCAAAGCTATCTAATTTAACGAACACTCACTGCCTCACATCACTGGCCTCTCAGGCCTGAAAGCAGCTGAAGTAGGTCAGCGACGAGGTCAGATGGACGGTTGATCAATTTTTATAAGTTCTTCTGTTGAATCACTGTTTTTACTTACCTATAAATGTGCATGTGCGAGTTTGAAAAATCTGAAATTTACAGTTCAGTATTGTGTCGACTGCAAAGTCGTTAGAGGCAGAACAGAAACCCGTGTGGGAAAAAAAAACAGCCCATGTCTTGTTTAATGAAGCATAACGACCTTCACCGCAACTGATTTAGGGAAACTATGGAATATAAATACTATATGTATTGCCGGTCGCAAATATGAACAGCTGTTTGTAAGGCGCTAGTGAGTTCTTTTGGGACTTAATGAAATGCCACGTCCATTCACTCAATACGCTACCTCCCCCCACCTGCTTCTCTCTGCCCCCCACAATCCTCGCCCCCTCTTAAACCGCCGTCTTAACACTGAAGGCCGCATTGCCGTGAGCGTGGTGGACATAACACGACTAGTACCGGCGACTCGTTACATCACAGGCACGTTGAACAGGTGCTGTCCGGAGGGCCCATGGAAGGGACGTAGACGACACTAGGTAGGTGGTTACAGCCACTCGGTGTGTGAGAAGGGTGAACTGTAATGGCGTAACAGCTTTATATTCTTCATCATCATTTATATTGTTCGTAATTTTGATAATGTTTCGATGTGAACAAACGAACCTGTTAGTAGTAAAAGTATGCTTCGTTACATTTATACGACTTCAAGGTGCAACCAGATTCAAACACATAGGCTCAATAAAATCAGAAATTAAGTGTTCAATTACGAACAGGTAGCAGGGTGACGACCGTCTTTTGTTTTTCGAGAACCCACTCGTGTAGTTAGTTAGACGTGACGTATTTCACATCGTTACTGAAGGCAAGCCGGATAGAATTATCCACCAGGTAGTGTTGCGCTGAATGTCAAATAAGAACAAAATAACTTTTCACCTACTTGTAATCTATCAAAAGTTAATGCTTTTCACGTCCACGTTTGTTTATCAAAGCGAGTAAAAGTCTATCAATCAGCTATCACGGTTTATTGTTTCCAATTCATTTTTAGATACTTTTTTATACTCAACACGAAATTTCTTATTAAATAAGTTATCATATTTCGTATTGTTATCAATAGTTTTGAAATTTCTTTGCAATGGACCTCCGAAACGTACTTGCTGCAATAACTGTTATGTGAAGACGTCTACTCCAGCATTTATAGATGCTGACAGCGTAAGGTGGTTAAATCGCCCACAGTATCACCTGTTGTCGGGGAACGAATACGCTATATCTCAAACTAACCGCTGCGTGCAGAAAAATAATGCGACGATGCAATTCAAAAGTACATAATCTTCCTTTTCGTCACATCGTGCCATCTCAGTTGACTGGCAGTTATGCAATAAATCAAATATTACTAGCTGGATCTCTGGCCGGTGTCAAAGGCATTCGTGGAATTTCGTTTGATTTGCGTAATTAGCCATTACTTTGGACATAAAATATATGAGCCATTTCCATGGGTATCCTGGGATACCTCGAAATATCAAGGTGTGGCTCCTCTTTTTGACCCATTGTGTGACGTCAAGTGCGCATCTGTGTCTTGCGTAGGAGTTTGACGAATGCTTCTGAAATGAACTCAACTAACACACCAAACAGACGGACGAAGCGCCATCGACAGTGATACATGCCATGTGTGTGTTTAGAATATAATCAAGAACATTGCTGGATTGTTCAGTACTCAAGACGATTACGATACCACCTCTTCTCTGCTTACTTACCAAGTACTAGTGATGAACGCTGTAAGGACCACTGACAATGGAAGAGCCGGCCGCGGTTCTAGGCACTTCAGTTCTAGGGGACTGATGACCTTAGATGTTAATTCCCATAGTGCTCAGAGCCATTTGACAATGGATGAATACATCCAATGGGTGACTAATTCTGTTCATCTTCCGCACGATTGTGATACACAGAGTTAGCAAATGCTGCTTTAGTACGATACACTTCTCGAGAAACCGTGGTTGAAAGTTTTACGAATCTGCTGAATGCCACATACGAAATCATGAGGAACAGCTCCAGCGCAACCGGTTTAGGGGACCGGCCAGTGATCTGCCCTACGGCCTTCGATTCTCGGCATTTTATTTTTTTTTCTGGTCTTCCAGCGAACACTTGTGTCGGTAGAAAGAGTCATAGTTCTTCGGAAACTAAGAATAATAAAATAATGATGATATTAAAAAGCTAAACTCCGTCCGAACAGACCTTGGAATGCCCAACGGTACCGACTGGCCGCCGTGTCATCCTCAACCATGGGCGTCACTGGTAGCGTCACAACCGAATGTCAGTTTACGAGACCGGAGCCGCCACTTTTCAATCAAGTAGCTCCTGAATTTGCCTCTTAAGGGCTGAGTGCACCCCGCTTGCCAACAGCGCTCGCCAGACCGGATGGTCACCTATCCAAGTGCTAGCCCAGCTCAACAGCGCTTAACTTCGGTGATCTGACGGGAACAGGTGTTACCTCCGCGGCAAGGCCTTTGGCAGTAATGATGATATTGGTAGTGTTATATTTGCTGCTATGTGTAATCGACATGCAGTACGAAATCATTACGATTTCAACATTTATCTGTCTATACATTCAGCGAATTTTGTAGTGAAGTTGTACAAAATTATACCTGCCTAGTGATGTTTACTGTCATCAACAAGTCAAAAATTTATTAAGCGACTGCAGAATGGTTTGATATTGTTGCAGGGCCAGAAGAAAATGTATTCGTACCTGTGTTAAAAAGGACGTGGTTTGCGTCGAAAATTATTTCTGAGGGGTCATCCTTTTAAAATATTATTGAGATGTATTTTTCACCATTAATAATAACAATTAAATGTCTGTTTCAAGTGCACGAATTTATCGATACAGTGTCTTCTTTCCATCACGATTCCTTAGTATACCTCGATTATATCTCGCCACGCATGTATCACGACGATTATCACTACTATTAGTATTCCTTTCCGAAGAAAAATAATTAGTTGTAGCACTGAAAGTATTGAGTGGAAGATCAGAAAAAATTAAGAGACCTGAACAGAATACGAACATCTGGTCCAAAGCCTTAGCCGGTTCACTAACACCAGAGCTCGGCGTCCTGGTGTGATATTCAACATACTAACAAAACTCTGAGCCTCTATTTCTCGAAACCACATGAGAGACACATCGTAGTAGATCAGGATTTGCTACATCCAAAATTGTACTGTTTTACGAGAGATGATCATAATCGGTGAGCCGCAGGATGAGTGTGATCCTGCAGATCTGCCGCAGCTGTGCTAAAATGAAAAAAAAAAAAAAAAAAAAAAAATCTTGTGGTCCGCGTGGTCTTGTGTAACGTTAAATTGTTGGGCACGCAAGCGAAGTGGCTTATTAGCTAGTTCTCATTTTGGAGAAAAGAAGGGCTGTACAATCGAATTCTGATCTGTGACTAATAAAGCAGTGTGGCATCCACGACAAGCTTTCTCCAATAAATATATTTCATGTGACACGATCCATTCGTTTCATAAGTTACGATAGTGGAAACTAGAAACTGGGAATCCATATTGGCCATCCAAGTTTTACTTGGATGTCGGTAACGTGATCAATGGACACGCAATGTGTACGCTTACTAACAGTAGAAAGAAAGTTGCCGTGCGGTGCCTGGCGGCTGGTTGTGGGCCCAGCCGTGTCTTGAGGTGAAAGCAGCGGCTTGCCACGCGCCGACCTTGGAGCTGCCGCAGGGACGCCCGCGACAAACTCCCCTTAGAGCGACCTCCGCGGTCAGGCTAAGCCCGACTTTTATTAACGTCTCCTCTACCGCGCGACAAATCAGTGTTCTTCCTCTTTAATGTCTCTTTCCTCTGGCATGTTTGGAGTGGAGGCTCCCCATCATGCCCTATTCTGAGCATCTTCCTTCGTCTGTTTGTATGTTCATCCTCTTCTAATGCCATCCATCATTCCAGTTCTCTTCCTACGTATTATATGTCCTAGCCTAGTTTTTTTTCTTCTTTCTGATCACTTTCAATTACCTTATTTCTTCAACTATTTTCTTCGTTACATCTTCATTCTTAAGTCTGTCTGTCCACTTCACCTTAAACATTCTTCCCCTAAGGGATATTTCAGACCTTCTAAATATCTTTCTTTTTAACTATCATGATTTACTTCTGTACAACACTACACTCCAGACGTAATACTTATGGATGACAGCACATAGTACGAACCCGAACTAAATTGGAGTTTTGGTTCATATTCTATCGAGATACAACATTTGGTACCGATCTGAGTGTCTGACATCTGGACGTTTGTGTTTTAGTTTCATGTTCCAGGTATCATTTGCACGATAAATAGTTATGATATGGAACGAGTCATTATATATCGAAAACAATTGTTTGTTTGTTTGTAAATAGGCCTCCATGCTGATCACTTGTTAGTTTTTCCGTTTTTTAATTAAAGACAGTCAGATGTTAGTCAGTAATTCCTACCCATCACGATTTATGCATTACAGTAATGGATAATCTTCCACAGAATAGGGAGAGTTATGAAAGAGAAACGCTTTCATTTTAGTTTCTAATTTTACTTTGCTGTCTGTTAGGCGTTTTATATCAGTGGGTAAGAAATCAAAACTTTTGGTTGCAGCATTGTGAACCCCTGTTTGTGCTACATACAATCTTGCTGTTGAATAATGAATGTCATTTTTTCTTCTGGTATTGTCATTATGTACATTATTGTACCTGTTGGAGTGCAGTGGATTATTTACAACAAATTTCATGAGGAAATAACTATTCTGTGAAACGGATAAATTGCAACTCACACGCCGGGCACAAGGCAGGTACGACGAAAAATGTGTTAATAAAATTTTCAGCCAAAGCCTTCTTCAGAATGGAAGCACAGCACTCACAGTCATACAAACATATAAAACTCACCCACACGCGCTGCCTGTTCTAGCCAGAATCTTTCTTAACGGGGGAGGGAATAGAACCAGTGAATAATAATCATCGACGAGAGGAATTTAGAGTATCTGATGCTGCCCCAGCAATCAGCGCGGTATGTAGCCGTGTGTTGTGCGGGGGCAAGACCGTTGAAACAGTGTGGCTCGGATGTCAGAGCTCCTGCGACTTGGAAGACAATGAAAAACGCACGACAGAATAGAAAGAACGGAAATTAAGTAAAGTAAAGGAAATCTAAAGTCAGATGACAGAAAGAAAACAATTACAATAAAAGTAAACAGTGCAATATTAATTCATGTGTACAAAAGAAAAACTTGTTTGAATTGCTCCACTTATGAATGAAATGTGATTCCTTTAAAGTTCAGATTATGTTCGGATCGATTAGTATACCCGTAAACAATCCAAGCTGGCAATTTTGGTGAAACAACTACGCCTCCACACAATCAAAGAGGCGGACAAAGTGGCGGACATCCGCTTCAAGTTTGTGACGTAATGACACACCCCTTCTTTTTTTTACCTCCATTCATTTGGAAGAGTATCAGAGATAATATTACAAGTCAGGTCAGCTTTTACTAAGCTTTGTATATCTTTGTTCTACGCTGATTGCTTCTAATATTAATGATTTGACTAAATTTTTAAATCTGTGCTTCTTAATTTATTTCTTTTAATGCTTGTTATCTTTTCCTTCCCAACCATATAGCGGTAATATAATTAAATTCTATGGGTCAATATTGTCGCAATTACGACTATCTAGGAAATATTCAATACCTTTGCTTCCCTTGGCATGACATTTTTCCAGTTATTATTTTCTTGCGACTTTAAACCTTGGTTTCAAAATATAGTCCATTGAAGAGTGATTTGTCTGAAATTATAATTCGGGAACTAATTTTTTTCGATACCTTGCTTTTATTATTTTTTCTTTTATTTCAAAATCAATAAGTCAGTTCGTCGTAGGTGTACGAGTGCCAGCAAAAGCTTGAATTCCCTGTATAAGACAGCATTTATGACCTAAAGGATAAACAAAAAACCTTGGTGGAACCACCACTTTAATCCATACAATTAAACATTCAGATTACAGGTAAAATTCACTGACTCTTCAGTTGTAGGCGTCACGCGTGCCACTAAAATCACTACGGTAGGTGAAATGGTCACTCAGCACAATTAATGATAAGAATATCTTTACTGTATGTTTGCCTTTTTATAATGGTTCCTTCAATATTTGTGGTCTGTGTTTAACAATGCCAGGTCAGATTTTCACTAAAGCACGGGGGGAATTGTCACTGTGGGAACAAGATAAATTCCCGTATGCACATACAAGGGTCTGTCACAATAAGTAAAACACTCCTGAATAATTATCTGCTCAAGGCCCAAGTGAAGCAATCCACTATCAATAAACAGCCACAACTGTATCCTCTAAGAGCCTGGAAAACAACAAAATAACCACAACTCAGCTCCCTCTGAGTGTGCCTTCAGAGCCACTGTATGTACACTACGTGAGCGTACGGATGCAAGTCTGCTATCATCATACAAAACTCCCAGCCACAATCACCAACTCTTGTCCCTCAGAGCCCATTAAAATACTTCCCTACCATTAAATAACTGCAAATATTTGCAAGCCCGCAAACTATAACTCGCAATCAAAGATCTCCCTACTTAACTTGTACTGTTAAGCAAATTCTAATTTGTTAATCTCGAAACTAGCGAAGTGAATCCTACTGAAATTCATCGTGACAGAAAATTCGAAAACACATAAATGTATCCTGTAGTCTTTTATCCTTACGAGTCAGTTCGCTCCCGGCAACTAGTATCCAAGACTGTCCCGCCACGACACGAACCGACTTCTCGTTAGGTTAAAACGGCACTGCCTATCTGCTGCATATAAAAAGGACGAGAACCATTAAATTTAACAAAAATACAGTGCCACTGTCTCTTCTAACAATTTAAAGATTGTTGGCGCAGGCCGTCGGCTGCACCCTTGGCGGCCAACTACGACGGTTGGCTGTAACCTCTCTGGACTGCGAGGGTGACAGGTTGCAGCGCACCGCAGCGACTCACGTGCATGCACGTACTGCTTCCCTACTTTATGAAATCTACGACATAGTTACGGAACACATATTACACAAATTTTACAAACATTCGATTTAACATTTTTCTGGAAATCAAGACGTTTCCAAATGCTGATTTCAAAAAGAAAAGGCAACAAAAAAAAGTGCGTTTTCAGAAATAACATAGCACAAATTTAGTAACTGTTTCATCTTTTCAGATGCTCCTCCTCATTTGTTCTGTACAGTTACCGTTTCAAGTTATTAAACTTCCCAGGTAAAGAAAGGATTTTACTTCGCCTATCTTTTTTCCGTCGGGGAATGTGTTAACTGGAGATTTCTTCTTGTTTATTCTAATAACTTACGTCTTTCCTGTATTTATCTTGATTCCATACTGATCTTCCCTTCTTGCAATATCTCCATCATCTTCGGTACCTCCTTTTCTGATCCCACCAGCTCTGCTCGATTACCCTAGTATTTTTTAGTCTTTAAACTCTCTCCTCCAATTACAATGCTTCTTGCATCCTCTGTGGCCTTACCTATCAGTTCTTCTCTATACATCTTGAGTGACTTCGGTGACAGCGAGCGTTCTTATCTTGCATCTCTTCCAGTGCTCACCTCTACCGTCTCCTCATTCCGTACCCAGTAACTGTTTGCCTTGCGTACCTTCCCTTTATTAACCTTTTATCTTTCCAGTCTGTACCAACATCTTTTAAATTTCTCAGCAGTAAACGCCAGCTGACTCTATCGACAGCCTTCTCTCAGTCGATAAAACAAATTTACACCTCCTTGTTCATTTCTATCATTCTTTCTCCAATCGTCCTCAGACAACATTAGTTTCTTTACCATTTATGATCCCGAACTGATTTATATTTTTACGTATATCATTCTCCAAATTTCACAGCTAACTTTCGATAAATGAATTAAAAAGGAAACTAAGAGTCCGTTAAACGACAAGGATTTCTAGAAATTACAAGCCATGTTTAATACAGGATACTATCCAGTTGCTTGCTGAGAGCTTGGATGGTCTTGCGGCATCACCGGTAACAAACCAGCCAGAAAAAGTCGCATTAGCACAAGCTGACCTAGTGTCACATTTCGTGAATCCACAGGTAGAGACATAGAGAGCTGAATGAGGGCAAACAGAGAGGAAAAGATCAACCGAAAAAAAGAGAAAAAAATGAGAAACCGACGTCCCGGACATAAGCAGGCAGAAACGACTAAAACAAACGGGATTCCCCTCGTTTACACACTCGCACAGCTGTAGCTTGCAGACCAGAACTTACAGTCGTAGTGATTAGTGATTACTGATGATTGTATATGCACACTTCGATTTTATATTATGGAAATTATGAAATTGTGTTTGTTGTTATTATGTCTCGTCAGTCCAACAAATATCCACACAAGATTAGTAAAAACTTGGGAAAACTTAAAGATGGTGGCTGTAACGCTTCATGTGTCCTATACAGTCCCCCCCCCCACCCTCACCCCACCTGGAACACCACAGAATGTACATACAACCATGTGAAACCGACACAATGCCGGCCGGGTTGGCCGAGCGGTTCTAGGCGCTACAGTCTGGAACCGCGTGACCGCTACGGTCGCAGGTTCGAATCCTACCTCGGGCATGGATGTGTGTGATGTCCTTATGATAGGTTTAAGTAGTTCTAAGTTCTAAGGGACCGATGACCTCAGAAGTTAAGTCCTATAGTGCTCAGAGCCAAACCGTCACAAAAGTCCTTCTTTGTACATCACATAGGCTTGAATGTCGTTAAAGCATTGACTCTTCATGTGAATTTCTAAACTTTATCGTTTTGTAGTAGTTTTGTATTGATGACATCAAGTCTCGTCACTCGTTACGATTTTGTTTTTCCAGAAAAGGACTGTCCGTGTTTTACATATCAATCAAGTCGCGGCTGGCGTCAACGCGTAGCTGCTTTTGTTTAGGAGTCAAGCTGTGCAGGACCAACTTTGCACACACTTTTCTCTTCTTTAAGGCATTCTGGAGAATGTCTTGATTTTGAGATGTTGCTCCACTGTGATCTCTGACTCACTACGGCCGCACGTTCACAACTTAATACTGCCTGCTCACCACTGAATGGCCGAATGCACATCTGTTGCACATAGTTGTCAGTTCAAACTGCAATCGTACGTCGTGCGATGAAGTTACTTATACGCCAGAATTAAAATCGGTCTCGGAACTATTTGGGTGGACGGTGTAGTTCTCAAATTAACTGCGTGAGACATGTATTCCTCAAATTTTCGGAAGCTTGCTTTTCAGTGATTATATTTTTGAACTGCAATTTCTTGGACGTTATACTAAAACAATGTACTATTCACTGATGCAAAAAAAGTATTATTATTGCCTGAAAATATACTATATATTTTACCGTAACCAAAAATTTTTGCATTCTTATTATATTAAAACTTTTTTATATTTTATTGTTATAATTAAAATCGTAGTCATGTGTGGCATGTTAAAAATGGGACTCAGACATAGAGTAAATATCTCTGGAGTGAGCACACACATGTGCAGAACAGATTATGTGTTGTCAACATACATTGCCGGCCTGGTCACGTGATCTCGGGACGTCGTGCGTGTGTTCGTATAGAGCCCTGTATATTTAGAATGTCACTACATCCCTAGTACAGACGGACTCTTTTCGTACGTGTCGTGGATTATTTGTATATGTTGCGCAGACATTTTAATAGTATCCATTTGATACCGGGAATAAACCAGCTACGTAACTTTTAAGGGTAAGTGATATTACATTCAGCTTCTTTGCGATAGGTGTCATAGTTCAGATGCACTCGATTTTTGGTAGTTTTTGGTATGATACCGCACTTTATAGTATTACAGAGCCTCAAGTACATTTTTGCAGTGATAGTCCTGCAAAACGACTTGACAGTACGTTAGTACTTTCGCACGAATTTACCACACATTAGCGATTATATCCCTGCTAATTCGTCCTTTTTTTCTTGTATTTCTGCGTATTTATTTTCTCGTTTTTGCGACCTAAATCACAATTTTTCTTACTGGTGGCACTTTGAGGTATTTATTTAACGCATTTTAAGTACTTGCTCCCAGTTCATTAAATAAATAGTAGACTGAGTAATCTATATACATAATTGACAAGTCACTGATAAATGCATGGAGGATAGTATTTACTGAAACAACTAACCTTATCCTTTCCTGTTCCACAAGCAAACTTACGAGAGGAAGCGATTGTTTGTAAGCTTTTGTACGAGCCGTAATATCTATTATATAGTCATAAAATCGTAGAAAAATAGGTCTACAGAATCAAGTCTTAATTATAATGCGTCTCGAAATTTTTAAACATATACAGTGTCTCTTACTAAAATGAAAACTATAATTAGAGCTATATGGAATGTACCCATGAAAAGTTACTACTATCCCTCCTTTCACATATTTTTATTTGCATCCGTAGCAACAACAGTAATTCACCATCGTTATTACACTATCAGCAAACGGTGAAACACAACAAAAACTCTTGGTATTATAAACTTCAAACGCTGCAGAAAGCACACACGCACAGCGAAGTCCCGAGATCACGTGACAATCCTGGTTTAATGGTGACAACATGCACAGAACGCAATGCTCACTCCAGAGATATTTACTCTATGGACTCAGAGCAAGTTATATTTGAGGGGAGGGAGACAGATTGTACTCCCCTTCCCCACCCACCCGCCCAGAACCGAAGCCCGGATTCGCACTTGACCTTACTGGATATCAACAAACACATTCTCTGATTTGGAAGAGGAGTGTTCTCACAAGCGAAATTACTGATACGATACCCCAGGAATACACGGTAGCGAGTTCTTTAGAATGTCGCGCTATGTCCACTCAAGTATGTGGTACATTACTGGTAAAATCAATTAGTCAGTTACATAGTCAAGTATTAAAATCCACATATCGTTTAAAAAGACGTCTTTGTTAGACCCTTTTGAACATATGGCAATACATTCATCTTATTGTTTCCAAGATGAGTGGTTAATTAATCCTTTCGTACCCACTGGCTACAAATGTGTACACTAAATTTTGCTGGCTCTTAGTTGCAACACAAATATTTTCCCCAGTGGAAACCTCATGTACACATTTGTAAATGTTCAATCTTCTTATCACGTGTAAGTGCTACCAACTATTGTACTTCACTATAAAAATATAGCAAGTCAATGTAGCAGTGCACCGCAGTGTTCGGTTAGTTATATTCCGCTGTATTAATGAAGTTTACAATTGTTATTTTGCATGGTAATTATTAAATGATCAGTTTATTTATTACAACAGTGAATATTTCAAAATTAGTTATTTTAGTCCATAAAAATAAGCCAATTGTTCAAAGTATATTTTGAAAACTGGAACATATTTTTGTACAAATGTTCCATCTACAATCATTAAAAAAATCACCTACGATCATTACAGCATAAAGAAACATTTTCCTTCCTCCAGAAGAAATTCAGGTCTGAAAGCGTTAATGTCACCAGTCATACTTGTGTCCTTCTAGCTGAAGAAAGCTGTTCCGAGCTTGACTTCCCGACTTGAGAAGCAGCTTAATGAAATGAGAATCAGCTGAGTAAAAACGGAAAAACTGGTTGTCGTATGTGGATGGCTGACCTCTTAACCCTTTTAGTGCCAAATACGATCTGATCGTGATCCAGATTTTCGGCGAAAAATGTCAGTAACAATCTGATCGTGATGCCTTTCTCATTCGCTAGGAAATACTAACAACTTTGCCTTCAAGCGCGGAAAAAATGAATGAGAAAGGCATCACGATCAGATTGTTACTGACATTTTTCGCCGAAAATCTGGATCACGATCAGATCGTATTTGGCACTAAAAGGGTTAATAGAAAACAGAATCGAGCCAGCCTTTCGGGGCTCATTCTCCCCAACACTATGGTTAGGAGGCCTGATACCTGATTCTTTTAAACACGTGTTATCACTGTCGCAGTTGTGTCTAGGATGGTAGACAGGTCTCAAGCCAAGCAGACGGTTGCCCTTAAGCAAACGTACCAAACACATGAATTCAAAATATATTGCACGTAAACTGATATTCCACAAGTTTCACATATTATTGGATCACCTCGTCGGAGGAGGGAACTATGTCTCAATGGGCAGTGGCCTGTTGTTGTGGATTAACATGAGATTAAAGGAAGGGGTCTCTGAAACAGCGCATAGTTCTCTGTAAAGGCACCAAGGGGCTGACAACCTTAACTTACCCGTCCACACAGATGGTTCACACTTCACAATGCACTTCGCTCATAACACGACGTACTGTGGTGGGATTTGGGACACTGGGGTATGTTCTTATGATCATGACACGTGCGACATGTTTTTTTTCCGCCAGCGGGTTTAAGACTGGTTACTTTCGCTGGGAGCAGTTGCGCAAGCGTGTGTTAACGACTTCGGTCACAGAATTACAACGATCCGGTCTTCATAAAGTTATTGGGATAATAGAGTAGTACTACCATGGGCACAGTCAGAGAAGACGGGTGGTTAAAAATTTGCTAGGCACTTTCCTGCAACTTAGTGGTATGTATCGTGCTATCCTTTTTCCTCAACCACTACATCCCTCTCGAGATTATCCAGCGTTGTAACATTGTAATTGCGACTGTGCCGTAGGATCGTCCTTTTTGTTTATGGTATACAAGATCCGGTATCCAGGTCTGGTGGAAATGGTTTTTGTTCAGCCTTGAGCTGATGGTCTTTCTCTAATTGTCAGAAGTCATTTGTTGTCAGAGTCTACTACGTTGGCTTAGAGGTAAGTTACTCTCCCATTAGTGCAGGTGGCTCTATCACAGCACAGGCCGGCATTGGTGTTTTAAGTACCTTCTTGCTTCCCACTGGGGAAGGCGATTGCATGTTTCAGTACGATCGAGCACCTGTCAATAATGCACGGCCTGTGGCGGAGTGGTTACACGACTATAATATCCCTGTAATGGACTGGTCTGCACAGAGTCCTGACCTGGATCCTACACAACACCTTTGGAATGTTTTGGAACGCCGACTTCGTGCAGGCCTCACCGACCGACATCGATACTTCTCCTCAGTGCAGCACTCGGTGAAGAATGGACTGCCATTCCCCAAGAAACCTTCCAGTGCCTGATTGAACGTATGCCTGCGAGAGTGGAAGCTGTCAGCCAGGCTAAGGGTGGGCCAACACCATACTGAATTCCAACATTATCTATGGAGGGCGCCACGAACTTGTAAGTCATTTTCAACCAGATGTCCGGATACTTTTGATCACATAGTGTATGTGCTTTTGCGGGGAGTGAGCTACCAACCGTGCTACCCAGTGTCCCCTTGCGGACTTACTCGGCTAGCTCTGTAGGGTATTCAATGGAAGAGGAATGGACGTCTCTAAAAGGGGCAGTCATAGAAGTTGGAAGGGAAACATACGTTCAAAGAAGATAACTAGGAAGAAACAGTGTGTAACAGGAGAAATACTTCAGTTGATCGATGAAAAAAGGAAATGCAAAAATATTCAGGGAAATCCAGCAGTGCAGAAATACAATACACTTTGACTGAAATAAATAGGAAGTGCAAGGAGGCTAAGGTGAAATGGCTACATGGAAAATGTGAAGAAATCGAATAAGAAATTGTTGTAGGAAGGACTGATTCAGCATATAGAAAAGTCAAACAACCTTCGGTGAAACTGAGAAACAAGGATGGTGACATCAAGACCGTAAAGGAAATTCCACTGTCAAATGCAGAGGAGAGAGCCGATAGGTAGGAAATGCACTTTGTGGGTCTCTATGAGGGGGAAGACTTGTCTGATGCTCTGATAGAAGAAGAAACAGGAATGTATATAGAAAAGATCGGTGATCCAGTGTTAGAATAAGAATTTAATGGACTTTGGAAAAACTTAATATCCAATAAGGTAGAATCGATAGATAAAATTCAATCAGAATTTCTAAAATCATTGTGGGAAATGGCAACGACGACTACTCACTTTGGTGAGTCGAGCGGTATTCCACCTAACTTTCGGAAAAACAGCATCCACACTATTCCGAAGATTACAATAGCCGACAAGTGCGAGATTTATCGCACAATCAGCTTAACACCTCATGCAGCCAAGTTACTGACAAGAAGAATGGAAAAGAGAACTGACGATGTGTAAGATGGCGATCAGTTTGGCTTTAGGAAAGGTACAGGCATCAGAGGGGCAATTCTGACGTTGTGGTTGATCATGGAAGCACAGCTAAAGAAAAATCAAGACGCTTTCACAGGATCTGTTTACCTGCAAAATCGCTCGATAATGTCAAATGATCGAAATCTTTAGGAAAATAGGGGTACGCTATAGGGAAAAACGGGTACTATACTATACGTACAACAAACAAGAGGGAATAATAAGAATGGAAGACTAAGAATGAAGTGCTGGGATTAAAAAGGGCGTAAGGCAGCGATGTACTGAATTGCTTCGATGACTTCCATTGATCCGATTTGATGGGGATCCCAAACACGCGAGCAGTACTCATGAATGGGTCGCACTAGTGTTCTATATACGGTCTCCTTTACAGAATGACTACAATTTGGTAATATTCTCCCAATAAACCTGCGTCGACCATTCGCTTTCCACACTACAATCCTAACCTGCTCGTTCTATTTCATAGCGCTTTGCAACGTTACGCCTAGATATTTCACTGACGTGATTGTGCCAAGCGGAAAACTACTAATGCTGTAATCGAACATTGCGAGAAAACGGCTTCAGACTCCTGATCGCTTTACAAATAAATTAATGCTTAGAAATTTAAGCATGTAAGTGAGAAAAAGATTGAAATTATGTTAAAAATGTCTTGGAAGTTGCAAAGTGCTCTAATTATCAAACAGTGGGTGAGTACAGTCTGTGTAATTTGCACTGCGTTTTAAGCGTAGGCTAACTTTTCACGGACCTCGAAGTTAATGACGTCATATCTCGTGAACTAATCTTGCTGTGACATTCTGTGGTGTATGTGGATACTGTCTGCAATAGAGTTGGTAGTAATGAATTGATAAAATAAAAGGTCTTGCCCTGATGCTGAAGTTTTACTGCATGAACAGCGAAAACATAGTAAGCGATAAACTGTTTTCCTTTCACCATTCCGTGGAGGGGGTGCCGGAGAGAAAAAAGAACTTTGGTAAGGGTTTGAAACTATCAATAACGTTCGTTCAAAGTCACTACGTGCTCTCGTATTCAAATACTCAAATACTGAATGAAGAAAGACTGGATATTTGCGGGCGGTGAGTTATGTCGCTTCTAGAAATGTACATAGTTTGTTATTGTAGTACTTGTCTTACTGCGTTAAGCCTTTAACATAAGATTATACCACTGCAGAGTACGACAACGTGGAAAGGTCGTCGAGCTCGTGACTCATTTTACCTGACCTTGTACAGTCCAGCACTATACCGGCGAGATGTTCACATTAGCGTTTTTGGTCTCGAGACGCCCGAGACGTGCATCGTCCGAGATCGTAAACGCGTAGAGGCCACTGTGTCACAGGTAAACAGCACGTACCGCGATATGAGGAACAAGAACGACCGTGCAGAAAATCTTTTCTCAGTTCAATGCTGGACAATAACAGCCGGTGGGCACACTCACCATCCAGTAACATCTCCTCGGAATGTAGTGCTGACATCATCACACCGCACTTGTACGTCGACTAAAGAAATGGTTCTGAGCACTATGGGACTTAACATCTATGGTCATCAGTCCCTTAGAACTTAGAACTACTTAAACCTAACTAACCTAAGGACATCACACAACACCCAGTCATCACGAGGCAGAGAAAATCCCTGACCCCGCCGGGAATCGAACCCGGGAACCCGGGCGTGGGAAGCGAGAACGCTACTGCACGACCACGAGCTGCGGACAAAGAAATGGTTCAAATGGCCCTAAGCACTATGGGACTTAACATCTGAGGTCATCAGTCCCCTAGACTTAGAACTACTTAAACCTAACTAACCTAAAGATATCACACACATCCATGCCCGAGGCAGGATTTGAACCTGCGACCGTAGCAGCTGCGTGGTTCCGGACTGAAGCGCCTAGAACCGCTCGGTCACACTGGCCTTCCCACAGCGGCCGGAGCTAAAGAGAGGTCACAGGATTAATAGGGGCGCAGAACCACTGCCACTGAATACTCGAAGCATGGAAAACGTCTGCTGAACTGACAAACAGTAGTGTACAATGGTAATCTCTGACGGCAGGATAATAGTTCATCAAAATCCACATGAGTACATCAGTGCAACGCAGTGCATCGTTCTCGCAAGTTGTGGAGGTATTCTCGCTTAATGGATGCTGACGTGAGATAAAATGGGGTCTAACAGGTCTTCAATCGTCGCCTACTAACGTACGTATACAGTTCGTGGCCTACTAGTTTCGGTGCCTCTAGATCGCGGGTCCCGTATTCGATTGCGGGTTGGGTATTGGGTTCTTCTGTTGCTTTAATCATTTCCTCTGATCTTCATCAGAAAGACGCAAGTCGTCGGAGTGGCGTAAACAGGAAGACCTGCACCAGGCAGCCGATTTACAGACCAATAACGCCATGCAATCATTTCATTTCACCAACGAGCGACATCGAAACCTACTGTCGATCATGTGCATCCATTTGTTCACTTGGAGTACCGCGTAGGCGATCTCTGAGTTCAGTAAGATAACGCGGGAACCATCGTTCCCGAACTGTATCAGATTTGTCTGAGGAACACACCACGGTGTGTGCCACCTCCACTCATCAGATCTCTTGGTACCCTTCGCCGTCCCCTGTCGCCATCCCTTCACAGGTCGCCTGACGTTAATCCAAGCATATCGGTGACACCATCGAGCATGACGCGCGTGTCTTGGCCCGAACTCTTCTGGGCGGCGAGTAAACTGTCACGGAAAAGGACGGGTATCTAGTGGAGTACAAAACTGGGAAGGTGGCTCTGAGGCAGTTGCTCATTACGATACAAGTGTCAGAGATTAAAAAGGAAAAATCATTTGATCTACTCCATGTGTAGAGAAAGTGATAATCTCTGCGGCCATAACTATTCAATAAATTTAATAAATACGATGCGGGGAAGAGTTTGAACGATTAGCAAATGGTGCTCATCGCTTACTCCAAGGTAACATTTTACGGTCAGAAAACACACCCACAATGAAAGTATACTCACAGCGTTCAAACAGTCCTCCGTCTCGTCCTAATTGAGAAAAGTTGCGCAGTGCTAACACGCTGGACTCGCATTAGAGAGGATGGTGGCTAAAATCTTAGTTCGACATCCAGATTAGGATTTTCTGCGATATACCTAAACTGGCTGAGACATATGCCAGGATGGTTCCTTGGAAAGGGCACGTCTGGTTTCCTTCTCGACCTTTTCCAATCCCGAGCTTATGCTCTGTCCCTAATTGCCTCGTCAACAGCGAGACGTTAAACCCCGAGCTTCCTTCTTGTTTCGTCTCCTACTTTCAAAATGGTTCAAATGCCTCTGAGCACCATGTGACTTAACTTCTGAGGTCTTCAGTCGCATAGATCTTAGAACTACTTAAACCTACCTAACCTAAGGACATCACACACATCCATGCCCGAGGCAGGATTCGAACCTGCGACCGTAGCAACAGCGCGGTTCCGGACTGAAACGCCTAGAACCGCTCGCCAGAGCGGCCGGCCACGTCGGTCAAGGGGCCTGAAGATAGCGTAGTGTAACGTCGAAACTGGTAGTAAAAGTATAGAGGGCTGAATGTGTTTTAGATTTGACATTTTATACTGAATAACCGAGGTTCCGCAACCATCCTGTATAAAGATGGACTTACAGAGACAGGGATCAGATCTGTGCTGAGGATTATGGCCACATTGGTTCGGTACACCGGCCAGCCTGGGAATGGCGCATTTCCATTCTCGTTTAGGCAAATGTTGGGCTGGTCCCCAACACCCACCTCAGAAAATACCGTACACAAACAGTTAAAATATTATCACACACATAACAAAATGTACAAGATTCGCAGACAGACGGCGCACACTACTTCCCTCCCTTATGTTAACAGTTGACTGTTAAGATAGGAAGGGCATACGACCACAAAGTCATAATAAAATGAATTTACAGTTCACAAATATGATGGGCGTTCAGTAAGTAATGCAACATATTTTTTCTGAAAGCAAGTTGGTTTTTTTGAGGATTAAAATGTACTATATTATTCTCTACTCTTTTGGCTACAAAACCCTATTTTTCAACATAATCTCCTTTCACAGCGATGGCCTCACGCCACCTTACACATGGTACCACTCTACTGGTCCAGGTTGGAGCCAACGTCTTGCTGCATAAATAACATCCTCATCATCCACGTACTGCTTATCGCGGAATACATCCTTCGTTAGGATAAACACGTGAAGTCGGAAGGTGCGCCGGCCGTAGTGACCGTGCGGTTAAAGGCGCTGCAGTCTGGAACCGCAAGACCGCATGCCTCGGCCATGGATGTTTGTGATGTCCTTAGGTTAGTTAGGTTTAACTAGTTCTAAGTTCTATGGGGCTAATGACCTCAGCAGTTGAGTCCCATAGTGCTCAGAGCCATTTGAACCATTTTTCGGAAGGTGCGACATCCGGGCTGTAGGCTGGATGAGGAGGAACAGTCCATTGAAGTTTTGTGTGCTCGTCTCGGGTGCGCAGACTTGTGTGAGGCCTTGCGTTGTTATGGAGAGGGAGAAGTTCCTTTGCATTTTTATGGTGACGAACACGCTGAAGCTGTTTCCTCAGTTTCAGGAGGGTAGTACAGTACACTTCAGAGTTGATCATTGCACGCTGAGAGAGGACATCAGACAGAACAACTCCTTCAGAGTCCCAGAAGACCGTCGCCATGACTTTACCGGCTGCGGGTGCGGCTTTGAACTTTATCTTCGAAGGAGAGGTGGTGTGGCCCCATTCCATGATTCACAGTTTTGCATCCGGTTGGAAGTGATGAACCCATGTGTCATCGCCTGTAACGGTGTTCGACAAAATATTGCCACGATCAGCCAAGTAACACGCAAGCAACTCTGCAGAGATGGTCCTTCGTTCCTTTTCGTGATCCTTTAAGTGGCAAGGAACCCAGCAGAAACTTTGAATACCCCATCCGGTGCACGAGTGTGTCACTACTACCAACACAGACGTCCAGTTGTACAGTGAGGTGTCTGTTGCGATCTGTCGAATACGTGTCCGCACGTTCCAACATTGCAGGAGTCACAGCTGTGAGCAGCCGGCCAGCACGCTGGAGACCGGACAGGTTTTCGATGATGACAGACGCCTCGCCCAGCGACCCACCGTGTTATTGTTCGCTGCCAGGTCTCTGTAGACATTCTCCAAACTCTTAAGAATATCTGCGATGTTCTGGGTTTTCACCAAAACAAACTCAATGGCAGCTCTCGGCTTGGAACGCACCTGCGTTACAGAAGCAATTTTGAAGGCTACGTAAGCACCGCCGTCTATCGGAACTTCATGAAACTGTAGGGACTGGAGCAGAAGTATTCCACGATGTTCCACAACAAATTCCGCATACAGAAACTGGCCGAGGAAATAAATGTTACATCGCTTATAGATAGATGTCTGCCTATTACACATTACGACTCTCTTCAACTGTCGGCGGTCTCTGTCAGTCAACAGACGAGGTGGGCCTGTACGCTTTTGTGCTGTACGTGTCCCTTGACGTTTCCACCTCACTATCACATCGGTAACAGTGGACCTAGTTATGTTTAGGAGTGTGGAAATCTCTCGTGCAGACGTATGACAAAAGTGACATCGAAGTCGGTGAGTTCCGCGGAGCGCCCCATTCTGCTCTCTCACGATGTCTAATGACTACTGAGGTCGCTGATATGGAGTATCTGGCAGTAGGTGGCAGCACAATGCACCTAATATGAAAAACGTATTTTTGGGGGGGGGGGGTGCGGATACTTTTGATCACATACTGTATCTGGGCTCGAGCTGCGGTCTCACATTTAGATTTGACATGTCTCCCGTTACCACTGCTGCTTGAGTTCTGCATTAGTAAATACTATTCCTATGGTCGTATTACGCAGTTTCTCTGTGTCCTAAAACCATGAGCGAAACGGAAAACATATGTTTCCACTAATTTTTGTTCCATTATACAGGGTGTTACAAAAAGGTACGGCCAAACTTTCAGGAAACATTCCTCACACACAAAGAAAGAAAATATATTATGTGGACATGTGTCCGGAAACGCTTACTTTCCATGTTAAAGCTCATTTTATTACTTCTCTTCAAATCACATTAATCATGGAATGGAAACACACAGCAACAGAACGTACCAGCGTGACTTCAAACACTTTGTTACAGGAAATGTTCAAAATGTCTTCCGTTAGCGAGGATACATGCATCCACCCTCCGTCGCATGGAATCCCTGATGCGCTGATGCAGCCCTGGAGAATGGCGTATTGTATCACAGCCGTCCACAATACGAGCACGAAGAGTCTCTATATTTGGTACCGGGGTTGCGTAGACAAGAGCTTTCAAATGCCCCCATAAATGAAAGTCAAGAGGGTTGAGGTCAGGAGAGCTTGGAGGCCATGGAATTGGTCCGCCTCTACCAACCCATCGGTCACCGAATCTGTTGTTGAGAAGCGTACGAACACTTCGACTGAAATGTGCAGGGGCTCCATCGTGCATGAACCACATGTTGTGTCGTACTTGTAAAGGCACATGTTCTAGCAGCACAGGTAGAGTATCCCGTATGAAATCATGATAACGTGCTCCATTGAGAAACTAAAATGAGCTCTGACATGGAAATTAAGCGTTTCTGGACACATGTCCACATAACATCTTTTCTTTATTTGTGTGTGAGGAATGTTTCCTGAAAGTTTGGCCGTACCTTTTTGTAACACCTTGTATAAGCAAGACAGTTCACGACCTTAGAGAAGCCACAGAACGCTAGCAGAAACGAGATCGACAGTTTTTCTCTTGCTGCTAGGTTATACCTCTAAGGCCTTCAACCACAAAACCACATTAACACGAACTGCACTTTGCATTACACAACTGGCCATTAGCAAAGACGAGTAGGCCCCTAATTGCCGTGTGTATGACCTTCCACTTCTCTCATTTCACGGTATGAAGAAATCTATGCGGTGCTTCGTTTACAGGTTGGCGTCCTCGTTCATGACGCTCTCAGCGTGCAGCGAAGTTCCTACATCATTCGAAGCATGCCCACAGGACACTGTTGTCTTCGGCTTCTTTTATCGGAAGGACTGTCTTCTGTGCTTATTGTAAGCAGTAATGACAGAGATTGAAATAAATTCTGTGTGCACCTTTGGCCAAAAATAAACATTTGTTTCATTACAACGAATGAATACTTAATGTTGTAGCATTTCAATTTGTTTCATGACACTCATCTGGGTCGTAAGGCAGCATCTAACTACTGACAAAAAAAGAACATCATTAGATAACGTAATAATGACTGCGACCAGTCATTTATGAACTGGTTTTATGTAAGTTAAGCATTCCGTTACATTATCTTATGAACTTTACTGGTTAACACTTCATACTGGTATTATAACGGTATTGTGATGAATTCTGTACTAAAATCCCGTTTTCTCAAGAATGTACTTGGAAATATATTACATTGATGATTGTCACATTACGTTCGTCTATGTTCAACTGAACAAAACCAGTTTTATCACGGTGAATGCTATTCGCATTTATACTTCCAGGTTAGAAACAGCACTTTCGGGCATCCTATAACGTAATAAAAGTTCAAATTTTTACTTACAAGCCGGCCGAAGTGGCCGTGCGGTTAAAGGCGCTGCAGTCTGGAACCGCAGGACCGCTACGGTCGCAGGTTCGAATCCTGCCTCGGGAATGGATGTTTGTGATGTCCTTAGGTTAGTTAGGTTTAACTAGTTCTAAGTTCTAGGGGACTAATGACCTCAGCAGTTGAGTCCCATAGTGCTCAGAGCCATTTGAACCATTTTTTTTTTTTACTTACAAGACAGATGAACCCAACAGTACTTGTGTGATGCCCCGTACGATGCCACTTCGCTATTCGACATAATTTTCTGAACATTATACACAGTGTAATTTAAATATGCCTGACTTACACTGAGGTGACAAAAGTCGTGGGATGGCGACAAGCACGTATGCAGATGGCGGTAGTATCTCGTACTCAAGGCATAAAAGAGCAGTTCATTGGCGGAGCTGTCATTTGTACCCAGGTGATTCATGTGAAAAGGTTTCCGATGTGATTGTGGCAGCCCGACGGGAATTAACAGAGACAGGCGCCTGGGACATTCTATTTCGAGATCCGCAACGTCAAGAATACCAGATTTCAGCATTACCTCTCACCATGGACAACGCACTGGCCTACGGTGTTCACTTAACGACCGAAAGCAGCTGCGTTTGCGTAGAGTTGTCAGCGCTAACAATGAAGCAACACTGTGGGAAATAACCGAAGAAATCAATGTAGAACGTATGCGGAACGTATCCGTTAGGATACTGCGGCGAAATTTGGCGTTAATGGGCTGTGGCAGCAGACGATCGACGCGGATGCCTCTGCTAACTGCACGACATCGCCTGCAGCGCCTCTCGTGGGCTTGTGACCATATCGGTTGGACTCTAAGACAACTGGAAAACCGTGGCCTGGTCGGATGAGTCCCGATGTCAGTCGGTAAGAGCTGATGGTAAGGTTCTAATGTCGCACAGGTCTCATGAAACCATGGATCCATGTTGTCAACAAGGCATTGTGCAAGCTGGTGGTGGCTCGATAATGATGTGAGCCGTGTTTCCATGGAATGGACTGGGTCCTTGTTTGGCTTCTTGGACATCATTTTCAGGCATTCATGGGCTTCATGTTTCCGAGCGACGATGGAATTTTTATGGATGACAATGCGCCGCGTCACCGAGACACAATTGTTCGCAGTTAGTTTCATGAACATTCTTGACAATTAGAGCGAATGATATGGCCACCCAGATAGCCCGACATTGATCACACCGAACATTTAAGGGACGTAATCGAAAGGTCGGCAAAACTTTCGCAATTATGGAAGGTTATAGACGCAGCATGGCTCAATATTTCTGCAGGGTGCTTCCAGCGACTTGATGAGTCCATGCCACATCGAGTTGCTGTACTACGCGGGGCCGGACGGGGTGGCCGAGCGGTTCTAGGCGCTACAGTCTGGAACCGCGCGACCGCTACGGTCGCAGGTTCGAATCCTGCCTTGGGCATGGATGTGTGTGATGCCTTTAGGTTAGTTAGGTTTACGTAGTTCTAAGTTCTAGGGGCCTGATGACCTTAGAATTAAGTCCCAAAGTGCTCAGAGCCATTTGAACCATTTTTTGTACTATGCGGGAGAAAGGATGTCCGACACAAATGTTCAAATGTGTGTGAGATCTTATGGGACTTAACTGCTAAGGTCATCAGTCCCTAAGCTTACACACTACTTAACCTAAATCATCCTAAGGACAAACACACACGCCCATGCCCGAGGGAGGACTCGAACCTCCGCCGGGACCAGCCGCACTGCCCATGACTGCATGTCCGACACAAAGTTAGGAGGTGTACCATGACTTTTGTCACCTCAGTGAATTACATGCATGGTCATTTACAGTACTGTCACAAGTAGATTTCTACTAAACCTTATTATACATATGGAAACTAATCATATTGTTTTTAGCTTGAAAGAGATATCTTTTTCCATGATATAATGACTTAGATACAGTTTTGTTATTTGTTCTTTGGTGCCTAAACCCACCCATGGGCTACACCACCCCACTCTACAGCCCTAATCACTGTTGGTATACTGTTCCATAGAACTGCTGAGTTCCTTATTCAGTTGGACAATTCTTTCTGGGAGTTTCAATTTTCACCAACGTTAGTGCATAACAGTAATCTTGTGAATAACTTCTCTGAGGCTATTGCACATGACGCAGTAGAGCACAAGACGGTAGTGTTTCTAAGGAGCCGTTTCTGTATGTAATATAATTTACCCATTCTAGCGCTTGGTGGTAAAACTAACAGATGGACTTAAACATTATTAAATTAAATGCAATGGGAATAAAGCTACATAAGGCCCCGATGTCTTGTGACTAAACTGTCACTAAGTATTTAATAACACCGTCAAGAGAAATTTAAGGCGGAACAACCACATCAGCCTAGATGTGTAGAAGGCAGATCCCTCATCGAGACATCGATAATCGAAGGATATGTAGTTCTCCTATGAAAGATGTTACTCACAAAATTCTATTTCGAGCAGTTGATGTATAGTGTTCGTTGATCTGGCAGCCTTAGCAAGGAAGGGACAGAAACTATTCAAGAGAAGCGTGACTCATTAAGAGTTTATTTTGTGATCGCGAGAGAATGACTGAAACGGTCAACAAACGTTAGCGGGAGGCGCTATACGGAAGGCGCCGTGCATCCCGGAGCGCCAAACTCTTTAAATTCCGAGAATCCCGTCTTCCAGTAGAGCCAAGAAACATTACTTCCTGCAACAGTAGGGTTCTTCCTGGTGACTACTTGTGGCACGGGAAGCGGAGAAACCAAACTCTCCGCAGCACACCGACTGCCGGAGGGCAAGGTTTGGTGCGGGGCAAATAGTTTCGCCTTCCACACACAGCGCCGATATCATTAAAGTGCTAGCGACATCGTCTCGAACTTCTGTGAAAATTTTGGAAGTGATACATGGCAGCAACTAACGCTTAAAGGGTACACCAACGCAAGGAGTAGAGAGTGATCACGAGTACGGAAATGCTTCATAACTGGTTTCTAACCAAACATAGGACAACACATGGTGTTCACTAAGTAACGGCTACTAAATGCTACTTACAGTACTGCTAGATATGAAACATTGTTAACAGCTGTACACAAAACACTTTCGGCATGACGCTTTCTGAGTTTTGCCGACTTTTCGAAAAAGGGTAGTTAAGAGATATGTCAACAAGAAGGAACAACCCCTTCTAGTTGTTAATGCTCTTTAATAACATTAGAGCGCGTCATCTTCGAAAACTCCTGTGTTGTCTGCAATTGAATTCAGAGAATGCACAGTCCTCGAAATAATCTGGACACATCCACTAACACTTGATAGCTCAGCAGTCACTAAGCTCAACGGACAAAACAGTACACATCCTATTGAAAGAGCACTCTGGTCGCTTTGGAGGGCACTGGGTTTTGTAGAGCTGATGTCGGGCGGCAACATTGTCCTCCACCGCTGGCCTACGGACGGGGAAGGGGGGGGGGGGGGGGAGGGAGGGCACAACAGAAATATGGAAAATCCTAAAACACAACACGTTACCGTGTCTAACATGGTGTAGGAAAATCGTTGACATTCAAAACAGCTTCCAGTCATCTAGTAATGGACAAATATAGCTCCTGTGTGGTTTAAAGGGAATCTTATACCATTCTTTCATCAACATAACGGCAAGTTCGAGTAAGATGGAGGTGGATAGCTATCATTCACCCTTCTCTCCTCAGTAGGCAACAAAGGCTCAGTAATATTGTGATCAGCAGGGTGTGGCGGCCAGGGGAGAAGCGACAATTCATCCTTGTGCTCACAAAGCGAGCTGTGTGAACAGCGCCCTGCCGTCTTGGAACACAGCACTGGACAACAAACGCTGTACGAAGGGATGGGGCTGATCAGCCAAATGGTCACATAACGCTTGTCAGTAACGCTAGCTTGCAGAGTAGCCACGGGGCCCATGAGATACCACGATATGGCTGCCCAAATCATCCCCTCCCCCCCTCCCCCCCCCCTTATTCACTCCTGGAAAGTAAGTTCTGCCAGAACTTGGAATCAGTGTGAAGCAAGACTCATCCGACCAAATGACTTTCTTCCACTGTTCCATAGTACATGTTTATGTTTATGGCTTTGGCACAACGTTTTTCTGTTACGGGCATTGCTCACTGATGAATGGTTTTGGAATTACAGCTCACGATACAATTCCTTGTATGGAGGTCGCTTCCTACTTTTTTTTGTTTTTTGTTTTTACTGATGAGTGTCGCGAGTACGGCATTAGTTCTGCAGTGACTTTTGGAGCTGTCAGCCTTTTATTTTTCGTCATAATCTTCGTCAAAATCTTCGTCAATAACCATTCGTCCCGATCATTCAACACACACTTTTGCCCGCGTTGTGACTTAGCGGATGATGTTTTGCCGCTTCTCCTGCAGTCGGTATAATTCTTCGATATGTTGCCCCTTGAAACACCAAAAACTCCAGCTACCTCAGTTGCTGAGGCAGCCACCTTACGAACACCAACAGTTTGCTCACGTTCAAATTCACTTACCTCCGATACAATGCACGCATAACTGCACAGCACATTGTTGTGACCACGGCTGAAAATTGCAACGTATCGTGGACGTGGCACGGATGTCGTCTGTGGTCAGATACGACAGCACAACCTGCAGGCTTGACTATCACTGCATTTATGTTCACGCATGCATTACTCCCGGTGTTTCCACTTTTTGTCGATTTCCTGTGAGTCGTGGCTGTATGGTGTCTATCTGCCAGACGGTTGTATGGAATCACATGTGGGTCTCCATTCCTGAAATGTACAGTAGGAGAACTTTGGGGCGGAACGGAATACTTATTGTTTAACAGTTTTTGGTAAAGAAGAGAACAAGAAAACACCTCTTAAAGATATAATAAATCACCTTGTAGTATAACCTAACGTACCTTAGTTGAAAATCATTTAAAACTGTATGTTTTGTATTTTTTGCATTTTTAAAAGGAATGCTTCCACATTGCTCGTTCTGTCCCAACCACGGGACAGACAAGGATAACAATTGTTTATGAAATGATAGAATAAACAATGAAATTGTTGGCAATATCATCTTCAAAAAAGGCGTAAAGTTGTTTAATGAACAATTTAGACTAAGGAATATGGAATCTTAAAAAAAAACTTTTAACAATCAAAATATTTCAATGTTGTCTTGAAAAAGATACAATTACTTTAATGCTTAATACTAAGTTACTGTTACTTTATTGAATTCCATTGCTCGTGCACCAGATGTATTTTCTGGCTTGCGAATAGACAAGATTAGGATGCCTAGTAATAAACCCGGTAACCCAATCCCACTCAGATAGACAACTTTCTTTGTCAAATATGTGTATAAGCTATTTATTTGTGCTATCTTATTGGCTAATGATCCGACAATATGTTTTATCGTTGGAATAAAAAGTCTGGACTCCATTGACTTCAGGTACGTTACCAGATCGTCCTTTTCTTCTTCAGTCAACACATTTTTAAATTTCTCATCTGATTCCTGAACTCTGTAAATGACATTATTCTAGGTTGTACGTTATTTCCAACGTTCCATTGTGTACGTTAAACCCCTTAGATGCTTTTAAAACTCCCATTTCAGAAGATAAACAGCTGAAACTGCCATTTTCATTGATTTAATATCCAACTACTTTCTATCGGTCTTTCTAATATAAGTTCACATCGTCTGGAAAAGCAAGGAAAAAGAAAGAAATATGTAGTTTGAAATCTATGTACATGAAAAATAAAGGGGCAGAAGGGCAGAACGGAACACTATTCCGTCCGAAAAGCACATTTCCGGTTACCAACTTTTATGGAGCATAGTACCTGACGAATTTAAACGTATTATTTAACTACCGTATAGGTAATGGCGTGCACTTTAAGATTACATCTATTGAAGGTCGTACAACTAAGAACTGACGGTTTATCTTGCATTTAAATTCGCCAAAATTTATAAACACACAATTGGAAACGTGAAGGACAACTGTTCACTTACAATTTGCACTACAAACCAAGTCAAAAAGACTGTCGCGCCTTCCCTTCCATTCAGAGATGTAGCTACTTGTGACTACAGTTGGCTGCAGCATTCTCCAGTCTAGAAAACTGCAGTCCCGTTGTGCCCCGAGTCCCACTACATTGGTACCTGAAGAGACTCGACGCTATTGATCCAGGTTCCATTCCAGGCGTTCCCTTGCTCCACATTATTCACGCACCATGGTGCTGGGGGGAGAGGGGAGTGTTTATTGTGGTGTTATTAATGACTGCCCAGAGGCCAAGTTAAGTCGAGATGGTTGCGTACGGTCTGGGTTGTCGTAGCCCTTCCATTTGCTTCCAAAAACGCAGTGAGCTGTTCTGTTACAGTCTCCTCGTCTTGCCTATGGACCACAAAGAGTAAACGCCAATCGTCGGCTGGTGGTGGTTAACAGGATCGACGACTTCGACACATATCTTCAAATTCTGAGTTATACCACTGCTTTTGAATGTCCCAGTGACGTCACTGTGTTTTGCGTCAACGCGGCGGGCAGCTACTTGTCCTGACTGCCCCCCTTAGAGTAAAATTTCAAAACGCAGACGTTCTAAGCCTGAATTAGCCTTCGAGCTATCTTGACAGACTGGACACTATGTACGAGCCGTACAGTCCCGGTCACGACGGGAGACACAATGCGATCCATCTCGTCCCATGATAAGACCAATGAGTAGCAAGAGTGGTGCATTGTAAGAAGAGAGTAAATGTTCGGGATTCCCCCTCAGTTCCTCTACTGTACGATTGTCAGATGCATCACAGCGTGGGAATGAAATGTGCGACAATTGGAAATGTATTCCAAAGCTGAAGTACGCGGGGCAGTATACTGGTGTAATTTGCAACATCATTGTTTTTAATTATTCCGTAAAAAGTCAATAACGACGCACGCCAAGGATGCCGACTGTAGCAGAAAACCTGTACACTACTTTTAAATCTGTATATTGCTCATTGTATCGAAAATGGTCATAACAGTTAATAACGTTATCTAGACTCTATTTTTCATAGAATTATAAAGCAACATCACTGACGGCTCCCGTGGCACAATGCAGGCTCTCTGTAGAACAGTAACATGAGAAAGTAATGCTTATCGGAAAATTTTACTGATGAATTCATCTACAAACAGGTAATATTTTATTATAAACATAATAAAAGTTGCATTACCTAATGTGATTTTCCCTTTCTTATTCGACAGTAGAAAGGAAAGTAACAAATAGATAGTAAATATGTAAACAGAGACATGGGCAGTCGGGGTAGTTACGCCTCCCTTCAAGCCCCCCCTCCCCCCCCCCCTTGAAAAACTGCTCCACCACACAGACCAAACTAACAGTCCGGCGCCTATTTGTAGATAGGTGGAACGTGTAATGGATGCTGACTACTAGCAAGTATATTCATAAACATTTGTCGTGAAATCTCAAAACTATGTTGCCATTCGGTGGGAAACTATTATCTAATATCTACTGCCACCCCTCTCCACAACCCACTAGTGTAGAACATTTATTTGGTTTATAGTATATTATTTATACCTGCATACCTACCATCGCAGTTGCGACTTAGAGCCATTTTATAGTGGATTGGTGCGTAAGTTGGTAGCGTTTTTCCGTAAGTTTAATAAACACAAAAGATACGCATGAGAGAGATTTTAGTTCTCCATAATATACTCTCTTTCACTATTTATAACAGTGTGTCAACGCTGGAGTAAGTTTTCGATTCCGCGACTGTAGAAATAATGTGGTTATGAGGATGGGAACTCGTCGAGCCGTGTTCGGAGCGCATTTTCATCCGGAAAGGAAATTCCTTTAAGGTTGTTCGATAAAGAGCGTGGAATATGAAAGTATGATGGCGCAAGGTGGGTGCGTAATGACTTCCCAAACCAATTCTTGTATAGTGTTTTTTTGTCAGTAGAATGCGGCCCAACATTTCGTGGAGTAACATCACTTAACGCAATCTTCCTGGTCGTTGTTCCTGGATTGCGTCTGCAAGACGTCTGAGTTGTTGACAGAAAATGTCAGCAGTGATGGTTCTACCTCAGGGAAGCAATTCATAGTTCACCACACCGTCGCTGTTCCACCAGATGTATAATGTTATTTTTTGTGAACGTGCGCAGGTCTTTGTACGGGGAGTTGCCGCTTTCTTTGGGCTCAACCATATCATTCTTTTCCTTAAGTTAGCATAAAGAACCATTTCTCGTCACCAGTAACGATACGCGATAGGAATGATAGGTGTTGTTCACGAGCCAATTGACGGCGAACAAGCAGAGATGCATATATGGTCACCCGCTAATTTTTGTGATTTTGGTTTAAAGCATGTGGTACCGATATACCCTATTTTTGAACGTTCCCCATTTGATGCAAACGTCGCACGATGGTGAAATGATCACGGTTCACCACATTTTCCAGTTCTCAATTACACTGACGTGGATCGTTATAAATTAATGCGTTCAAACGATCTTCATCAAACACCTAAGGTCCTCCAGAACACGAAAAGTCACTGATGTCAAAACGATCCTCCTTAAAACGAGAAAACTATTTTCTTGCCGTGCTCTGTGCAATGGCGTTATCCACATGCACGGAGAAAATGGTTTTGGCTGCCTCCGCTGCTATCATCCTTCTACTGAATTCAAACAAAAGAGTACGTCGGAAATGTTCCGGTTTCTCCACTTGGCATTCCATTTTCTAGCGTCCACAGCCCCATTCACTATCTCCAAATGACAAAATGACGATATGTACACAAAAATAGAACTTGCCAAAACATAAACGATACGAACTTATGGACCAATTTAATAAATCTAATATAAGAGGAGTGAAATGAAGATTAGAGATTACATTAGATTAATTTTTCGGTCCGTAGATCCGTGATGAGGAGATCCTTGTGGATGTGGAACATGTCGATTTTTTTTTAAAGCTGAAATAACAATACTAATAGTATGAGTATATACAATACATCATTTGTTTCTATTAAAAAATTCGTCAATGGAGTAAAAGGAGTTGGCCACTAGTAAGTCTTTCAGGCTGCTTTTAAACTGATATTTATTTGTAACTAAATTTTTTATGTTTGCTGGCAAATTATTGAAGATGAGTGTTCCTGAGTAGTGGACCCCTTTATGAACTAAAGTTAACGAGACAGATGGAAAAAAGTAAACTGTTTGTTATTTCAAAAGTAATTGCTATTACTGTTAATACCGTTATCCCACTGTGACACAAGAATGTCAATGTTTTCATGGAACAATCTTTGCGGTTGGATTTTTTTGAGTCGTCACTCTTCTGACTGCTTTACTGATTTGATGCGGCCCGCCAAGAATTCCTCTCTAGTGTCAACCTCTTCAACTCAGAGTACCACTTGCAACCTTCACCCTCAATTATTTGCAGGATGTATTCCAATCTCTGTCTTCCTCTGCAGTTTTTGCTCTCTACAGCTCCCTTTAGTATCATGAGCGTCATTCCCCAGTGTCTTAAAAGATGTCCTATCATCCTGTACCTTCTTCTTGCCAGTGTTTTCCACATATCCCTTTCTTCCTCGATTCTGCGAAGAACCTCTTCATTCCTTAGCTTATACGAATTTCCAGCATTCGTCTGTAGCACCACATCTCAAAGGCATCGATTCTCTTCTGTTCCGGTTTTCCCACGGACCATGTTTCACTACCATACAATGCTGTGCTCCTTACGTACATCCTCAGAAATTTCTTCCTCAAATTAAGAACTATGTTTGATACTTGTAGGTTTCTCTTGGCCAGGAATGCCCTTTTTGCCAGTGCTAGTCTGCTTTTGATGTCCTCCTTGCTCTGTCCGTCATTGGTTATTTTGCTGCCTAGGAAATAGAATCCCTTAACTTCATCTACTTCGTGACCATCAAACCTGATGTTAAGTTTCTCGCTGTTCTCATTTCTGCTACTTCTCATTAGTTTCGTCTTTCTTCGATTTACTCTCAGTCCATACTCTGTGCTCATCAGACTGTTCATTCCATTCAAGAGATCCTGTAATTCCTATTCACTTTCACTCAGGATAGCAATGTCATCAGCGTATCGCACCATTGATATCCGTTCACCTTGAATTTCATTTCCACACTTGAGCCTATCTTTTATTTCAGTCATTGCTTCTTCGATGTACAGATTGAACAGTAGGGACGAAGGACTACATCCCTGTCTTATATTCTGTTAAATCCGAGCACTTCGTTCTTGGTCGTCCACTCTTATTACCCTCTTGGTTCTTGTATATATTGTATATTACCCGTCTCTCCCTATAAGTTGCCCCGACTTTTCTCAGAATTTCGAACATCTTCCACCATTTTACATTGTTGTACGCTTTCTCCTAGTCGACAAATCCTATGAACATGTCTTGAGTTTTCTTTAATCTTGTTTCCATTATCAGCCGCAACGTCAGAATTGCCTCTCTGGTGCCTTTAACTTTCCTGAAGTCAAACTGCTCGTCATCTAACACATCTTCGATTTTCTTTTCCATTGTTCTGTATATCATTCTTGTAAGTAACTATATTGCATGAGCTGTTAAGCTGATTATACCGATAATTCTCGCACTTGTCAGCTCTTGCAGTCTTCGGAATTGTGTGGATGATATTTTTTCGAAAATCAGATGGTATGGCGCCAGACTCATAAATTCTACAAACCAACGTAAATAACCACATCTCCCAATGATTTTATAAATTCTAATGGAATGTTATCTATCCCTTCTCCCTTATTTGGTCTTAAGTCCCCCAAAGCTCTCTTAAATTCTGAGTCGAATACTGGGTCCCTTATCTCTTCTAAATCGACTCCTGTTTCTTCGTCTATCACATCAGACAAATTTTCCCACTCATAGAGGCCTTTTTGCTTTTAATTTCACCGAAGGTTGTTTTGACTTTCCTATATGCTGAGTCAGTCCTTCCGACAATCATCTCTTTTTCGATTTCTTCACATTTTTCATGCAGCCATTTCCTCTTAGCTCCTCTGTACTTCCTATTTATTACATTCCTCAGCGAATTGTATTTCTGCACTCCTGAATTGCCCTGAACATTTTTGTACTTCCTTCTTTCATCGATGAGCTGAAGTATTTCTTCTGTTACCCATGGCTTCTTCGCAGTTACCTTCTTTGTACCTATGTTTTTCTTTCCAGGTTCTGTGAATGCCTTTTCTGGTGATGTCCATTCCTCTTCAACTGTACGGCGTACTGAGCTATTCCTTATTGCTGTATCTATAGGCTCAGAGAACTTCAAGAGTATTCATCATTCTTTAGTACTTCAGTATCCCACTTCTTTGAGTATTTAATGTCCCTGACTAATCTCTTAAGCTTCAGCCTACTCTTCATCCCTACTATATTGTGATCTGAGTCTATATCTGCTCCTGGGTAAGCTTTACAATCCAGTATCTGATTTCGGAATCTCTGTCTGACGGTCTTTTCCCAGTAAACTTCCTCTTCTTGTGTTTCTTTAACAAAGTATTTGCTATTACTAACTGAAATTTATTACAGAACTGTCTTTCTCCTCTCTCATTCCTTATCCCATGCCCGTATTCTCCGGTAAGCTTTTCTTCTACTCTTTCGCTACAACTGCATTCCACTCCCCCATGACTATTAGATTTTCATATCCCTTTTCATTCTTTATTACCTGTTCAGTATCCTCATATACTTTCTCTGTCTCTTCATCTTCAGCTTGCGGCGTCGGTATGTAAGCCTGAACTGTCGTTGTCGGTGTTGGTTTGCTGTCGATTCTGATAAGAATAACCCTATCAATGAACTGTTCACAGTAAAACACTCTCTTCCCTAACTTCCTACTCATAACGAATCTTACTCCCGTTATAATACTTTCTGCTGCTGTTGATATTACTCTATAACCGTCCGACCAGAAATCCTTGACTTCTTTCCATTGAACTTCACTTACCCGTACCGTATCTAGATTGAACCTTTGCATTTCCCTTTTCAAAAAATGTTCAAATGTGTGTGAAATCTTATGGGACTTAACTGCTAAGGTCATCAGTCGCTAAGCTTACACACTACTTAACCTAAATTATCCTAAGGGCAAACACACACCCATGCCCGAGGGAGGACTTGAACCTCCGCCGGGACCAGCCGCACAGTCCATAACTGCAGCGCCTTTAGACCGCTCGGCTAATCCCGCACGACCATTTCCCTCTTAAAATTTTCTAGCTTCCCTACCATGTTCAAGCTTCTGACAGTCCACGCCACGACTCGTAGAACGTTATCCTTTCGTTGGTTATTCAAACTTTTTCTCATGGTCACTTCCCCCTTGGCAGTCCCCTCGCGGAGATCGAATGGGGGACTATTCCAGAGAGATCATCATGACACTTTTTCAGTTATAGGCCACATGTCTTGTGGATACACGTTATGTGTCTTAAATTCAGTGGTTTCCATTGCCTTCTGCATCCTCATGCCGTTGATCATTGCCGATTCTTCCGCCTTTAGGGGCAGCTTCCCACTCCAACGGCAAGAAAATGCCCTGAACCTCTGTCCGCTCTACCGCCCTCTTTGACAAGACCGTTGGCAGAATGTTGGTGACTTCTTATGCAAAAGTCTTCGGCCGCCAATACTGATTTTTAATTAAATTTTAAGCTGTGGCGGGCTCCGAAACCGGCACCGAGAGCCTTTCATTACTAATCAAACACGCTACCCCGAAACCACATTTGGCTATGGAACTGTAGTGGTACCGAGGCGAGAACCTCTCTGCTGAAATAAATCGACAGCTATCAGTGTCTTTCTTCAGGGCTCAGAAAATACGGAGGTCGCTTCGGGGAGAGATCGGGACTGTATGGAAGATACACTATTGGCCATTAAAATTGCTACACAAAGAGGAAATGCAGATGATGAACGGATATTCATTGGACAAATATATTATACTAGAATTGACATGTGGTTACATTTTCACGAAGTTTGGGTGCATAGCTCCTGAGAAATCAGTACCCAGAACAACCACCTCTGGCCGTAATAACGGCCTTCATACGCCTGGGAATTGAGTCAAACAGAGCTTGGATGGCGTGTACAGGTACAGCTGCCCATGCAGCTTCAACACGATACCACAGTTCATCAAGAGTAGAGACTGGCGTATTGTGAGGAGCCAGTTGCTCGGCCACCATTGACCAGACGTGTTCAATTGGTGAGAGATCTGGAGAATGTGGTGGCCAGGGCAGCAGTCGAACATTTTCTGTATCCAGAAAGGCCCGTACATGACCTGCAACATGCGGTCGTGCATTATCCTGCTAAAATGTAGGGTTTCCCTGGGATCGAATGAAGGGTAGAGCCACGGGTCGTAACACATCTGAAATGTAACGTCCACTGTTCAAAGTGCCGTCAATGCGAACAAGAGGTGACCGAGATGTGTAACCAATGGCACCCCATCCCATCACGCCGGGTGATACGCCAGTATGGCGATAACGAATACACGCTTCCAATGTGCGTTCACCGCGATGTCGCCAAATAAGGATGCGACCATCATGATGATGTAAACAGAACCTGGATTCGTCCGAAAAAATGACGTTTTGCCATTCATACACCCAGGTTCGTCGTTGAGTACACCATCGCAGGCATTCCTGTCTGTGATGCAGCGTCAAGGGTAACCGCAACCATGGTCTCCGAGCTGATAGTCCATGCTACTATAAACGTCGTCGAACTGTTTGTGCAGATTGTTGTTGTCTTGCAAACGTCCCCATCTGTTGACTCAGGGATCTAGACGTGGCTGCACGGTCCGTTACAGCCATGCGGATAAGATGCCTGTCATCTCGACTGCTAGTGATACGAGGCCGTTGGGATCCAGCACGGCGTTCCGTATTACCCTCCTGAACCCACCGATTCCCTATTCTGCTAACAGTCATTGGATCTCGACCAACGCGAGCAGCAATGTCGCGATACGATAAACCGCAATCGCGATAGGCTACAATCCGACCTTTATCAAAGTCGGAAACGTGATGGTACGCATTTCTCCTCCTTACACGAGGCATAAGAACAACGTTTCACCAGGCAAGGGCGGTCAATTGCTGTTTGTGTATTAGAAATCGGTTGGAAACTTTCCTCATGTCACCACTTCGTAGGTGTCGCCACCGGCGCCAACCTTGCGTGAATGCTGTGAAAAGCTAATCATTTGCATATCACAGCATCTTCTTCCTGTCGGTTAAATTTCGCGTCTGTAGCACGTCATCTTCGTGGTGTAGCAATTTTAATGGCTAGTAGTGTATATAAAGGCTTCCAGCGAAACTTGTGCTACCTATCCAAAACAGCCTTAGCACCACCTGTGCGGGCATTTTGTTGGCAAGTTGTTTCGACTACGATTTCCACTGGAAAGCCCTTACACGTCCTATATGCAGTGCCTATATGATGCGATATTGGAAAGAAATTTCTGTTGTTGCTTGAAGCCATTATTACAATATTTTCACGAGTAAGAAACGTCCCATCTGTTAAATGTAAGCCGGCCGAGGTGGCCGAGCGGTTCTAGGCGCTTCAGTCTGGAACCACGTGACCGCTACGGTCGCAGGTTCGAATCCTACCTCGGGCATGGATGTGTGTGATGTCCTTAGGTTAGTTGGGTTTGAGTAGTTCTAAGTTCTAGGGGACTGATGACCTCAGAAGTCAATTCCCATAGTGCTCAGAGCCATTTGAACCATTTTTTTTTGTTAAATGTAAACATCGTGTTTCTGATCTCAAAAGAATAGCCATCGACCTTGTAAATAATCTGCATCTCTGTGAACTACCTCGACAAGGCCAGCTGAGCTACAGAAACACAATGCAAGAACAAGTCTTATCTCTAGCGCATTGCACTGAGATAGTGAGAGGAAAATTTACACATCGCTGGTGAACGTAACTTTTTCCAGTTCCACTTGTTAATGAAGTCTTTCCTCTCCCGTGCAAGTTACCCTTATATGTTTTTGATATTTTAAGATTTCATATACTTTGGCTTACTAAATTAAAAGAATATATTATTTACATTTTAATTGGTATTACTAGATTTTCTTTAGCGTCATCCAGAATGACAGAATCATCATTGCTGTCAGCTCTCTCCACACTTCCTTAATGTTCTAATGGTGTCGTTTACAGCATTCAGTTAGAAAGGGCAGCAAACTGCACCTATCTTGAAACTTCGTGGAAGATTAAAACTGTTTGCCGCAGCGCGAACACGCTGAGGTACCATGCCGGCAGGTGCACTTGCCCGCGAAAGGCAAAGGTCCCGAGTTCGTGTCTCGGTCCGGCAAACAGTTTTAATCTGCCAGGAAGTTTCATATCAGCGCACACTCCGCTGCAGAGTGAAAATCTCATCCTGCACCTATCTTGCTCTAATGAGAATGTCTCTTTTACCACATTCTGTAAATTACTTCCCTATATCTGTGAGTCGGTTTCACAGCTATCATAACTTCAAAAATCCTATTCGCCGTACAGAGTCAAAAGTGTTCTCTCCTAAGACTACTAAGGCTGTAAAGCAGTTATACAAAGTCAACTGTTTTTGTTGTTTTCACAGTTAAAGTGAACGTCGCCCAGTATCCTTTGTTATTCCTTTGCTTAAAAAAATGTTCAAATGTGTGTGAAATCTTATGGGACTTAACTGCTAAGGTCATCAGTCCCCAAGCTTACACACTGTTTAACCGAAATTATCCTAAGGACAAACACACACACCGATGCCCGAGGGAGGACTCGAACCTCCGCTGGGATCAGCCGTATTCCTTTACTTGTTCGGTGTATTTCTCTATACAACAGTTTACCTCATGCCGAACTGATTTTGCAATATTTCAAACATTTATTCGATTATGTTTCACGGATGATTTATTGCACGTCATGTTTCGTAGACTTGGACTGCACGCAACAATATTCGCATTTCTACAGAGTTCGGGAATTCTGAAGGAAGTTTACTGATCTTGAAAGAAATTAGCTTATTGCATTGGCTGTCTTTTATGTCCAGTTTATTTTTGTGTTGTATACTACGATGTTTCAGCTGTGTAGCATTTTCACGTAACTGCACACATATCAAAAATCTTAATTACATTCTCTTAGTACGGTTAGCCACACTCCATATAAATGTTTATTTTCGTCTGTTCTGACAAGCTTCATCGCTTAAAATTTTATTTCTTTATTTTTGATTCGATGTACGTTCATTAGTTGCTGCAGCCAGTTTCACTTCCGAGAAGGTTATACGTGTGCTACTGTATCGTTAATAGCTTCTGTTTTCCTTTCTCATAGCCACTCACAGTCTGTTATTTCTAAAAGCATTTCAAGGTAGCAGAGCAGAAATATTTTGTTATGGTATTCCTTCCGCAGCCAGCTTCAACCTAATTACTTTCGCCCCTAGATTTTAAATTTTCTAGACAATAGCACGGCCGAAAGGAACTGCATATTCAGTTACAAGAATTGTTAAAGTTGTATTGCATTCGCTTTCGAGACGTCTTGTCTTCCCGTCCCATCCGGTCTCGCACAGAAACATTTGTCGTAGTGTTAGTATTTTTATTTCTCAGAGAGCAAGAACTAGATGTTTACTCCAGATGGTCGCAAAAGGAAACATCAGCATATGTGACATTTAAGCTGCAAGACGGTTTAAGATCTAAGTCCCTTCAACGGCGCCAAACGCACATGACGTGGTCCGGCCACACCTCTACGGAGTGGGTGCTATTGGTGATCGAGAGAACAGGTCGGACAATTCCTTCGACTCACGTGTTGCGCAGGTACTGTAAAATGTAAGTCGTTATTTTCATTTTAATCAGCAAAGCTGGTTTCTAAGTAAATAACCATTTATGTAACAAAAAGTGTAGTAAAACAACTTCACGGGTTCTGTTTTGTATTGATCTACATACATATTCTTATCACTGTTGCTCAATGTTTTCAATTTCGAAGAGCAATTCCGTGTTATGGCCTCTCTACCACACTTCCCTGTTAAAGGAAGGAGTAGCCTCACTATCGTGAATAAGAGACAGGATTTCGGTTTCAACCATTCTGTCAGTAGCACCATTCCTGGACACTAGACGCATTTGCAGGGTGAATCTCTTTCCTTACTGCACAAGGCGCCACATTTATTTTCTCGACGTAAATGATAAATAATTGTTCACTGGCTGTTGAAATGTTTTATTACTTGTGGATACAATACACGCGTTGCATTCTAAGAAGAGCCACTGGATTTAATTCATCTTTCGTTGGTGCTTCTTGTGGGGTCGGATCGATCTAGGATTTATCGTTCCCCGGAGGGGAAACTTATTCCATGTCTATTCCCAAAATCGCCATGTTGTCCCGAACTTGGTGTAGGCCTTTCTAGTTGGCGAGACTTAAATGGCTCGCGTATCAGTTCGAAACGTGTTTTACTCAAGCAGATTCCAGTTTGGCGTCAAGAGGCTGAATGGATTCAGTTCCATACCTTTCCACCACAGAAAAATCTGAGGTGTTGCCTGGAACAGTATTCGTAATTCCACGTCAGTAGTCAGCAACGCTAATCGCTAACCATCACAACATGTATAGGTTCCGAAGCAGATCTTCCTAGTTATATGAATCTTGAGAGTCTCGTTAAAAAGGAAATTAATTGAAAGAAATTTTATCTATACGCGATGAAAAGTGAAATCTCTGTGAACTTTGTTGAATACACTATGTGATCAAAAGTATCCGGACACCTCCAAAAACATACGTTTATCGTATTAGGCGCATTGTGCTGCCACCTACTGCCAGGTACTCCATATCAACCACCTCCCGTAGTCATTAGACATCGTGAGAGAGCAGAATGGGGCGCTCCACGGAAGTCACGGACTTCGAACCTGGTCAGGTGATTGGGTGTCACTTGTGTCATACGTCTGTACGCGAGATTTCCACTCTCCTAAACATAACTTGGTCCACTGATTCCGATGTGATAGTGACGTGGAAACGTGAAGGGACACGTACAGCACAAAAGCGTACAGGCCGTCCTCGTCTGTTGACTGACAGAGACCGCCGACAGTTGAAGAGGGTCGGAATGTGTAATAGGCAGACATCCATCCAGACCATCACACAGGAATTCCAAACTGCATCAGGATCGACTGCAAGTAATATGACGGTTAGGCGGGAGATGAGAAAACTTGGATTTCATGGTCGAGCGGCTGCTCATAAGTCACACATCACGCCAGTAAATGCCAAACGACGCCTCCTTGGTGTAAGGAGTGTAAACATTGGACAACTGAACAGTGGAAAAACGTTGTGTGGAATGACGAATCACGGTACACAATGTGGCGATCCGATGGCAGGGGGTGGGTATCGCGAATGCCCGGTGAACGTCATCCGCCAGCGTGTGTAGTGCCAACAGTAAAATTCAGAGGCGGTGCTGTTAATGATGTGGTCGTGTTTTTCATGGAGGGAGCTTGCACCCCTTGTTGTTTTGCGTGGCACTATCACAGCATAGACCTTCATTGATGTTTTAAACACCTTCTTGCTTCCCACTGTTGAGGAGCAATTCGGGGACGGCGATTGCATCTTTCAACACGATCGAGCAGCAGTTCATAATGCATGGCCTGTGGCGGAGTGGTTACACGGCGATAACATCCCTGTAATGGACTGGCCAGCACAGAGTCCTGACCTGAATCCTATGGAACACTTTTGGGATGTTTTGGCATGCCGACTTAGTGTCAAGCGTCAGCGACTGACATCGATACCTCCACTCAGTGCAGCACACCGTGAAGAATGGGCTGCCATTCCCCAAGAAACGTTCCAGCATCTGAGTGAACGTATGCCTGATAGAGTGGAAGCTGTCATCAAGGCTAAGGTTGGACCAACGCTATATTGAATTCGAGCATTACCGATGGAGGACGCCACAAACTTGTAAGTCATTTTCAGTCAGGTGTCCGGATACTTTTGATCACATAGTGTATCAACGCCTTATGCATAATGTCAAAAGTGTACAACATCATCTATTTCACGAGACTGCATTGGAATCGTTTGTAGAAGGAACGATTAAGGTGATTGAGGGAGTAATTTCTAATTTCCTTTCATTAGGCTACACTCTATTCTGTGCACTACTCGATTTGTGTCCGAGCTTGTGCTCCATCCCTAATGACCTGGTTGTCAACAGGCTATGGGACAAATTATGGTCGAAGGTTACTACCTGGAAAAGCGACAAGTCCAAAGAATACTAAGGTCTTTAGAATGAATATCTATTTAACGAAAGAAAGGAAAATGATTTTTTAACGTGTAGTCAAAGATGAGATCGTAGAGACGGAACAGAAGTTCGGATCGGGAAGGTTGGGCAATGATATTGGCCATGTGCAGCTCAAAGCACCATCCTGTCATTCGGTTCTGTTTTAAAGAGCAAATTCTACAAAGAGCGAAACGTACATAGGCTCTTGCATGACACAGGCTTAGAAGGACGAACAGATAGTTGTTGACATGAGCTGATAAGAGAAGGATCAGATAGTAAGCCTGAATGCTCTTAAGAAGCTTAAGTAATAAACCTTCACAAGCAAGTAGCTGTACTACGTAAAAAGCAGATCAACTTGCACATCGCATTTATTAAACAGCAAACGAGCTTCATTTGCCATAGAAGACAAGCAAACGATGACAAAACAAGATAGAAAAGAAAACACGGCTTCTTCCTAGTCTTCCATTTTAAACTAACTGAACTGGCTGTCGATTCCAAACAAGTAGGAATAGCTGCATACCTCAGATAATCACTTTGGCACTTGGAAGATGGGTACAAAACAAACCAGACTGCAGAAGATGATTTTATACATGATCTTATGATAATGTGAATTATTTGCTTTTAGTAGAAAGAGTCTGTAACGTCTTAAGACTACTTCCCAACTTGTCCTATCAGAAATAAACTGAATTTTTTAGAATTCTGATGTCATAAAATCGGGTGGACGAAGCAAAAAAAAAAGATGTGTGTTGACGCTATAATTTGTTTGCTAAGTTCGTATCAGGCCACAAATACACATGCTAAGGGCCAGTCTTCTGTCGGTCTTAGGATTTTTTCTGTCACTTATTTTTATTTTATATTTTTTTTATTCAGTACACTAGTTCCGTAGGACCACATTGAAGAGTAAATCTCCATGATCATCGAACGACTCAGTAACTTAAATTAACACCAGAAAATTTCATAATAAATGAAATAAAATTTACACATATCTTACGCAGACGACAAGCTCTGAGTATATATTAGCATAATCAACGATATAACATAGAAATATGCTTAAAGTTTTTCTAAGAACTCCACAATAGAATAGAACCATGAGGAAATTCTTCAGTTGGGCTTGAATATGCAAGGATTCCTACTATCGTGTTTTGATTCTTGCGGTACCTTACTGGTAATTGATGCAGCAGATTGCTGAACGCCTTCCTGCACAAGAGAACTGAGCGTTGATCTGCAGCATTCGCGGCTGGAGTTCACTTTCAGTGACGGTACAAGAAGCATTTAATGATGGAATACCTGACTCAAGAAAGAGACTTTACATGTGGATAGAATTAAAAAAGAAAACGACGTTTTTAATGAAATTTTCGTATCGATATATCTTTCAACGAAAGACATTCCAAAAGCCTACCAGGCAGCAGTGGATTAAGAAGCGTTCCAGACAGCATCTGAAATATAAGATAAAATGATACGTAAGTCAGTGATATTACACCCATCATCAACATCATCATCCTTTTCCTAATCACCTATTCAGAAAACATTCGGTAATGCATATGTGAATAATCCTTGTCCATCGACCACATCTACATGCTATTGTACTGATATGCATTTTGAACAGACTGCATCATATTCAAGATTAAATATATGAGATGTTAGAATTTTTTTGAATTCTTGAATTTATATAGGAATTATAATTGTAATAAATAGTGAGAGGAAAAGAAACATTTTATTTTAATCACATGTAGTAAATACAGTACATTGCTAACTTTTCTTTAGTAGGTATTGGCTCCCAATGCCACTTGATTTTCGTCTTAAGTCTTCCTCTATCAGCGACTGAATCTCTTCGAGCTGGCGTCTGTTTAGTCGGAAGCTTTCTCCGAATACTTTTTCTGGACCTTTCATAAACAACACATATTCGCCAAGTGCTCCTCGCTTTGCATGTAGTTTTTAATACACAGAGACATTTCATTGCTCTTATATGCACTGTACAACAAAATAGCATATCTGAGTTCCGAATCAGACTCAGAATCTATACGTAACTGCATCGAGATCTCTGCAGTGGCCATTGAGGGGCGAGGCTGTGCTGCGCGAGCGCTGAGCACCGACCCGCAGAAGGGGCCCTCCTGCTCTGCCGTGCGTCTGCCGCGTCCCGAGTGGGGCGGGCATCACAATTCCCTGACTCCTGAACCCGGTTCGACAGGAGGTTCACAAACTCACGCCACGTTATTTTCGAACTGTCCATTTCTGAGAAAAAAAATAACCTTTGTGAATGGGTATGTATGAAAAATGCGAAGTTTTACCTTGGTTCGAATAAAAAAAAAAATGGTTCTGAGCACTATGGGACTCAACTGCTGAGGTCATTAGTCCCCTAGAACTTAGAACTACTTAAACCCAACTAACCTAACGACATCACAAACATCCATGCCCGAGGCAGGATTCGAACCTGCGACCGTAGCGGTCTTGCGGTTCCAGGCTGCTTACCTTGGTTCGGTGTCCATGTAAAACTGTAGGTTGCGTCCCCCTATAAGTAGCTGGGTAGGTCTGTGCAAATGTTAGAGGAAGGCAAACGCATACCACTGCCAGTGAGATCATGTTGATCACCGTGCTATCGTCCGCCAAGACAAAAATCAAATCAAAACGATGAAATTCTGGGAAATTCCAAAATAGACAAAATGCGGGGGACCCTGATCGAAATGACACAAACTTTTAAACCACACCATCTAACCACCAAGCTGAACTTTGCTGCTGGGAATAATTATTTGTGGGAAATGACGGAAATCATTTGGGAACAGTATCACAAACTGTGAGAATCTCTGCAGTTGCTTTATGCTTATCTACAGCTGAGAATGCGTGCCATGCAGAGCACAAATTTCACCGTATCAAAGCAGTGGTTTTGATACTTATCAGGTATTACACACCAGTACAGGCTCTCTATGAGCTGCTACTCTGGAAAATTGTATTGTTTTTCTGGAATTTTTGCTGACATTCGATGAGAAGTAGTACCCAGAAAGGAGGAGATCAGAACAATGACATCCAAAAGTTTCCAGTTCTAGATGCTTGCAGAAATCTTTAAGATTGAATTCGGTAATTAGTTTCCTTATAACAACTGAAGCAGTTACAGGACGCCACTGTAAACAAGACTACGTACCCATCTTCAAAAATGAATGGTAGCTGAAGACAGGCTCCGTCCTGGCTGCTATGAAGAAATGGTTCAAATGGCTCTGAGCACTATGGGACTTAACTGCTGAGGTCATCAGTCCCCTAGAACTTAGAACTACTTAAACCTGACTAACCTAAGGACATCACACACATCCATGCCCGAGGCAGGATTCGAATCTGCGACCGTAGCGGTCGCACGGTTCAAGACTGTAGCGTCTAGAACCGCTCGGCCAATGAAGAAATAACTTGTATAGCAGGGTGGCATGTATTAAAGGATGTAGGTGGTGAGATGGTACGTCAAAACCGTCTAGGCAAGCCACGTATGAATGTCATATGAAGTGGGTTTCATTATTGGTGTGCAGTACCGTGGCCTACCGTGATAGCCCGTGAGGAATTCTGTTACCTTCGAAATCCAGCAGACCGATATCAGCTTCGTATCACGCTATCACTGTAATTGCCAACTCATACCTTCACATTTGTGCTCTGTCGCGCAACGGACACACTCGACACACTGCATACAGTAGGTGCACAATATTAGCAGTGATTATCAAAACGCCAAGGTCGTCAACGAATAATAACCCGGAACTAACAAATAAAAATCGAGATAACTAGATTTTATTGCTGTAAGCCTGCCCCATTTACAATTGCCTGTGGGACTCGCAAGCAGAAATCCTATACTAACAACTCAAGAAGCATAAGTTAACTACTATGCAAACCCTTTAAAACAGCTAAGTCATTGAACGGCGTTCAAAAAGCACAAGGTCATCCTATACTAATTCCTCACTTTAAAATAACTAAGCCACAAATTGATGGTTGAGACGAAGGCATAAATCCAAATGAGTGAAGTAATGGATGCACAATACCCCACCACATCCTCTTATGCACATTGAGGGGCCAGCAACAAGTGTTTCTCGAACTCCAAGTCTCCAGAAGGGCTGAAACAACGTGTGGTAACGTTTTCGAATCAGGAGCCGGCACACATCTACTCCTTACTCAAGCCTTCAGTAATACTTATATAACAACTGCAGGATGATAATGCAGCAAAAAATCTTCCCAGATAACTTGCTAGACTACAGGCACTTATCGCCAGTGTATATGTAATGAAATATCACTTTTTAAGGGGCTCCGGAACGCCCTATACTTGCAATGTTAAAATAACGCTTATAAATTACATCTTTCCTCACAAAGTATTTGAGGTAGGAAGTTGAACTTTTTACAGATTATTTATTGGAATATGGGCTACAACTTAACACAGGGATTTTACAAAATTTTAGTTCAGTTATTAAAGATTATTTTTTTCAATTGTAATGAAAATTCACAACATTTTTTGCAATTTTTTATTTATATGTTCAAAAATATACAGTTTTGTGGAAAAAGGCTGTGTTAAATTATGCAGAAGGTACTGTGTAACATTTACTGAAAGTTTGAAACAAATATATTTGGAAGATCCTTAGAAAACATGTAATTAGTATGAGAAAATAAAAGTTTTGGTAATCGAGCGACAAAGATTGGATTAACTTTTTAGTGGATTCCAGGTCCATAGGATGGATTATCTTCATCCTCTGCAAACTCCTCCTCCAGCTTCCTCTTGTTCCTCCTCCTGTTTACTCTTGCTTGTATTTCTAGACTCTTTACAGCCCTGTCTGCGGCCCGAAGGCGTTCCTTGTCTAAAGCAAGCATCGCTCGTACCATGTTAGAACCTATCTTCATTCCCATATTTCTAAATACCTTGCACCTTACAATGTTGCCATCATTGAAAGTCGCAACAGCATCATACACATCAAAGTGAAGTGTTTCTATGCCAACAAATACAGTCTTGGGGATTCTCGACCATATAACACTATTTACACTTTCATTGGGGTTTTGAGTTTTTCCGTGAATACACTTTTTCAACAGTTCAGGTGCTGCTAAGTCTCTGAAAATAGGTTAGCCACAACACATACTTTATCTCACATCACTAAAATGTACCTGATGAACACGGACGTTAATAATAACACCATTTGACAGCAGTTTAACAGCGCCGCAGTGGGTCACGCCCATGTAGAACACATTTCAAAAAAAATTTAAAAATAGTTGTAGTCTTCGGAATTGAATAAACTATATATCTATTAAAAGGTAATAGTCTGCAGATTCAGAAAACGCAAAAAAGTAAAAATTGAACTTTTCATGATTTTGAGCCTTTCCGGAGCCCCTTAATGTAAAGAGAACATACACAATTCAAATATCGGCTTGTGATTCGTCCATTTTGTATTTACGTGTTTACCAGGATTTTCATGCGGCAAGGATAAACTCCGCGTGGCAGCCGACGCTGCGTGCCCAACTGGGAATCTAGCGTCGTCTTGGTGTCGGCATTTTGCCCTGTTCCCTGCTTTTCACACACGCCCCCGCTTGGCCACCCATGCAGATGTGACGATTTCATCTCGTACGGCCTTAACTAACTGTCTCATTTGGTTCGTTACATTGCACATCACAAATGCAGAAATGTTTTTCAGGTCGGCGCCTTCATATGGCATTGGCACTTCTTCCAATTAATATCTACATCACTGACCTAATAGATAATCCCGGGAAAGAGGAAAGTTTTGCAGTACGCGGAGGATATATGTATTTACGTGGAAAATACAATCCTAGAAGATTAAGTGACAACTGACAATCGCAACGTTCGCGCTACAACACTGGCTCACAAGAAACGGACTGGATATATCCACAGCTAGGATACAACTACAGCTAGGATATATCCACAGCTAGGATATATCCACAGCTAAATCAAATGCAATATTGATTTCGAGGCACAGAGCGAATCTGCCAGCGGTAACAGAACTAGGAGCGTAGAACTTCCCTACGAAGATGATACTCAAATACCTGGGACTCGTTCATTGACCATAAGCTAACCTGGAAGGCGTACTCAGGCTAACAAATGCGAGATGGCTGTCAACATAATCAGATCTGCAACAGGACTTGTGTGGTGCTTGAACGTCGGTACGACATTGACACTTTACCGTACGATGGTTCGTCTAACCATTTATTGTGGAAGTCGTTACTATGGATTTGCACATGACAGTTACCTCAACAGAATTAATAAATGCCAATACTAAGCGCTGAGAGCTGATTTGGGAATAATACACTCCATCCCTAGCTATGCACTCTTGGTTGAGGCATATGAACCTCCAGTCCATTTACGCTCGTGGCATCTGTGAACCAAATTTCTCCTTAAAAGAAATCAACATGAATCCAACAATCTTAAGTAGATCGCCTCAAATCTGAGCACTGTGTAACTGGACGCTTCTGGGTTTATAGAATTCTTCCTACCTTAGCCCACGCGTATTCAGATACTCAGGAGATTTCAAGGAAGATCATTAGAGCATCTAGACGAAATAGCTTTAGCGTCCTATTCCCACCGAAATTGTCTAAGATGAACATAGTAACTGGGGTTAATTTTGACCTTGAGGCTCACATTAACAATAAAATTATGGCACAGTTTTCAGATAGTATTAGGAGGCAACATGTGTATCTACACTGACGGCTCCAAAACCCGTGACTCTAGTAAGTACGTTCTGCATATCATGTTTGCCGACGTCTGTGCTCTTCATATTACCTACAGACGTAAGTACCAAGACTCGTTACGATAGTAAAAGCATTTCGTTTCTGCTCGTAGATGACAGCATCTGTGTATTTTTAATCAGTACTTAAAAATTTTAGCACCTGTGACTGAGAATCTCATTGTATACTGGATTATCAAAATGTTGTAATCGATACGTGAAAAAGGCCATTGCGTTTAATTTCGCTTGGGTGAAATCACACTGTGGAATCACTGGCAACGAAGCTGGCGACCGCTTAGCCAAAGAGGAGACTGCGGTAGTACATACTACCAGGAGTGCAATCCCAAGTATGGATCACCAGTACGTCCCCACAGACGCACGACGGAAGACTGGTAACGGGAATGGAAGGAAACAAGACACAAAGGCATGAAGCACGCAACAGTTCCCTCGTCTTTCCCCTATTCCACGAAGTCTCCTTTAAATTCAGTGCCTAGGAGCCTCACCTCCAAAATAGCCAGATTCAAACTTAACCAGGGATGTTTCTGTAAACATCATCACAGGCTGCACTTTGTACAGACACCTTGCTGCTGTTGGGGAGAAATTGAAGCAGATTTTTTTTTTGGGTGCCCAAGGGTGCAGGGAAGTACTACAATCATTTTACAAAAACTTGTGAAGCCTAGGCATTATTGACGGCTTTGTTAGCAGCACAAGACCAAAGACTTTTCCATGCGATGTACAAGGTCACCGTTGCCGCAAGCATCCACGTCTAAGACCAACATGTCACTGAAGTGAACAGCACAGTTTCAATTTGAATTTACAATTATGGTATAGTGTTGGTATGTAACTGTGTATGTTCTGTTTACAACGTGTGTGGGTGCGAGGTCACGCTCTCGGTTCTAACATTAATTTTATATCAATACCTGCAAATGTTATGTAAGTAAGTAAGTGTGTATGGATGTGTGTGACGTCCTTAGGTTAGTTAGGTTTAAGTAGTTCTAAGTCTAGGGGACTGGTGACCTCCGATGTTAAGTCTCATAGTGCTTAGAGCCATTTGAACCATTTTTTAAGTATGTATGTATGTATGTATGTACGCTAAAAGCCAATAAATTCAATTAAAAACTGCAGCTAAACACCTAACGCTTACAGAAACTGTAAGCTTTAACTGCTACTGACTTCGCATCTCCCGTCGTGTAGAACAAAAGGATGCTGCTGTTTGGATTGTCGATCCTCACATTCCTCGGGTGAAGCCTGTTTTATCAAAGCTTGAATACTCAGTAATCGGTTTAGATACGTGTGGCTCCTTGTGAATTATAACGTTACAACTTTGAAGAACCACCAGCATAAATTTTCAGTGAAACTGTGGGCGAGTATACTCAGTTATTGGTTAATAGAACGTATCAGCTTCCTCATTTAACTTCTGAGAGTATATGTCGTGTTTTTGAGAGAGACAATGCCCATGTCGTTGAAAGATATCCCACCAGATCTTCACAAAAGTATGTGGTTCCATCATCATGGCACACCGGGCAACTTTGCATATCTTGCTCATGGACACGTGTATTAGACAATCTCTGTTCCACGACCAGCTTGTTCACATGATCTGATCCCACTTTTCTTCTTGTAGGAAAGGTGTGCGAAAAGGATCTCCTGGGGTGATTTTCGCTTCCTCTTTGTTCGAACAACTTTAGGGCTATGCAACGTTGAATGGGATGCCCAGCCTCTGCCACTTTCATTGCTTACTCCCAGGGTGCAACGGTCGTCACTATTCCCCCTCCTCGGGACACACAAGTTTATGAATTCCGGAGCTATTCTAATCGGTGTGAGAAAACTTTGTGCGAAAATGCCTACACGGCAGCTGGGAGATGCATCTTTAAACAACTATCGTGAATGTTCATCTTGTGTAAGATAAGCAAATACATAATCTTATTAAGAAGGTCTACTTGGATTTTTAACAGAGGCTTATAATTTTTGGTTTTCGTGTCTGTACGAAAGATCATTGTTTCAAATTGATGCAAATGCTAACATGTTGGAGGCTTTCTGTAGCGAACGCACTTTGTGTCATTACTTTTTACGTTATTTCTGCTGCTTATTCTTAGCTATGGACATTTTCGTTGTCATTTTGATATATTCAAGCAAAAGTAGGAGTACTTAAGTGAGCAAATGTTATATGTGTATGACATCTTTCTTTGAACTTCTTGTAAAAGTTGTGTTAAGTACTAATATATCGTATTTCGTGAACAAATATAATTGGGATGCCATCCAAAGTGCGTTTAAGACGGGATAAAGGATAAATATGTGCAACCTTAAGTCGTACGTCGTCGTCTTCAACAGAAGGAAACAAACTGGCGTTGAGCATCATTATAAGACGACCTGTTGGCAGCAGATGACCACCGGACGAACTAGTCACGTAAACATTTAACTCTGGTGTTTATAGGCGGCCAGAGAAAGATGATAAATTGCCGCAGCTTCTGCTCTACTAAAATTTAGTACCTGTAGGTAGTGTATCACTTACTATGTCTAAAGTAACAGACTGGGGGCGCTCGAAAGGTGCGTTTGGAATATGATCCCAATCAGCTGTTCCTAGTCTGCATCTTGCTGCACCAAGTGTTGTTGGAGTAAAATATTCAGGAAGATAAAGGCGTAACGTAATCCACCCACAGAACACAAACAAGAGGAGGTTAAAGAGAGAAGATAGGCTATTAGTACTGGGATCTGAAGTACATAATATCAATGGACACAAACTGAAGTAACTTAGATGCACAGAAAGAAACAATTCCTTTTAGACTTACAGTCAGAGCATATACATAACAGTATAGATGCAGGAAAAGAACTGTCGAGGGTGGTAAACATTATTGATTGAGAAACCGCAAAAATAGATTAAAAAGAGTAAAAGCTTGTGACGCTACTGTCACATGCTGCTGTGTGCTACTGTTTCATGATTATTATTTTGTGAGGGATGAAAGAATCAATTTTTTGCACTAGGGTGGTACACTGCAGATGTATTCTCAGGGTCCTGCTGTCGGCAGAAGGCAGTCAGTGAATCTCATTAGGAGAAGTGCTCCTCCCCAGGGAGGCAGGCAGTATGTGAAAAAAAAATGGTTCAAATGGCTCTGAGCACTATGGGACTTAACCATCTGTGGTCATCAGTCCCCTAGAACTTATAACTACTTAAACATAACTAACCTAAGGACGTCACACACATCCATGCCCGAGGCAGGATTCGAACCTGCGACCGTAGCAGTCGCGCGGTTCCGGACTGCGCCCGTAGAACCGCTAGACCACCGCGGCCGGCGCAGTATGTGAAGCTGCTGCCTGTTTCGTGCTGTTATGAGCAGAGCTGGCTCCATGGCCTAGCTGTGGGCAGGGGGGGGGGGGGGGCCTTGCCACCACATTCATTCCTAGAGAATAATTTATTTTGATATAGCTGCCTTTTCTGCATGGACATCAAAGGACGAGACGTTGTAGCATCGCAGGGCCGACGAATAACGACAGTTCCCAAAATTTTTCATATCCTTTTGAACTAAGTCGCCCTGCTGCTACACTTGGTCCAAAGGGTCCGACCAATTGGGGAAACACTTCTCCGTGCTGGTACGAACTCTGTGTTTGTGATTGTGCATTTTGTACTCCAAGTGTGGGAAGATTCTGCTATGTTCCCCCTGCTTTCCTTTTCTTTTGTGAAATGAGCGATATTCTTGTGGATGACATTGACAACAGCATGAATTCGCACCCTCCAGGTAGAGGTTTTTGAAAGTAGAGCGGAAAGCTGACAAGTCAGATTCTGGGCAATCGTCTCCAGGCCGTCTTTGAGAGGGAGTCATCTCCAGGTGCCAAATGGTGCTGACTGCCGCCTGCTAGCTGATTTGGAGAAATATTTGTCGAAAATCGTAATAGCACGATCTACATTCTGAGCATCTCGTTACTTGCTTACTTGTCACACAACTTGTGTTGTTTAATTATAATTTGTGGCCTCTTATTGCATCGTTAACTTTGTTTTTGCAAGCGGCCCAAGTGAGCAGACCTTGTTGCATTTTCTCCTTAAAGAGCTTCACACTTTTTAGTACCTCCCTACAGTCTTACAGTCTTTTTTTAATTTTATTTGAGTTTTAGGGAAGATTCTTCTCTGTTAATTTTACTGTAACTATTGTCAATTATTAGAGCAAATAAATAACTATTAATCTAGGCCTTCATTTAGGCATCAAGATCCCTCAGTGTGCTACGGCTTTTCCATTGTTAGGTAGCACACTAGTAGAAAATATAAGCTGTTGTACACCCAGTTTGTTCCCACTGTGGCGGCATTTTCATTGTGTACAGTGGGCAAATTCAACAATCAGTTGTATTTAAGAATACAGAGAAAATAACAAGCATTGCACTCGCTCGTCTTGTGTGGTTAAAGATTTGTTTTATTACAGGCAAAGCACAAACGCTCCTCAAGTCAGACCTGAGACACAAAACTCTGTTTAAAAACGATACTAGTTTATGCCCTAGAATCCTACTGTAAATGAAAAACTATTGCGAGAAGTTACAAAAATTTATATAACAACGCCGGATGGAGGAAAGCAACCTGATATCAAGGTCTCAGCAAGGTGGAGGGCGTCCAATTGAGCAACATTCTCCACATAATCACAGGTCGAGCATGCACCATTGTAAAACTACGGCCACAAAACGACAGCCAATCAACAACGAGCGCGCGAAAGGTGTGCGTTTGAACTAACTTGTCTCAACTAATACCTATAATGCTAAAGAACGCAGATGACGACGAAATTAGTGTTAAGGTCCCGTCGACCACGAGGTCATTAGAGACAGGGCAGAAGCTCGGATTAGGGAAGGACGGGGAAGGAAATCGGTCGTGCCCTTTCAAAGGAACCATCCCGGCATTTGCCTGAAGCGATTTAGGGAAATCACGGAAAGCCTAAATCAGGATGGCCGAACGCGGCTTTGAGCCTTCGTCCCCCTCCTCCTCCCCCCCCCCCCCCCCCCCGAACGCGAGCTAATTAAATTAGCTGAAGACAAACCACAGCCACAGAAACTTTAATATCCTGTCCATGGCTGGTTATATTAGACGCGAATTTTATGTGATGTTTACTGGGTATAGCTCGACTGTTAAATCAGTCGCCCTGAAAGTATCGCAATGCCATTAATCTTTTAGGATGATAAGTTGTACTACAGAAACTGGGCATTGCTAAGTTAGTTTACCTGTGATCTATGCGGCATAGTAGCTCAGCGTGTTCGGCCTCTGTAATAAAAAATTGAGTGGAAGGATCAACAAACGAACTTTAACGGATGTCATGTGACGTCCGCAACGACCAAACCCAACGATTAACAACGAGCAAAAATGCAAAAAAAATAATAATAATAATAACAAAAAAGAGGGAAGAGCACTTGCACGCGAAAGGCAAAGGTCGCGAGTTCGAGTCTCGGTCCGGCACACAGTTTCAATCTGCCAGAAAGTTTCAGCACATGTTTTAGTTTTTCTTAGTGCACAAAGAGCAACAAGCATGGCTAATTATTAAGTATGAACTAGGACAACGGTGAAAAAGAAGGCAAACGAAATTTGGAATGCCCTTTTCTCATCAGGTCCCACTTTTTACAAAAAATGCTCTAAATTAGTGCCTCCAAAAAGGCTACAAAGTTCACATCTTAGTACAGACTGGGACTCGAAACCGGGATCTCCTGCTCACAAGCCAGTGGCGTTAAACACTGCACTACCCGGACACAGTGTTAAGCGCAAATGCACGGACTATTTCGGCATGCTCCTGGACAGGCCACATTTCCCCCTATCGCCACCACTTGTCCGCAGTCCCTGTTCATGCCCATCGTGCTCGCTAATTTTAGATTCTCGCTGTAGGTCGAACGTAAGTGTTCATCTGCACTGGTGCTTGTGGATTCATAGCCCACCGAGGTGTATCAGTTGTGTGAATGTTTAGAGTCTGTTCTTTCGGACATGTCTGAAGGAACAGACACCACCTATTCATATAGAGTTGACACCGACGAAGAAAAGGTTGGCGCATCTTCTCGAAAATTCGTGACGTGTTGCGGATAACTGTCGCGGGATCACAAATTCTTACGACCAGCTCTTCACGGCTGTTGACTTCCGAGCGCTCATCGCTGATTGGCTGCCGCTTCGTGGCTACAGCTCCACAACGGTGCGTCACCCACCTACGGCTATATGGAAAAATTTACTCGATTCTAAGTTCCATGCCTTGCTTTCTCCTGATTATCAGGTTCGTTTTCTCCACGCTGTTTAATAATGGCCGGTTATATTTAGAAGAAGATATGAAATGAAGAAATCTCTTCTGAAAGAAATTACAAGTTACTTACTACAAATGTTAACTGTGTACTGGGAGATTGTAACGAAACTATTGTGACGTGGGGAAGACAGTGAAATTTTGCTGGGGCGAAAATTTTCAACATCGAAAAGAGATTATTTGATTTAAACAAAAAACCTCAACAAAATTTGTTGTTATTCTTATTCCATAGACATCAAGAAACGTATGATCATAGGGATGTTTCTTACTGATCACATTTGCCTCCACCACTCAAAGAACTACTTTGATACAATTCCAAATGTTTACTGCTAGAACAGTTTCCAAAACATTACACTTTAGTAATTAGTTGGGCAGTGACACTTATATAGTTCAGTTGATTTCTTATACGTATACGTTCAGTGTAACTCGGAGTAATCTGCTTCCTGCTGCTGCTGTTGCTGAAGTAGTCGTTGCCTCGGTCCATTTCATCTGCTAACTGGATCAAGTTACGTGAATTCCATGAAATAATCCAGGTACCAAGTCGTTTTATAGGGGTTTATTTATGACACGCTGCACCATTTCTTGTTAATGGGAGCCCGCTCCACATAACGGCCTACATAGTCACAATACTGTATTACAACAATTACATTATTGCACAGACGTGCGAAACAGTGGTTGCGTCACAAAACTGTCTCCAACTGTCCATTCTTGAGTCTTGTGCTTCTCCTTTTTATACGTTTCTTAACAATCAAGTCAACAAAACTACAGTGCAAATTAATTAAATTAACAATTAAAAGTTTAACATTTTTATGAGCAACTATCCACAAACCCTGCTTATTTTATGCTGAAACTGGCGTATACAATAGAAAAGACTTTTACATAGGATATACATCATATTATATAAAATACTGAAAAATAACAATGCTAACCTAAATTTTCTAAACTATGGCTTCATTTGTAAATGCAAAATATTGCGAACATATATTGGACAAGCATGACCTACTAGTAAACAAATGGAATAATAAATTTTATGAGAATTAATGTATTTAGCGAAATCACTTATTAGATACCACTGGAATTAAGGAACTTTAAAAACAGGAATGTAAAACAAAAGGGCTGTTTTATTTCAAGACACAGAAAAATTTACATATATTACATAAATCCTCCAGATAAAAGCTAAAAGGAACTGACAAAAATTGATTGTAATGCGATAAAGGGAGCTCGGTATCTTTCTGAAACAACAACAACATTTTATGTTAGTCTTTATAGTCTTTACGTTTACTAATCATGACAAGTAAGATGTAGATGAGAGTAGGTAACGGACCAGAAATGACGTCATTGTGGACAAATCGGGACGCACTGAACCTGAGATTTTAACGGCTGAACGAGAAAAAGCCATAAAATTAACAAAGAATGTGAATCTTGAAATTTTCTCGGCGTACTTGGCGGCTCACTTGAACGCGTGTGGCCGGTGCCGAGATGAGATACCGCGCACCTCACTGGCCGCACTCGTGAAACATTATCGACTCTATAGACAATGCGGTAATTCTAGACCTGAATACGAAAAATTACAGTCTAAAGGACATTCTGTTCGAAACTACTGAATACGCGCAGGTACCAGGATAAATAAATTACAGTTCCATCGCAAATACGACAGTTTAGAGCATTAACAGTAAATGGAACAGAAGTACCGGAGAAGTCTCTGAACTTTATGTCCAAAGCTTCAGTTAGAGTACATTAAATTATAAATTCAGGAATTTTGACGGAATTAGGCCAGTAATTCAGGCTGCAACCTTGTGAATAGGTGACTGATCTGGGCATAAGAAGAAATATACATTACTACTTCTTACCTGAATCACTGAAAGACATTGTCTTGTTTGGCTCAACAGGAGAATAAATTTAACGAAATTAGATGTGTCCAGTTACAGTAAGAACGAGAGTAAGTCTGAAAAACTAACTTCGATGCAAACAAAACAACTACGGAAAGCCTAAATAGTTATGGCCGGATGGGGATTTTAATTTCATTGCTGACTTGTGCGACACCAGTGACAGGCCATTGCGCCACTTTCCTCTGTACACGACTAGAGAAAGGACTCGATACATTTTCGCGAAGAGGTAAATACGAAAAATCTTTGTGCAACAACCGTTTTAAAAAGAATCCAACTGCTGATGAATAGCTCTCGGGTTTCCAGCCGGGTTGCAGCGTTAAAAGATCACAACGTTTCGAAGTGCGTCATACTGCCTGTCTCCAGAACATAATGAGTACGATGCTCTTCGAAACGTCGCGGTGTTTTAACATTACAACCTGGTTGTAAACCCGAGAGCTATTCATCAATAGTATACTCACGGAAAGTCTGGCTACATTCACATATAAAGAATCTAGTTGGTTTTGTGCACCACCCTGTAATGTCAAATGACCTGGTTCCATCACTTCATCCAGGAACGAAATAGTCATCTGAGCAAAGATTGGAAGTTGGTAGTCCTGCACCAAAAGAAGCACAGTCAATTTCTTTCTGCGGAAATCCCCGCAAATGTTTTTTTCGGGCTGCACAAGTGTTCTTCTTCTTTCCCCTTCAGAGAGAAGAGCAATATTCTGTACTTACTGGATTATATGATACTTGAGAAGAGATTTCGATTTCCTTAAAAAATATTATTTTTCGTTGTGCTAATCATTCTGCCTACATATATAATTTGTCATTGGGAAAATACACTATGTGATCAAAAGTATCCAGACAACTGGCTGAAAATGTTTTACAAGTTCATGGCGTCCTCCATCGGTAATGCTGGAATTCAATACATTGTTGGCCCAACCTTAACCTTGATGACAGCTTCCCCTCTCGCAGGCATACGTTCAATCAGGTGCGGTAAGGTATCTTGGAGAATGGCAGCCCATTCTTCACGGAGTGCAGCACTGAGGAGAGGTATCGCTGTCGGTCGGTGAGGCCTGGCGCGAAGTCGGCGTTCCAAAACATCCCGAAGGTGTTCTATAGCATTCAGGTCAGGACTATGTGCAGGCTGGCCGGTGTGGTCGAGCGGTTCTAGGCGCTACGGTCGCAGGTTCGAATCCTGCCTCGGGCATGGATATGTGTGATGTCCTTAGGTTAGTTAGGTTTAAGCAGTTCTAAGTTCTAGGAGACTGATGACCTAAGATATTAAGTCCCATAGTGCTCGGAGCCATTTGAACCATTTGAACTCTGTGCAGGCCAGTCCATTACAGGGATGTTATCGTCGTGTAACCACTCCGCCACTGGCCGTGCATTATGAACAGGTGCTCGATCGTGTTGAAAGATGCAATCGACATACCCGAATTGATATTCAACAGTGGGAAGCAAGAAGGTGCTTAAAACATCAATCTAGGCCTGTGCTATGATAGTGCCATGCAGAACAACAATGGGGTAAAAATCCCCTCCATGAAAAAGACGACCACCCCATAACACCATCGCCTCCGAATTTTACTGTTGACACTACACACGCTGGCAGATGACGTTCACCGGGCATTCGTCGTACCCACCCCCTGCCATCGGATCGCCACATTGTGTACCGTGATTCGTTATTCCACACAACGTCTTTCCACTGTTTACGCTCCTTACACCAAGCGAGGCGTCATTTTAGCATTTACTGGCGTGATGTGTGGCTTATGAGCAGCCGCTCGACCATGAAATCCAAGTTTTCTCACCTCGCGCCTAACTGTCATACTACCTGCAGTGGATCCTGAAGCAGTTTGGAATTCCTGTGTGATGGTCTGTCGGCAGTCTCTGTCAGTCAACAGACGAGGTCGGCTTGTAAGCTTTTGTGCTGTTCGTGTCCCTTCGCGTTTCCACTTCACTAACACATCGGAAACAGTGGACTTAGTTATGTTTAGGAGTGTGGAAATCTCGCGTACAGACGTATGGCACAAGTGACATCCAATCACCTGACCACGTTTTAAGTCCGTGATTTCTGCGGAGCGCCCCATTCTGCTCTCTCACGATGTCTAATGACTACTGAGGTCACTGATACGGAGTAGCTGGAAGTAGGTGACAGCACAGTGCACCTAATACGAAAAACGTATGTTTTGGGAGTGTCCGGATACTTTCGATCACATAGTATAGAATGTATGTAAAGAAGATACGGGAGTCAAGACATTTATGTGAAAGGAGCCTAGGTTCAAAAGCAAGCTTTCCAACCTGAAGGCATAGTCTGTGACTGAGACGTGGAAAACCTTTCCGCCTTACCCCACGCAACGATGGGGGTGTGGGTTTTGCAGTGGGGAGAAGGGGAGTGGGGGGGGGGGGGAGTGCGGCAAGGGAAAGAAAATAACTAGCAAGTGGAGAACTGAATGCCAACTCAATTGATGGAATAAGCGTTACGAAAAAAGACGCCTCAATCTGTAGGCGACAGCAGCCGTGAGTCACTAGCGCTGTAGCACAATGCAAAATGAAACAAAGGCTCTTGTGTCCCATCTAATCTATGGGAGAATAACTGAATAGGCTCTGGGAAGTTTTGCACTAGTGACGTCTCACTAGCAGACAGAACACGTTCGCATATCTGCAGCGTCGCAAGTTAGCATGTGAAACGCGTAGTTGTTACTTGAGAGTAAGTCGGTATCAGGACCGGCCGGCCTTGCTGCCAGCAAAAACGAGTCTGAAAAAGTCTTACATCACTGTGGGGCCGCGCGCTTCTGCTTTGTGGAAGTGAGATTCTTCTCAGCTGGAGCAGGATTGGCGTTCATTTCACAAAGGTAAGTGAGTGTCGTATAGTAAGAACACCTATGGAGTGAAGAAGGCCTGGCGTACTCCGTGAGTCGCCAACATCAAAACACAATAGTCAGGTGCCATCGGTGCTGTTGGTCATATTTTGTGCCAAGCCCAATACTTCAATGTTCCACGTATTTGGCCTGCTGAAAAATTGTCGAAGGAGGAAAATTACTTTCCGAGGTAAATACAACAAGGACCTAACTACAGTTACCACACTAGTGAGAAACACATTATGTGTTGATTAATATCGAGACATAGTATAATGAAGGTATAGATCATAGTACAAATTTATGTGACTGCAGGCCTATGGCGATATAATTGTGAAACAAGTGTTAGATAAATTCGGTGCTGCAAGTCAATTTATTGCATTTCGAGCAACGTGTATCTGCAGACAAGCTTTACATATGATAGTCTCAATCATTTGTTCCGTACAATTGATGTGAACAGAGTCGAGTTGCACCCGGTTCGGAATCCACGTTTACTGTAGGCCCCTCTACAACTGACTGGCTAAGTCAGTTCAAAGGTCGTAGGGAGGGAACACCTTATAACCTCCAACAGTACCGTGCCTAGTAAAGCACTGTGGCGTTCAAAATAATCTTCGGATTAATGACTGCTTGACTTTAAGATGAATGAAGATTAAAAATATGGTACTGTAATGCATAAACAGAAGGAATTTCTTCCCTAAAAATCTTTCAGAGTATAATAAGTAACTAAATTGCTGCATGACAGTGCCAAATTCGTAGATTTTTGGGACACATTCATTTATAGGATGCCATTTCTCTGTGCTGAGGTAGCATTTATATTACTAGAACTCTATCTCGGAACCCGTTGCCAGTTGCAACGTAGGAGCAACAAAAATTCGATTTTTAACATATCGCTTAATTATTGAGGAAATACAAAAGTTTAAAATTCTTTCATAAACAGAGTAAGACAAGAATTACAATGAGAAAGTATATTTATGTCTTGAGGCGGCGTATTTTATGGCGCACAAATTACCCAGAATATATTCATCCAGTGTATGAGAATGATAGTCCTTAGCGACTCCCAACGAACTTTACCCATAGCTTCGAACATTTACAAAACGATCCCGCCCTGACGCCCCAACAAATGATGGAAAGAATAAAGTTTATCACTTACTACATTATCGCTCTTCAAGAACTCGAACTTCAGCATGCGACATGATTTTTTAATTTATTACTTCTTTACTACCAACTCTATTCTCTACACACTTTGCAGACAGTGTCTACATATATCACTGAATGTACCTGCAAAATTGTACCATTGTATGGCGCATAGCTCAGAGGATAAGACTTCATAAATATGGGGAAACTAGCTCTTGCTTAAAATGGAGCATAAATTGCCCTAAATTTATGCAGTTTTTCGTAATAAGAGAACTTATCAGTTTCCAATAGACTTAAAGCGTAACTTCAAACCTTTCTTAAATTTCTTCTCACTTACACGCTTAAAGGCAAAAATTTAACACATTAAACCGTTTGTAAAGTAATCACATGTTTGAAGCTATTTTATACAGGGGAGTGCGATTCTTTAAAGAATCGGTGGTTTAGTGGCAATTTAGTAATACAGAGATCCGTCAGTACGTCAGATGCACCACAAAACCTAGAAATAGTGGCGGCTATCCCTTCCTTCCCTAGGAAAAAAAAAAAATAGCGACATACAGTTTGTGACACGTCGCAAGCAAGCTAAATTCCCTTTCTCTCTCCAAACTTGAGCCAAATTCATTCCAGATATCGAATGCAAATTATTAAAATGCCTGTGAAGCGTGTGTACAGAATTCACGGTATCTTTGAATGAGCTCTTTCCGCGCTAGCTATATAACAACATTCAAATACTGCACAGCACTTACAGGTAAACGTACGCAGCGCATTAGTCACAGGATTTTTTTGGAATCATATACTGGGACGTAATTCCATTCTTGTAGACCGCTTCAGGAGAGAAATCATTTCAAAGGAACGTGAACGTGTATCTTCGTAAGGTAACGTTTACCTTCGTCATGTCTACTATCTGTCCTATAGCTGACATTCGAACAGAAGCCAATTTAAAGTGAAATACTGGCGACAATTTTACAGCTACAATAACAATTCTACTTTTTTCTGTATGAATTTCATGGATGTAGATGGAACAAGCGCTCGATTTTTGACACAAGTTTGTTTACTCTTAATAACCCTCTGAAATCTGCAGCGGTAAGTGGTGTTTAACGCGACAGCCATCGAGTCAGAATTTTGTAGTGCAATCCCAAAACTGCCGGCGACCGCATCCCTAACTTGCTGCCGGCTAAAAGTACTCCGAGCCTTGTGTTCCGCAAGAAAGACTCAGTAAGAAATGACTAATTAAGCGGGCAACCTTCCCAACTGGATCCAACGGTTGGTGACGAACACGCAGTTTCGCGTCTATTTTTTTGTTAACATTTTCTTTCCTATTATGTTTGAAATCGTTTGTGTTGGACGCTCCTCTCAAGTCTCTCGCATAACATCTCGTACGAAGCGGATGTTTGTCTGAAGTTTCCAGTGTGTTAATACGACTATGAGAGGTATCCTGTTTTATACGGAGGATGCAACGACAGCGGAATTTCCAAAGAACTCTTGTTGGTACTGGAAAACAATAGCAAATTTTACTAAAAAAAAGCAAATATGTTTGACATATAAACTGACGCTGTGCTCGATCAACAAATCCGGGTTATAAGCAACGTTTCGCCAAATACTAGAGACACTTTTTCAAATTATACTAAGTTGTCAGTTCCTTTTAAACTGCTTCAACTTACTGAACCTGCCACGCCAATCACTATATCAGGTGAGGTTCACAGTTTGGTTGAAGCCCTCGTAAGGAGTGATCGAATTCAGATCTCGGAACACGTGTAGGAAAACCCGAGTAAATTGACTATGGGTGGAAAAGATCTACCGAGGTTTAATAAAAAATTTCAGAGAATGCTGAGCAAGAAGAAATCGTTGCACTCTAGTCGGTCTCTAAAAAAGTCGACGCGGGAAACATAAAATTCCACAGTCATACCCTAGTGAAAGATCTTCTCAGGAAAACATGAAAATTCAGGTCTTGCTTAAAACCGGTTTGTCGAACGCTTCTATCCAGTCACTCGTAGGCCAAGATTTTGTGGCAGTGGAAGACAACAAAAGGAAAGTTGAAGTTTTAAAATTCGCGTTTAAAAAAATACATATGCAGGAGGATCGTATAGACATACGATCTTGTGGCTGTCGCACAAATCCCAATACGGAGGACACAAACAGGTATCCATGGTGTTAAGAAGTGACTGAAAAAGTCGAAAAAAGTCGCCAGATCATGTTGGAATCTCAGTTAGGTTTCACAGAGAGTACTCTTCGGCACTGGCCCCTTAGTTTGCAGTTATCACGAATCTAATGTTAGCGCAAAGTTCCAAGCGACTGGAAAAAGGTGGATCTTGTACATAAGAATCGTAAAAGAACGGACCCTCAAAACTACATACCGATATCCGTAACACTGGTTTACTGAATAATACCTGAACATATTCTAAGTTCAAATATAACAATTTCCTTCTAATAGAAAAGCTTCTGTTCACATATCAGAACGGATTTGGAAAGCATCGCTCATGCCAAACTCAGCTTTTCCTTTTCTCGCACGATATATTGCAAACCACGAACGAAGACCAACAGGAAGATCCCATATTCGTAGATTTTCGGAAAATGTTCGCTTCAGTTACGCACGGCAGACTGTTAACTAATGTCCGAGCACGCGGATTAAGTTCCCAGATATAGGAGTGGCTTGAAGAATACTTAAGTAACAGAATACAGTACGTTGTCCTCGACAGCGAGTGTTCATCAGAGGTAAGGGTATCAGCAGGAGTGTCCCATGGCAGTATGACAGGACCGATCTTTTTCTCTATAGGGTGATTTTTTCCACCGTGTACAAACTCTAGGAATTGATCGCTGGGAGGATGCGGAACAAAAAAGGTCTAACGAACTTATGTTCGGAAACGCATGGTCTCCACGCTAGAGACAATTTATTCAGTCATACTTTGTTACAGAGATTGCGCGCTGTAGCATGCAGCCACAGTTACAGTTTGCATGCTTTCCTCCTTGACCTAGAGGGTGATACTGTTCCTCATACGACATGCCCTAGCGCCCTCTCCTGCCATAGTACAGGGTGTTTCAAAAATGACCGGTATATTTGAAACGGCAATAAAAACTAAACGAGCAGCGATAGAAATACGCCGTTTGTTGCAATATGCTTGGGACAACAGTACATTTTCAGGCAGACAAACTTTCTAAATTACAGTAGTTACAATTTTCAACAACAGATGGCGCTGCGGTCTGGGAAACTCTATAGTACGATATTTTCCACATATCCACCATGCGTAGCAATAATATGGCGTAGTCTCTGAATGAAATTACCCGAAACCTTTGACAACGTGTCTGGCGGAATGGCTTCACATGCAGATGAGATGTACTGCTTCAGCTGTTCAATTGTTTCTGGATTCTGACGGTACACCTGGCCTTTCAAGTGTCCCCACAGAAAGAAGTCACAGGGGGTCATGTCTGGCGAATAGGGAGGCCAATCCACGCCGCCTCCTGTATGTTTCGGATAGCCCAAAGCAATCACACGATCATCGAAATATTCATTCAGGAAATTAAAGACGTCGGCCGTGCGATGTGGCCGGGCACCATCTTGCATAAACCACGAGGTGTTCGCAGTGTCGTCTAAGGCAGTTTGTACCGCCACAAATTCACGAAGAATGTCCAGATAGCGTGATGCAGTAATCGTTTCGGATCTGAAAAATGGGCCAATGATTCCTTTGGAAGAAATGGCGGCCCAGACCAGTACTTTTTGAGGATGCAGGGACGATGGGACTGCAACGTGGGGCTTTTCGGTTCCCCATATGCGCCAGTTCTGTTTATTGACGAAGCCGTCCAGGTAAAAATAAGCTTCGTCAGTAAACCAAATGCTGCCCACATGCATATCGCCGTCACCAATCCTGTGCACTATATCGTTAGCGAATGTCTCTCGTGCAGCAATGGTAGCGGCGCTGAGGGGTTGCCGCGTTTGAATTTTGTATGGATAGAGGTGTAAACTCTGGCGCATGAGACGATACGTGGACGTTGGCGTCATTTGGACCGCAGCTGCAACACGGCGAACGGAAACCCGAGGCCGCTGTTAGATCACCTGCTGCACTAGCTGCACGTTGCCCTCTGTGGTTGCTGTACGCGGTCGCCCTACCTTTCCAGCACGTTCATCCGTCACATTCCTAGTCCGTTGAAATTTTTCAAACAGATCCTTTATTGTATCGCTTTTCGGTCCTTTGGTTACATTAAACCTCCGTTGAAAACTTCGTCTTGTTGCAACAACACTGTGTTCTAGGCGGTGGAATTTCAACACCAGAAAAATCCTCTGTTCTAAAGAATAAACCATGTTGTCTACAGCACACTTGCACGTTGTGAACAGCACACGCTTACAGCAGAAAGACGACGTACAGAACGGCGCACCCACAGACTGCGTTGTCTTCTATATCTTTCACATCACTTGCAGCGCCATCTGTTGTTGAAAATTGTAACTACTGTAATTTCGAAAGTTTGTCCGCCTGAAAATGTACTGTTGTCCCAAGCATACTGCAACAAACGGTGTATTTCTATCGCTGCTCGTTCAGTTTTTATTGCCGTTTCAAATATACCGGTCATTTTTGAAACACCCTGTAACTGCTAATGTGTCCGATTCACTTTTCTTGCTGACTCACCTTGTAGTAGACATGACTCAGCGTTGTACACAATGATTCCGTAATCGAATCGAGAGCTTGCTGACATGGCGTTTACTTATGGAAAGGCAAACGGCAATGGGCGGCGGGCAGCAAGGTTGTATCAGCAGATCATCCTCGCCGACGACAACCACAGCATTCAGTGTTTGCAACAGCGTTTCGCCGTTTGTCTGAGACAGAGTCGTTTCAGGAAGCAGGAAATCATGAAGGACGTACCCGAAATGTTCGGACACAGGACCTGGAGGAAGTGTGATTAACACTGCGGAATGTGACCGCCGTGTCAGTACCAGGCAGCTGGCCCGCCAGTACAGGGTAAACGAGATGACCGACAATTGTTACTCCCTTATCACTTACAGCGCCTACACGGCTTATTAGCGACAGACTTTCCACAATGGGAGCAGTTTTGTCAGTTGTTTCTTCACCAGGCAACCACGATTTCGATATTTGTGGCATCCATCCAATTCACAGATAAGCCCACCTTCACACGGAGTGGTTTCTTCAACTTTCATATCAGTCATCTATGGGGTAGTACGCAAAACCCTCATGGTATGGTGACAGCGAATCATCAGCATCGTTGCAGCCGGAAAGTGTGGACCGGAATAAATGGTGACCGTATTTTGGGACTAGTCTTCCTTCCACGTAGCCTAACAGGCTGGAGCTAGCAGCGTTTCTTGCCGGTGACTTTGGCTCTCCTGCTGGAAGAAGTGCCATTGATGATTGGAACCGTTATGTGGTTGCTATATGATGGCGCTCCAGTCGACTTCGCCGTCATTTGTGTCTCCCTGGTCGATGGATCGGACGAGGGGGTCTAATTGCATGGCCTGCTCGTTCACCGGATCTCAACTCGTGCGATTTCTAGTTATGGGGCCATCTCAAAAGTATCGTGAATGCAGAGCCCATTCCAGATGTGGAGACACTGGAGCAGCGTATTCATGCTGCCTTTGACACTGTTCGGATGCAACCTGGCCGATGTGAATGTGTGAGACAGAAGATCAGTACTGCGCGTACGCGCATGCGTTGAGGTACATGAAAATCATTTTCAACACATACTGTGTAGTCCTGAATTGTCTCTGAACCGCAGTAGCGGATTTGAATTCATTAAACCATAAACGACACTGCACACGCTCTGCACCTTTATTCAACGCTATGATCACTGTTGGGATAGCTCATTCACGCACGACACCACGCGGGGGCATCGGAAACTAACAGTGTTAGGAGGGAATAAAACTTGGAGGATATTCTGCATTCAGTACTGCATCAGACATTTTTGTATGCTATTTACGCTTTTCACAATTAAAGGTTACTTTTGAATAACTCATTTCTAAACACCCTGTATACGACCATGAACTTCTATTTCACTGGAGCGTGTGTGGAATAAGCGATTCAAGCACCCTCGAAGCCCAGGTACAAATCGCAGTGAAACGAATGGAAATACGTATCTATAGAAAATCCGCTCCTCACACTTAGTGAGAAATGACGTCACAGATCGTTCTTTAAGTACACTAGGTGAATTACTACGTTTTTATTCATGCAATTGCTGAGTAGTAGGTGCAGCAAAATGAGTTCCCCCTAACTTCATATCGAACGAACATTGGTGGGACGCGACTTTAGTTGGATTCGTGACTGATGGCGATGGAGTTTAGGCTTGTTCTGCGCACCTACGTCACGCATTTTCCGAGAGCCGACGAGCGTTCACTGGCGTTCTGAGAGCTCTCCTGTGAATGTCTTATCCAGTGCACGTACTGAACGTGATCGTAGCGAGTTATTTAGTGAATTTTTGTTCCATTCGTTGCAAGTTGTTATAGCTGATTGTGGTGGTAAGCGACAAATCCTACACAAGTAAGTGGGAGACGTAATTTACAAGCTTCCATCAAGCGCAAACCCTACCGCAACTGTCGCTTCGCACCGGCAGCAATATAATTCCCGTTTGTGCTTCGATCTGCGCAAGCCACCATCGATCGTGACAGGAATATAGTTAGAGGAAAGGGAATTGTAGCTGTTATTGTATAGGTTTATCTGAAATGAGGACAAGAGTTTAATATTACTACAACATAAGCTATTGGTTGCAACACATCAAAAGCGAAGTCTAATATTGCACTAAATTTACACTACTGGCCATTAAAATTGCTACACCACGAAGATGACCTGCTACAGACGCGAAATTTAACCGACAGGAAGAAGATGCTGTGATATGCAAATGATTAGCTTTTCAGGGCATTCTCACAACTTTGGCGCCAGTGGCGACACCTACAACGTGCTGACATGAGGAAAGTTACCAACTGATTTCTCATACACAGAAAGCAGTTGACCCGCGTTGCCTGGCGAAACGCTGTTGTGATGCCTCGTGTAAGTAGGAGAAATGCGTACCATCACGTTTCCGACTTTGATAAAGGTCGGATTGTAGCCTATCGCGATTGCGGTTAATCGTGTCGCGTTGGTCGAGATCCAATGATTGTTAGCAGAATATGGAATTGGTGGATTCAGGAGGGTAATACGGAACGCCGTGCTGGATCCCAACGGCCTCGTATCACTAGCAGTCGAGATGACAGGCATCTTATCCGCATGGCTGTAACGGATCGTGCAGCCACGTCTAGATCCCTGAGTCAACAGATGGGTACGTTTCCAAGACAACAACAATCTGCGCGAACAATTCGACGACGTTTGGAGCAGCATGGATTATCAGCTCGGAGACCATGGCTGCGGTTACCCTTGACGCTGCATCACAGACAGGAATGCCTGCGATGGCGTACGCAAAGACGAACCTGGGTGCACGAATGGCGAAACGTCATTTTTTCGGATGAATCCAGGTTCTGTTTCCAGCATCATGATGGTCGCATCTGTGTTTGGCGACATCGAGGTGAACGCACATTGGAAGCGTGTATTCGTCATCGCCATACTGGCGTATCACTCGGCGTGATGGTATGGGGTGCCATTGGTTACACGTCTCGGTCACCTCTTGTTCGCACTGACGACACTTTGAACAGTGTACGTTACATTTCAGATGTGTTACGACCCGTGGCTCTACCCTTTATTCTATCCCTGCGAAAACCTACATTTCAGCAGGATAATGCATGACCGCATGTTGCAGGTCCTGTACGGGTCTTTCTGGATACAGAAAATGTTCGACTGCTGCCCTGGCCAGCTCATTCTCCAGATCTCTCACCAATTGAAAACGTCTGGCCAATGGTGGCCGAGCAACTGGCTCGTCACAATACGCCAGTCACTACTCTTGATGAACTGTGGTATCGTGTTGAAGCTGCATGGGCAGCTGTACCTGTACACACCATCCAAGCTCTGTTTGACTCAATGCCCAGGCGTATCAAGGCCGTTATTACGGCCAGAAGTGGGTGTTCTAGGTACTGATTTATCAGGATCTATGCACCCAAATTGCGTGAAAATGTAATCACATGTCAGTTCTAGTATAATATATTTGTCCAATGAATACTCGTTTATCATCTGCATTTTTTCTTGGTGTAGCAATTTTAATGGCCAGTATTGTACATTGCTTCCTACTATGTCTAAATTAGAGAGATTCGAGAACACACGGAGGCTTAGCAGCAATGGCCAGTAGTGTAGTTGCCAGTGACTATAAAGGCTGAGTATTGCGACGTCGTGTTAGCAGAAACGTAGAGAAACAAGTGTAGAGTATCGTAAGGGTAAGTACTGATTATCAACGTTTGGATTTGAAGATGCACCAACTCGTTTAACAGCTTTCATCCAACTTCCTCCTTGACGTAGTCAAGAAAATGGCTCTTAGCACTATGGGACTCAACTGCTGAGGTCATTAGTCCCCTAGAACTTAGAACTAGTTAAACCTAACTAACCTAAGGACATCACAAACATCCATGCCCGAGGCAGGATTCGAACCTGCGACCGTAGCGGTCTTGCGGTTCCAGACTGCAGCGCCTTTAACCGCACGGCCACCTCGGCCGGCGGACGTAGTCAAGAGCCCGGTTGGCAAATAGGACTTCTTGTTAAGTTTGTTCAAATGCCTGTGGTGGCCCTTTTTTCGTTCCGCGTAACTGGGTTGTAGAAGGTTCAAATTTTATCTTTCCACTGTTTGGGCAGTCAGAATTATGCTTCACTCTTCACCCTTCTATCTCCCCTACGCCACGAAATATCTGAACATCTGCAATCTGATGGTTATCTCCGAAACATGAAGAATGCATCACCATGGCGCAAATGAAACCGAGATAAGATAATCTGACGTAATTGTGATAGGAAAATATGATGCCCTTCCCCTCGTTTCCAACAACGGATCTAATCTGTGAGTGAAGGTTTTCCAAGGAAGTTTATAAACGAGACCACCAGTTCATTTGAGTTAAACGTGGAGGCGTGGTCGTAATTTTGTAGTGTACAATTGGTCTCTTGCTCTACATTGATAACATATGGCTGAGCGTTGTGTGAACAAATTGGATGACAAGTTAGATAGCCTGCTTAAGAGACTGGCTACACTACGCCTGTTCTTCCTCTTCTGGAACATTGCTGCGCGGTGTGGGATCTTTACCAGACAGGATTGACGGAGAGATAAAGTGGAGGGGCAGCCAATTCTGTATTATTGCGAAATAGGGGAAAGTGTATCATGGATATGATAAGTTAGTTAGGTGGAAACCATTCATTAGAACAAAGGCGTTTTTCGTTATGACGATATCTTTTCACGAAATTTCAATCACCAACTTTCTCCTCCACACATAGGGATAGATGGCCATCGAAGTATAATTAAGAAAACAAGAACTGACACAGAAAGATTTAGGTGTTAATTGTTTCCAAGTACTGTTCGAGAGTTGAACGGTCGAGAAATAGTGTGACAGTGGTTCTATGAAACCTTTACCATACACTGAAGTGTGGTTGCACAGTAGTCATAGAGACGTAGATATAGCTGGTGCACCATGAGTGGTTTGCAGAAAACAAATTTAGATGACGTTACCTAACAATGGCCTTGTTCTTCAAGACAATGCTAAATGACACTACTATCCTCGTTCATATATTCATAGGTGAATATTGCAGTGAGCATTCCTGGCCATCTTAATAGTCCACCCCCAACATTATTAAGCCGCTGCGGCCGCTTTTAGAGTAGATTACCTCACGTCTGACGGAACTAAGTACTACACTGGATGACGAATGATACAATAGTCCTGTTTGCATCCATCTCGCTACCAATTGCAGCCATACGACAGATTAAATTCTGTGCAACACAGTTGTATCATGTTCTTTCGTATGTTTTCATGTTATTGATAGCTGTCTTTCTGTTCTCGTGTGTAATTTAGTTTTCCGTTTACGTCGGGAATGAACAATACTTCCTGAAAAATAAACAAGAACCATCTAAACAGTGCACTACAAGCGTTCAAGTAAGAGTTATTTATTTCCCCTGGCGGATATCGTGGCGAGGAATTACGTGACAACGGAAACGGCTTAGGAAGTCGGGATTTTCATTCCAGGTGCCGTTTCCTGAAAGTTGAGAAGAACCGCCAGCTGTAGAGCAGACTTGTGTGTGTTTACACGTGACTGACCTACACGCGTTTCGCGTCTGTCTGGAGCACAGAGGCTTATCTGGGTCATACTGGGCCGGCGCGTGCCCCTGACAACCAGTTCTCCGTGGTCGAGCTGCTACAACGTCCGCAGGGCTTTTTAGCGCCCACACTCTTGTTGACGGATTTTGTTCCCAAGCACCGAAAGATACCACCTCATTAAAGCAGCTTTAAATACCCACCGTTACTTTCAGGTAAGCTGCATGTGTTCTAGTGTTGTAAGAGGTATTGAAGAAGTTCAATTTTTCTTGAGCGACTAGTAATAAATACTTAGGTGCCCTTTGAAATGTTACTACTATCTAAGTACAAGTGGATTTTTTGGCACGTTTGGTTCTTCTCAACTAATGACTGAAGCCTGTTATCTGAGGCGGGTGCTGACCGGGAAATACAAGCGGCGTTGCTAGACAGACCCACGTCCAGAAGCAGCTTCCCTGTTGACGACGTGGCAAGTGCAAAGCTACTGTCGTACCCATCAGATAATTTGCATCTACACTCGCAAGTCTCTTTACTGTACATAACCTGAGGTTACATATTCATATTTTCGCAAAATGGAATGACGTAGACTGCCTAGGCTTATTAAGATCCAAGCTCTTAATATAACATTCCTACTCACTAATCTGGAATTAAACGCTAAAAATATGTAAAATGTGTATGGCTATACACAACGTTCTTTCTACTGTAACTCCTGGTGAGAAATTTTTTTAGATAGAGGCAACGAAAATTATAATTGTTTCCACTCTGTTAACGTTCTCATGTTAAGATATCTACCCACAGCTTTTCACTGTCTGCTTGATAGATGCTTGTCTTTGTGATCACTGTCGAACAGTACCGGAAAGTGTGAAGTGAACAAACAAAGGATACACGTCCTTGCCACCTCCTTTACATCAACTTTTGATGATATCCCACTAAAGTTAATGACTGACAGCGAAATGAAGCTGCTGTATTGCCCAAAGCAGTGTATTATGGTTTTAAAAAATTATTTGACATTTTAAATCAGGAATTATGAAATCCTTCTACTCCTCTAACTTTGTTTTTCCTTGTGGGTACCATTTTTAGTTTCCTATAAAGAATAACTTTCTTGGAATTGTTATTTGTGTAAATGTCTACGGAAGAGTAATGCAGAGATGTCACAATGTACTCTTTCGTCTAAACCAAAACAATCAGCAACTGGTTGCTGTTTATTTCCATAGATACAGCTACAGTTGCTGAAGATGGATAAAACACTAATCTTTCGTCTAACATGACTTCCACCGTTGGAAAAATTGTGGATGTGAATATTTCAAGTTGCATGCTAGGTTCATTTTCATTGTTGAACTGTTGGACTCTTTTGAGCGATCACTGTAATGCTGATGCATCTGTCTTCTAAAAGTCAAGTTTCCTTCCTGAAAGGAGGAATAATTTCGGAGATCTTGCAAGACCACCAAAGCCGGAGTATTAGCCCAGTTCGACGCTTTTGTTGATGTTCATCTTATATCCTCCTTTCAAGACACTGTTCATTCCATTCAGCTGCTGTACCGAATGACATTGCACATAGGCTACAACCTTGTCTTACTCCATTCTCAACCGCTGCTTCCCTTTCGTGCCCCTCGGTTCTTATACGAGTAACTGCCATTTGGTTTCTGTACAGATTGTAAATAGCCTTTCGCTCCCTGTATTTTACCCCTGCTACCTTCAGAATTTCAAACAGAATATTCCACTCAACACAGTCAAAAGCTTTCTCTAAGTCTACAAATGCTATAAACATGGGTTTGATTTTCTTTAATATAGTTCTAAGATAAGTCGTAGGGTCAGTATTGCCTCGCGCTTTCCTACGTTTCTCCGGAATCCAAACTGATCTTCCCCGATGTCAACTTCTACCAGTTCTTTTTCATTCTTCTGTAAGGAATTTCTGTTAGTACTTCGCAACCATGACTTGTAAAACTGATAGTTCAGTAATTTTCACAAATGGCAGCAACTAATTTCATAGGAATTACAATTATTACATTCTTCTTGAAGTCTGGGGGTATTTCGCAGTGTCATAACTTTTGCACACCAGATGGAAGAGTTTTGTCATGGCTGGTTCTCCTAAGGTAATCAGCAGTTCTGACGGAATATCGTCTACTCCAGGGGACTTGTTTCAACTTGGATCTTTCAGAGCTCTGTCAAATTCTTCTCGCAGTATCATATCTCCCATATAATTTTCACCTACGTCCTCTTCGCTTTCTATAACATTGCCTTCATTTCTTTGTATAGACTCTCTATGTAATCCTTCTATCTTTCAGTTTTCCTCATTTCTTAGGACTGGTTTTCCATCTGCGCTCCTGATACTCATACAGCTGCTTCACTTTTCTCGAAAGGTCTGTTTAATTTTCCTGTATACAGTATTTTTCTTTCCCAAGTGGAATATGCTTTTAAATCCTTACAGTTATCCTCTACTCATTCCTGCGTAGCCATTTTGCGCTTCCTGTCTGTCTCGATTTTTAAATGTTTTTATTCCCTATCGCCTGCTGCATTTTCTGCATTTTTATATTTTTTTCCTTTCACCAATTAAAATTTAATATCTCTTGTGTTATCCAAGGATTTCTACTATGCCTTGTTTCTTTCCCTATTTGACCCTCTGCTACCTTCATTATTTCATCTCTTAAACCTACCCATTCGTCTTCTACTGCATTCCTTTTCCCTTTTCTAGTCAACCGTTGTATAATGCTCCCTCTGAAGCTCTCAACAGCCTCTGGTTCTTTCAACTTACCCAAGTCCCATATTGTTAATTTCTTAACTTTTTCCAGTTTCTTCAGTTTTAATCTATATTTCATAACCAATAAATTGCGGTCAGAGTCCACATCTACCCCTGGAAATGACTTGCAATTTAAGATCTGGTTCCGAAAACTCTGTCTTATCATTATACAATGCATCTGAAACCTTCCTGTGTCTCTAGGTCTCTTCCACTTATACGACGTACCAACTTTATTACACGATTCTTAAACCAATTGTTAGTGATGATTAAATTATGCTTTGTGCAAAATGCTACCAGTCGGCTTCTTATTTCGTTCCTATCTCCCAGTCCATATTCATCGACTACTTTTCCTTCTCTTCCTTTTCCTATTATAGAATTCCAGAGCCCCATTACAATTAAATTTTCTTCTCCTTTTCCCATGTTAATAATTTTTTTGTCTCCTCATGCATTTCTTCAGTCTCTCCATCATCTGCGGAGCTAGTTGGCATATAAACTTGTACCAGTGTTGAAGACATGGGATTCATGTCTATCTTGGCTGCGTTGATACGTTCACTACGCTGTTCATAGTAGCTTACCCACATTCCTATTTTCTTTATCATTATTAAACCCACTCCAGCATAATCCCTAATTTGACTTTGTATTTATAACCCTGTATTCACCTGATCATAAGTCCTGTTCCTCATGCCACCGAACTTCATTATTTCCCACTATATCCAACTCTAACCTATTCATTTACGTTTTTAAATTTTCTTACCTACCTGCCCCATTAGTGTATCTAATATACCTCGCTCCGATCCATAGAACTCCAGTTTTGTTCCTCCTGATGACGACATCATCCTGTGTAGTTTCCGCACTAAGATCCGAATAGAGGAACATTTTACCTCCGGAATATTTTATCTAAGAGGGTGCCATCGCCATTTAACCATACAGTGGAGCTGCATGCCCTCGGGAAATATTACAGCTGTAGTTCTATAGACTATTGCCTCGGCATGCACTGAAAAGGCTGCTTTCCCCCTTCAGGAACCGCACGTTTGTTTGGTCTCTAAGCAGACACCTCTCTGTTGTTGCACCTACAGTACGGTTACCTCTATCGCTGAGGCACACAAGACGCCCCACCGAAGGCAAGGTCCATGGTTCACCTGGGAAGGGGGGAGGGTGAGGTGGATGCCAGGTTTGACGAGCGTCTGCACTTATGTTCAGAATGCATTTCTCGCGGTGTTTCCTTATTTTTATTCAACCCTTGTGTTTCTTTGATCCTCTCTGTGTACCAATAGTACTGTAACTACAGTTTAGTTCGTTTTCTGTACATGCATGTTCTAACAACCCTACCACAACAAAGGTCAAAATTTTAATAACGATTGTGGTGTTGCTCACGCTGCTAAATACTGCATTTTCGGGCAACAACAGTCATATTATGTGGCAGGTGTCATTAGAGCACAGTTAATAGTCATTTCATGTAATAATGAAAAAATTAGGCACTCATCTTTTTGTGTTTCCCACGCTGGTCTCGTTGTAAAATCATGGCTCTATCATTGAAAATCTAGGTGGTGATGATTCCAAGCTCGGATGCAAAGAGGCCTAGGTTTTATTCTGCTATATTCAGAAGTTTTGTCGATGCGCTTCACAAACCATTCTTGGAGATTACACTTTTGCTGGACAATGGTGATGTAAAAAAATAATCAGCACTCCAAAATTAAGTTACACTTCCTTTTAATTGCTTTTATTGCAATATCACGCGACACACTAAACATCACTTCACAATACAAAACATACTTGAAAACATCTTCTTAACTGTCACTGTTAAAGTTCACATTTTATAATCTGACGACAATATTCGTCTTTCCAACATGACGTCCACGACTTGACTTTCTCAAGGTCCGACTCTCTAACAAGTTAACAACCAACTAACTAACTAATCGCTTAACGCGCCCAAAAATCAGAGTTACAAGTACGTCAAAGGTCATAGTGACAAAAGAAAGAATACACATAAGAATAATATCATTGCAATATAAACATATCGATGTATCAAAAGTGAAATCAAATCTGAATGTTGTCTCAGAAATATGTTAAGTAGTTAACAGAAATACAGTAGAATATTACTGGTATCGAGAGGTTCAGGTGAGGTACCATAATGGTTACGTAATTCAAGTACCATTACAATGTGCAGATCCGAAACTTATGAATTAACCCTGAAATCCAGCCCCAAAATAATAATAATAATCTCGCAGCAAATGATTCCATCGGCACCTGCAAACTGTCACTGAGAACTTACCTTATCAGCTGAAAAGTAATTATTTGAAAAGAATGTGCTTTTCTTTGGTGATACCCTTTCCGTTTTTCAGAACTGAACGTGTATGTGCTGTATGGCAGTGTAGTAAGCGTGTTACACTAGAGAAAAAAGTGATGTTTCAAACAACGACACAGGGTCACACAGAGCGTCTCCTGTGACTTACAGTATAGTTTGTGGGATATGGTCATCCTCCCTACAGTACAGGCAATGCAATTTTAAACTAGTCTATGCAATGGATCAATACCTGTATATTTAATAGCATTATCGCATGTGCTCGATGCCAGCATGCAGACGGTATTTGTTTTCAGTATATGGGAGGAGAGAGATGCAGTAAAAATCTTATCAAGTTCTCTATCGGATGAAGTTATTAGAGCTTTCATAGTCCGTAATTTTTCTCTGTTGGATGGTACAGAATAACGATGATAGCATGTTGGAATGATAGACGTGAATGGGCCCTGAGGGACACGAAACTGCTTCGGACTGCAGTATCTGTATGTAGTTTGGGGACACAACACACTGCTGTAGCAAAATCCTCATTCTGCTCCCAGTTTCTGCATTGTCTTTTCTGCTACCTCATGTTGCAGGAGCAGGCTTCATAAGGCGCTGACCTTACACATCGTACACTGTTGGTGAAGCTATGACCACTTGTTCCCATTTCCACTGACTGGTCAAAACATGGTCCTGTCGCACTAACTCAGGTCACTCTGTTTCTACACGGGTTGCAGAAGGTGGAGGATATAGCTGTCTCTGACAACTGCTCAGTTCCGACTTAAACTGGAAGGATCACATGTGCATAGTTGCAAGAGGCTAAGGGACTACTAAAAACGATATTGGAATTTTACTGAAGCAGGTAGGTTCGAGAAAGGTGACTTGTTACGAGATAAGATGGTGCCAGAAATATTATTCACTAGTGGCTGTAATCATTAAAGGACTTCTCCATAGCATCCAATGCAGGTATGTGGTTGAATGGAAAGGCTTGATTCCAAATCCCAGACAGCATTTCTAGCGGACATCGTAACCCTACAGATCTGAAAAGCCTGTGTACATTTCTTACGACCTCAATCAGCACATCATCTAGTGTTTGTGATCCTTCTCAATCAACCTTCGCCTATAACCCAGTGGATATATCATAGAACCACTGACATGGCATCGAGACAGAATGCGTTACAAATACTGGAGAAATATCTAGTGGTGGCATGAGGATGGTGCACATACTGGTGTCATACCACGTTCCTTAGCCGAATCACTTTCTAAATTCAGTAATTTTATTACGAGGTTGTACCACAGGCGACGTGTAACCGCACTGTTGGCCTGATAATATGTACTCCAGTGATCACCGTCTATATTCAGTGTCATGGTATTTGTCTGGAAAAACCACTTCATTCATAAGTAATGCCATACCTCGATTTATAAAGCCGGTGTAGCTTTTAACATGGATACTTGTCTGCACCTGTAGAACCAAGACTGCTTGTGGCAGTAATATGGTCATGTTTTTAATATCTGGCGGTTTGTAAGACGATTACATCTCTCTTTCTAAGACACGGTGGTACCACTCACAAAAAGAAAACTGATGGGACATTTCCACCCATTGGTGATTTTCTCTCAGTATTATTTCATACAGCCAGCAAACATTTATTGGCGATGTATTATACTTAGCAGTAGGGGGTGTGTGATAGGTTCACCATGTGCATCAGGCTTATAAAGTATGTGTGTGTGTTCCGACATGTGCAAAGGAAATGACTATGTCTGGTCATAAGGAAGGTATGGATTTGACGTGGAATACTGTGATAGCAAAGGGAATAATTTGTCAAGTCATAAGAATGGTACAGATATTTCTATTTCCAGGGCCACAGCTGTCAGCAGGGTGTATTTCTGATACTTCACTCATTGTCGAATGTCATCCGATTGAGACCATGATCGTAACATTTAATTGTAAGTATAGCGATCAAATGTGTTTGTGACTCGTTTCCTAGGATAATTGTGTCTAGGGGTGCTTGGTACGGCAGCGGTGGTCTGTGGCGGGAATGATCCACGTTACCGGCTAACGGTAGGAACTGTCCAAATGGAGAGGCCTGTTGGGATGCAGGAATGTAGCTGAATTAATCATGTCGTCCTCTAGATGGCCAAATAGCGAACTAACACTTTGTCGTCCTCTAGATGGCCAAATAGCGAACTAACACTTACAAGGGAACCTCCCCATCGCACCCCCCTCAGATTTAGTTATAAGCTGGCACAGTGGATAGGCCTTGAAAAACTGAACGCAGATCAATTGAGAAAACAGGAAGAAGTTGTGTGGAACTGTGAAAAAATAACCAAAAATACAAACTGAGTAGTTCATGGGAAGATATGCAACATCAAGGACGCCAGAAACGCATGAGTGCCGTGGTCTCGTGGTAACGTGAACAGCTGCGGAACTATAGGTCCTTGGTTCAAATCTTTCATCGAGTGAAAAGTTTAACTTTTTATTTTCAGTTTATGTGACAAACTCTTATGTTTTCATCACTTTTTTGGGATTGATTATCACATTCACAAGAAAACCTAAATCGGGCAAGGTAGAAGAATCTTTTTACCATTCGCCAAGTGTACAAGTTAGGTGGGTCGACAACATATTCCTGTCATGTGACGCACATGCCGTCTCCAGTGTCGTATAGAATATATCAGATGTGTTTTCCTGCGGAGGAATCGGTTGACCTATGACCTTGCGATCAAATGTTTTCGGTTCCCATTGGAGAGGCACGTCCTTTCGTCTACTAATCGCACGGTTTTGCGATGCGGTCGCAAAACACAGACACTAAACTTATTACAGTGAACAGAGACGTCAATGAACGAACGGACAGATAAACACTATGCAAAAATAAAGTAAAATTTTCACTCCTTCTGCAGCTCCTCACGCTACCACGAGACCACGGCGCTCGTGTGCAAACTGTCTCCATGATATTGCCTATGTCGCCCATGGGCTACTCAGTTTGTATATTTTGCTTATTTTTTCACAGTTCCACACAACTTCTTCCTGTTTTCTCAACTGATCTGTGTTCAGTTTATCAAGGCCTATCCACTGTGCCAACTTATAACTAAATCTGAGGGGGGTGCGATGGGGAGGTTCCCTTGTTAGTATGTGTTGGATAGCTGTCGTGTTCGCATGGAAATTTGAGAAGATCCAATATGGACATGTGTGTTTGCGCTGGACCATTATTCCATCCCATGTAAATTGTCCGATTGACTGCTTCTTCACATTTCCCGTCTTTATTTAGTTGGGAGAACATCGATTGTGGTGTGCTCATCTAGCAGTTGAAAAACAGGTAGAAGACACGTTTGCTGGTTCTCTAGACATGAGAAACACCTTAGTTGGCTTTTTTAAATTATAGGGATGATTTGGAAACTTTTACATCACTGACATCTGTATTCGTAAGTGGAAATATCAGTTTCCTCTACCCTTTTTTTTTTTTTGAGTTTTCACGTAAAGGTCTTCACAGACGGGATAAGTTTCTAATTACTCAGTGGTTTACAGCACACTCCACCTTGCTAAAGTTTCGGGTTTCTAGAGAAATAATTTCCAGTCTATACCTTTGGAATTATGTTGCGCAAGCGATACTGTTATGCAAGCGAGATTGCTATGTGCATTATATCGAGAATTACCTCGTAAATGGTAAATATTCTGGCAAACCATGTGAAAATACATGTGTCCTTGTAATCCCAGATTGGTCTAGAAAGCAAGCAAGCAGGTTGGGACCAGAAACGGTGACGCCTTTGTGCTGGGGGGAACCGACCCAGCCTTTGTACAACAGTCTTCGCAGTATATATATGAGTGTCCCGCGAAGATGGCATGATATTCTGGCAGACCATGTGAAATTACATATGCTCTTGTAATCCTGATGTGTGGAGATGGGTGTGAAAAGCAAGCAAAGAAGCATGTCGGGCCAGGGACAGTAATGTCTTTGTGCCAAGGGGAGCCGACCCCAACTTTGTGCAACAGTTCTGAGAGTGACTTTGGTCCACTGAGGGCACTCTGATCACATGTCAGGAGTGGATCACCACCCAACCTCATGGCAAATATCTAGTGCAGTGAGGAGTATACCTATGGTGCATGTGCTTATGCAGTCTGTCTTCGCAATATACGTACGAATGTCTGGCAGTCGATAGCTATAAGCATGATGCAAGAGGGGCGATTTTGTATGGCACAGGATATGAATTGTATGTTTACTACATCGACTCAGTACATTGTAATATATTGTCAGGTTGGAGATCTGTTTCATGCTCTAATATTCAACCTTCCGTCCTTAGTGGCAGAGCAGTGTAATTGAGTAACAGTCTTTCCGTATTTGATGATCTGTAGGCCACCTTGCAGGGTTTAATTGTCATTGCAATATGGCGATCTGTACAAAATAGTTTTTTGCCACTGAAAATCTCGTCTGCAGAAAAAAAAAGGTGGACAGTGCTTCCACACTTGCAGCTTCATAATTTGGAGGGTAAATTCAGTAAGATCCAATCAGAATGCTCCATTCATTCACAAAACGTCCTTTGTGCTGGGGCATAGGAGTGTGTACAAATGGATTCAAATAAGATGGAGGCAAGGTATCTATGGAAAGTTCTGGGAAAGCAAGTGTTCAAAGATAAGCTGAAGCAGACCATCCATCTCAGGCAGGGATGCTGTCACTCATCTGCTATTGCGGCATTAGGACATCTCCAGACCAGTAGCTGTAGACACCAAAAATTCTACTCATTTTCCTCTTCTGTAGGACAGTGCTTCGAATTCCGTTTGTATAACTGTTCCGATTTTCCTGTCTGTGCTTAGACAGTGCTCTCTTTCCAAGGAACAAGAATGCTTTTATGATTAACGGTGTCTTCGCGAACTTGCACAGACATGATGAGGGTTTTTAGCTGTGAGAACGTTTACCGTTTCTGAGACGTAAGTTGAAAGCAGGACGTCACGATTTCTGGGAAGGGAACACGTGATGTCTCGTTAGGACCATCAGGAAGAATGCATTTGGTGTTATTCTGAGCTACTTTCGTAAACAGGTCCTGTTAGGACAAGAATTTCCATGCAGACAAGCTGAAACATTACGAAAGGTCCTACAAAAGCAATCGTTAACTATTTGTGTGCCACTTTACAATTTCTGAGAAGTCGACTTGGCTCTTATACAATGCTCTGGTTTTCCACCAAAAGAGAGTCAATGACAGCTCTCTAGCTTGAATACACCTCCATTACAGACGCCATTCTGAAGACAATGTATAGCGCCGTCTCCTATAGAAACTTCATGAAACTATAAGGCTGAAGCGGGAATATTCCACGATGTCCCAACACATATTCTACTTTTTTGCCATGTATGTCTAGATGCAACTCACATGTCCCAATAGGATCACTAGGAACTATGCACCCTGTGCTATTCTGGGAAGCATTGGAAAAGATTCCTGTGATATCAGTATCCACAGGTAGAGAGGTATCATGCCAGCAACAGTAAACATATGTGCGCAGCCCAGATGTTGATTTGGCTCTTATTTACATAGACATGTGACGTCAGTATAACACTCGAGGAACTCTAACTGTATACTCGAATACAGACGTTACTTTCACCTGCTGGCTGCTGTCGGCAGTTGCCTGAGAGCAATAGCTCACATCCCCTTATTTCTCTATCTGGTGGTGGCTCATGGCATTGGCATGTGTGCACATTGGAACAGTTTGCTGAGGGTGATATGGTGTGCGAACATCTCACTGGACTGCAGGTACAAAGGACATGTTTCATCACACCAGCAACGGTGTCTAGGTAGACATATACTTCAAAAGGAATTTCTCAGGCATCAAGTATGAAAAGGATGCCGCCGCCTCGTGCTCGCGGGACCCAAACTGACACATGCACGTGGTTGGGCAGCTGATGGATGCATCTTCAATTCACAGGGGCCGCCAGTGCATCCCGACTCGTGGCAGTGCGTGCGGTGGCGTTCTGTGTGATCCAGTGGACAGAGGACAATGGGCGGTGCGTGCTTCACTGTGTAATTACATGTAATAGGTGTTTCATGATGGTATTCCTTGTGGGATCGGAATAAAAAAAGAAAAGTGATATATGTAATTACTTCTTACAAGACCTTCATCTCACCAAACAGCAGAGAATGATGAGCGACAGAAATCCAACCCCCGCTAACTGCATTTCTGTAAATAAACAATATGCCCTTGAATTTCCTGTCATGAGATCCTTCCTCTCCACCACAGAGCAGCCAATTTCCAGGTAGGGGTGGGGGAGGTGCGAGTGAGGGGCAGGCAGAGTTACTAGAGGGGAGGGGTTAATTAATTTATCAATTTAGTTAATTAGTCATTCCAATAACTCAGACCTGAAAGTGTACCTGTAGCAGTGAGGGGGAAGGGGGTGGGTGGGTTGGTGGTTTCCTGAGGGGATGAGGGAGGGGGAGGAGAATGGGGGAACAATAGGTTAAGGACCTGTCAATGAAAACGAAGGATCCTTTTAGCAGAACAATAGGTTAATGACCTGCCAGTCAAAGGAAAACAATAGGTTTCCCCAGAGTGCCTACCTGCCCCTGATGTAGGCAACCCGCACTAACAAAATACGCTGAAACGAACTTTGCCCTACTACTAATGGGCATGTCAATATATTTGCCGAATATCCTCTCGTTCCAAGAGCTCGTCCATCTGCGCTATTCGACGCGGTTGCACATTGTCATCTATAAAATGAAATTAGGACTGAATGCACCTCTGGAAAGATGCACAGTGTCACAATGACATTATAGGTTGAGTGTACCACTTTCAAACATTTGGAAGCCAGTTTGCTAATGCAAGATTATACCTTTCCACACTGTAACAGCTGGAAGAGCAAACGATCACATTCGCCAATGTTCCCGAGAGCATTACGTGTTACGACCTCTCGCTGTATGAGGCTACGTCCAGTGTTGTCGAACGTGATCGTTTTGGTGGTCCAGACGTTATGGAGTGGCGAGACATAATGCTGCATGGGCATTCTGAGCTCCAAATCTTCGAACATGATACACTCAGCAGTCAACGTATTGTGACACTGTGTTCCTTCTCACATCTGCGTCGTTTCGGGGCTATATTCGGTTCTAATTTTATTTTTATGGATGACAAAGCGCGGTCGCGTCAAATAGCGTAGGTGCAAAAACTTTTGGAACGAGAAGATATGCAGCAAATGGGCTAACCAGCCCGTTCCCCTAATTTAAATTCCATCGAGCAGGTGTGAGATGCGCTTGGAAGACGTATTGCGCCACGCCCGTGTGCACCAGTGACCATGCAGCAGTCGTCAACCGCGCAGGAGAAAAATGGGACCGTCCTACCACAGGAACTTCTTATTAACCTTGAGACCAACGTGGGGGGCACGTTGCAGAGCATACATTTCCGTCCGTGGTGATCACGTACCCTACTGAGGACGATGTGCTGCCTTTTTTAGTGTTCAGGGCCACCATGAATCGCGGTGACGCGGTGACTTCAGTGGAATTTCTTTCTTTGAATAAAAGTGTCATACCTGTCCGACTCATTGTGCATTTCTTTCAGTTAAATTCTGTACGATACTGTAGCAGTTCTTTCTATGTATGGTCCAAGTTCCATAGGGCTATGTTACTCAGCAATAACATATCGTGCGAAATTTACTTTCGTCCTAAAGTTTTTCACGCCAGAGTCGTCGTGGCACAACAGTGTTAGCTCTGGTTAGCTAACAACATAACAAGTATAATTAGCGGTACCGTCAGCCTGTACCTCACCAGATAACAGGCGAGGTCTCGTGATAGCGACTTTTGTGTCAGCTTTGGGAAATTAGATTTTGCAACGCCCCGTGTAGTGCTTCACAATCAGAAAAAATGAAGAAAACTAACACGTAACTGCTGCAAGTAAGAATAGCTAGGATAATGTTTGAAGTTTGTCGGACTACTGCCCATAACCGATGGATACATATGTTCTGAAATCCCAGGATTAAAAATAAAACGTTTCGATCAAAGAACACACAGTTCGGTTGTGGTAACCTAAAGTGGTGTCAAAATAGCTCCTTGTGGAAACTGTTTGCTTATATAATAAACTGACGCTTTCTTAAAATCACTATGATAGATGGCCCTGCCTTTAATTTAGTATAAATTCAATATGCACTTACGAAAAAAGAAAACACGCTTAAACAACGTTTTGGTACAGTAAACCAGATGAATGAAGTGCCGTCTGTAGCTTCTCATTTAGGCCTTTAGTGACTGAAATCAGATTTATCTAACGAGGCAGTGCACATGAAAAACAAAACAAACGTCAAAACGGAAAAGATGAAAATGTGCACCAATAAACCTCCAGATACGTGTATGGCGCCTTTAAACCATTTATATATTTGGAAAAAATACTTTAGAACGAAACAACAATATACATATGCACCAAAGTAACTTCCAAGTACTTCTGAAAATGTGTACCAGTGTGTTTCTGATACCACTACTTCAGGCATGAAGAGCTCTCAGCAGACACGATGGCAAATTTGAAAGCGCCTCACGATTGTATGCCAGGGCAAATGCTGTTCACATTGTGGGTGAATTGCTTGCCAAGTAATTATAGTAACATTAACGTAAGAATTTCTGTAATTTTGCAGATTTTAAGTTACTCATGACAAAACATGTACCAAAGGAAACAATACCCATAACCAAACTGATCTGGTGCAGCCTCTGGCAACCAACCTTAATCATGGAGGAAATTTAGAATTTTGTGGTAAGATCTTATGGGACCAAACTGCTGTGGTCATCGGTCGCTAAGCTTACACACTATTTAATCTAACTTAAACTAACTTATGCTAAGGACAACACACATACCCATGCCCGACGGAGACTCGAACCTCCGACGGAGGACCGCGCGGACCGTGACAATGCGCCTTAAACCTCGCGGCTACCCCGCGCGCCCTTAATCATAGAGAAATGCGAAGTTGTACACTTGAAACATTATAAAAAAGAAAAGTAAGCTACAAACACTGAATTAACGTGTTACAGATGACATCAGCAGCGTCATATAAGCCACGCCAGAGAGTGTGGAGATACTAAATATAGGGCACATGTAGATTCAGTCGAATTCAACTCAAGCAGTAGGCGTCAGTTCATTGATATCTGACGAGAACATTACTCGTTAGAGAGAGATTGTAAAAAGATTGGACTAACAAGTGGTACTGAATATGTGCAGAGAGGATCAGCATTGGTATTCACAGACGTATTCGTGCAATGGAAGTATCTGACAGAAACGTTGGAAAGTTTGACTCTGCAGGGTTTCTAAGAAAGGCGCGAAATATTCGTAAAACGAAAAATTTTCATCCGACTTTTCGAGGTTGCAATTGACGAATATCATGCAGCACAATAATTGTCGAATCGCTCATCATGAAGATGTATGAGACTCATTCCAGTACGGGAAGAATACCCACTCCCCGATACAATGAAGAATGGTCTCCATCATACTTTTCATGGCTGTATCAGAGTGTACGTAAAATTTCAGCACTGAAAAGAAGTACCTGGAGAGAGTAACAGAGCGATAATTTCGATCGCGAATATGTCCAGTAGATCCTCAATGTTGCCGCTTCCGCTACATTTGGACAGATACTCTGCTAACCAGTTTGTAGTATATGTCAGAGAGTATTTGGCTCTAATTTGGTCCTCCCTTTTCTCTTCCACTCGGAAATGAAACGCATAGTAAGTAACTGCCTCCGTCTGCGCGTTTCACCTCTAGTATCTTTTCATCATGGCCCGCCAATGAGTGTTGATATGGAGGGTGAAGAATGGTAGAACAATGTCTCGAATACTGAATCTTCAAAATACTTCAAAGATCTTCCTTTGTGTTCCGCCAGCATTTTCGTAACACATTCGATCTGACTGAATGAGGTTACTGAAAATCGAGAAACACGTCTTTGAATGCCTTTGTGCTTTTCTTTTGTTCCGTTCCGCCATTATACCGCAAACACCTTATCAATACTGTTGAGCGAAGCGGTATAGTCGTTAAGACTTTGTGTGATACGTTCTGTTATTTTTCATTCACTTTTGGACCCGCTAATCTACTAAGCGTTTAAAGTGCATGGACTAGGGCGGCATACACTGAGAACGGAGTAACAGCTGTGCAGACAGCCGTCCGCTAGCTCGGGTTAGAAGTGCAAATAACAGATGCTGTTGCGTTGGGACCTCAGCCGAATCCACACAGCCGAGATCCTGTTTCTAGTGAGAAAGTATGCAATTAGCACCAAATCGATTACATTATTAAATATTGTTTTGTAAACAAATGGAGAACCACCACCACATGGATATTAATATGTTTTGGGGATTAGTTTGGGATCACAACGGAAAAAAACAATAACTATATACGTTCTTAGAAAAGGCCTTCTATGGCGGAAAACATCCGCATAAAATTTGACGAGATTGAATGCCATAAGAAATATCGTTTCACTACCGATCTCATCTCTATTAGGTAATCACACCATGTGGAGAACTGTTTACCGATGATCGACATTCAGCGAGGAGCAAATTTGAAGTAACGGCTCGTCAAAATTTAGGCCTGAGTAGGGATTATTGAGTGTAGTAGTTTGCCAGGCGTTAGTCGCGTGTGGTAGGCCTTGAGACTGACCAGCCCGCGACGTAAAGTAAGCCTTCATAGAGTCCGAGGCCGCACAGGAAGTTCCTGAAATGTCACCCACTGTCTGGCTGGCGAGATGCTGTTGCAACTTCACTTGGATGCGGGAGAGACAGAATCAAACTTGCGTCCTGTCATCTCGATGTAGACTGTCTGTGGTTTCCCTGAATCGTTTCTACAGGTACACGTATCAAGTCTAACTGCAAACACGTTACTTGCGACTTCAGAGAGCGTTACGTACTAGTACAACAGTGCCACTGTGGACTATAACAGCCTAATGAAACGTCACTCACTACTGGTTTTTTATTTTTTTTTTATTTGCAGGAATTCTGTTGAAGTGCACGAAACGCCTGAAACACCGCAGCGCGGAGAGGAAGTAACTGAAACCTATACTGACGTATATATTGTATATGCGTAGGGACCTATCGAGAACGCTATTCTAGTTACTGGAACTTCAGCACTCGTGAGTGGGTACAAAGACATGAAATAACACGGGAAATTATGGAAGATAAGTTAAAAAATATTTAGTTAACACCATTGTTAAGTGGTGGATTTTTGACATGCATTAGTGAGGAATGTTCCTTTAGTAAATTATTGACAGCCTTAGACAAGATTGTCAACTTACTTCAAATGTACAGAAATATTAAACTGTGCAGATAACAAAACGAAAACACGCAGAACCCTATGATTACAATGTCAAGAGCCATAATTTGAATCGGTTCATTCATATAAATACTTGAGTGTAACAGTGTGTAAGGGCATGAAATGGAACAATCACATAGGCTCAGTCGTAAGTAAAGCAGGTGACAGACTTCGATTTATTAGTAGAATACCAGAGAAATACATTCAGCCAGAAAAAGACATTGCTCACAAAACACTCGTACCACCCATCCTAGAATATTTCTCAAGTGTGTGGGACCTATATCAGTTAGGATTAATAGGAGATATAAATGCATACAACGGATGGCAGCACGATTGATTGTTTGTCTGACCCATAGGACAGTGTCACAGAGATTCTGAAGAAACTGATCTGGTAGACGTTTGATGATAGACACAAACTACCTCGAGAAAGCCTACTTAAAAGTTTCAAGAACCAGCTTAAGTATTGAAACCAGGAATATACTGACGCTGCCTACGCAACGCTTCCGTAGAGATCGCGAGAACAAGATGAGACTAATTACAGAGCGCAAGGAGTCATTTAAAAAATCATTAGTCCGCCACTGCATACATGAATAGAGCAATGGGATAATGGAACTGTTATAATTGGAAGCATCTTCTGCCATACATTTCGTAATGGTTTGTAGAGTATGTATGTAGATGTAAACGTAGAATAATATAGAATATTTAATTATTTTCTTCTTACGATGTACATTCCATGGTACAAAACCTTCGCATCGTTCTGTTAGTTCGCTGAGCAAATATTGGATTATTTTATTCAGGCGTGGAAAGCGAAACGCTCCTTTTTTCTAATACTTATTTTAGAAACACATCTTAAGTTTCTCAACAGTGGTCGTTATGTACTATGTGATAGCTGCAACAAGCCATAGCGGCTTCAGAAATAATTGCGGCAAAGATTTCAAACAAAGAAGAAATAGGTGTTACTGGAACATGTCTGAACCACACTGGTTTTGTTGCTGATATTATACTGTTTGCTTCTAGAAAAGACAAACTGCAACAGTTAATGTAAGAATTTAATACAGCATATTTGAGAGTAGACTTGCACGAATTGTTGTTATTGTAGCTGTTCGACAAAAATCAAACAATAGAAACTTTAGGTAGGAATATCAGCAATGTAGGAAAAGATAGATTGCTACATACCGTAAAGAACACACGTCAAGTTGCAAACAGGCACAATTAAAATAAACTTACATAAAGCTTTTGGCCACAGCATTCATCAGTAAAACAGACACACACACAAGCAAGCACACCTCACGCATTCCGGCCCGAGATGCTGGAGTTGGCGGCCGTGTGTGCGTGAAGTGTGCTTGCTTGTGTACGTGAATGGTGTGGGTCTCTCCTTTATCGACAAAGATTGTGGCCGAAAGCTTTATGTAAGTGTCTTTTAATTGTGCCTGTCTGCAACATGACGTGTCGTCTTTACGGTAAGCAGCAATCTATCCTCTCCTACATTGTTGTTTTGTAGTTGTTGTGTCTTCAGTCCGAAGTCTGCCTTAATGCATGTCTTCATTCTACATGTTAAAAAACTGTGCGACTCTCTTCATCTCCAAATCATAACTGCAAACTACATCCATTTGAACCCTTTTAGTGCGGTCAAGACGTGACCTCCTTCTACAATTTTTTCCTTTAAACACCCCTCCATCACCAAAGTGACAATTCATTGATGCCTCAGAATGATTTTATCAACCTATACCACATTTTAATAAATTTTCTTTTCTCCCCTGTTCCATTCTGTACCTGTTCGTCATTTCTTCGATCCACCGTTCTAATTTTCAGCGGTGTTCTGTACCACTATATTTCAAAATCTTCTATTCTTTTCTTGCCTGAATTGTTTATCATCCACGTTTCAATTCCGTGGAAGGCTGCACTCCAGACAAGTACTTTCAGAAAAGACTTCCTAACACCTGATTTTTATCTTTGGTATTAATAAATTTCTGTTTTCGGATAATATTTTCTTTTTCTTGGCAATCTACAATTTATAACCACTTTACTTTGTATATCGCCCGTTATTTTACGCTCTCAAACAGTAAAACTCATCAGTTACTTTTGGCTTCTCATTTCCTAATCTAATTCCCTCAGCATTACGTAACAACTCGTCTGCATTCCATTACACTTGTTTTACTTTTGTTGGTATTAATATTACAACCACTTTCAAGAGACTATCGATTCTGTTCAGCTTATCTTGCAAGTCCTTTCATGTATTCGACAGAATTGCAATGTCATAGCCAAACCTCGAAGTTGTTATTTCTTTTCTTTGAACTATAATTCCCTTCCTTGATTTATATTTGGCTTCCTTCACTGCTTGCTCGATATTTGGACTGAATAACATTTGGGATAGGCTACAAACATGTCAGACTCCCTTCTCAACCACTCTACGTTCTTCAACTGTTATAATTATAGTCTGGTTTCTGTACAAATTGTAGACAACTTACCGTCCCTGTATTTTCTCCCTTCTACATTCAGAATTTCAATGAGTGTGTTCCAGTCAACACTGTCAAAAGCTATCACTAAGTCTACAAGAAGTGTAAACGTGTATTCGTCGTTACTCAATCAGTTTTGTAAGATAGATCGTAAATTCACGTGTACCAGTCTTTCTGTTCTTCTGTAAGTAATTTGTGTCAGTATTTTGCACTCATCGCTTATTAAACTGACGACTCTGTAAAACTTGTTCCTCTCTTCTTTGGAATTTGATTTAGAATGATGGAAATGGGGTTTTCAGTTATTGGATTCAGAAAAAAATCCATTATTGATCAAGATCGCAATTTACTGTTTTCATTGATTACTAGTTTCGGCTCAAGTTGTTAGCCATCTTTAGATCACAAGACAAGAAAATTTTTTCTGTATACAACCACCAACCTGTGGGACACACCATCCTAAGTTTTGTATAAGCTTCTTGACTGAATCTTATTTTATAGCTCGGCGAAACAATGCAATATCAACCATGACTACGAGACTGTCGTATCCACTGTCTAAAAGCATTATATCAGGTAATCTTCGCTTGTGAAGAGTGAGCTCACAGTAGACGTACTACGTTGCTCTAGAGATGAGGCAACAGATAACAATATATTAATTTTCTATTTTCTCTCAGTTGTATGAGATTGTCGTATTTACTACATATGTGGAGATTATCTGATACAATGTTTTTACACAGTGGATGTGACGGATCTCTTAGTCATGGGTGATTTTATATTAATGTTTCATCGAGCTGTGAAATAAGATTGAGCTATGCAGCTTGCACCAAACTTACGACGACGTGTCTTGCCGGGTGGTAATTGTGATTACACACACACGCACACCACAAAAATGGTATTCAGGGACCTGAAAAGAACAGTAAACAATTGGAGATCGCGTGTCTCCAACCAGACCATGTCAAGAAACAACAGAAGTGGAAAGTGTTGCGTGATGAACACCTCGACCGAACACTATCAAACTGATACTTCATTATTTCCATACCTGTAAAATATATTGATTAGAATTTCATCCTTATGCGAGATTACTTTCATTTTTATCAATACAGATAAAATCCATTCCTACAAATGAAGAATTCTATAAGCACATGATGGCTGTTGGGTGTGTCTAACGTTACTGGAACTTTTCAGATGAAAATTTCAACATAGCATGCCAGAGAACGAGCCTGCTCTTAACGCCATCTTTCGGACTTTGGAAAAGGTCGAATCATTGTCATGATTGGCGTGGTAGGATCATACAGATAGATCGCACAAACAGTCGGCTGCAGTGCAATGGCTGCAAAATTACTGGTAACAGTATGCTCTCAGGATAACAGTGTGGCCAGAAAAGTAGGTGCGGGTGCTTCTAGATGGACTACTCCGAGAGCAGATAGCAAGACTGTTCGACCAGTTCTGAGGAACTTACGAATGACAACTGCTGAGATGCGGAGAGGTGTTACAGGCAGAGTGTCACGATGAACTGTTGAGGATAGATTACGGGAAGCTGTGTTGAGATCTCGAGTTGCCATGCGTTATTTGCCACTGATCACAGACTTGTGTGGTGTAGCGTAAAAATGAACTGGGACAGTGAGTGGCAGTCTGTGGAGCTCATAGAGGAGTCTCGCTTCTGCTTGTGGTGCTCAGATCAACACTAACGCCTTCGTGGACGGCCTGGTGAAAGGTCACAGGCAGTTCGGTACTCAGACCTCCTCTGGCTCAGGAATCGTGGCGTAAGGAGTTATTCGTTATGACAGCAGGACTGGTTTGGTAATTGTTAAAGGGAATGTGAATGCTCGCCAGTGAGTGGCAGGAATAGTAAACTCTGTTGTCGTACCCTTTCTGAGATTTATTGTTGGCTTTTGGGCATCACCTATAGAGCCACACAATAAAAAACAACAATTATCTGTTACATCCATTTAAACTGAACGTAAGTAAAAGATCTAAATAAATTAACATTTTTGGTATATTATATTGTAAAAAAATTTCTCTTTCTCATTTGAGCATCTGTTATAAAATCGTACAGGAGCTCATAGACTTTTAGACTGTTTTAGAGTTTGTAAACAAGGCATTTCCAGAGGTCATCAGATGCTGTAATACTGCCATAGCTTCTTAAAACCTTCTGCGACCGCCGAAGAAAAAGTGATTAACATCTTCCTCACTGCCGCATTCACATGAAGATGATGTGACCATGCCGAGGCGGTAGAAATGTTTCTGAAACTCCCATGATTGAAGCAAAGTCGTGCCATTGTCACTATAAAGTTTCTTTCTTTACCGCCATTGCATTGTTGTTTATTTACAGTGTTACATTTACACTTACACAATCATGATTTCGGCTTCAAAGTGCCATTATCAAGTGTTTTCTGAAAGCAGGTTAGACAGTAACAGTAAAATACAAACAAGTGATGATACATCAATACCACGGTGCACTCACGTTTGTAACTGTATCTCATCAACCATTAACAAATACTAGGATATCCCTACTCTTTATATTATGTTAAATTTAGATGTGCTGTTTAACATGAACTCTTTTGAGTCTTTTATTTGCTTAAATGCTTTTATGTACATGACATGTTTCATATACCTGTGTTATTTACAGTTATTCCTAAGTAATGTTCCACCACATATAACAAGACTTACACGCCTGATGATTCGTACATCATAAATATCGCTTCAAACCTCACTGGATAATTAATGAGTGAGTAGCATAAGTAACTGCACTGTATTGTATTAATTAGGAATTGAGGCAAAATCACACAACTTAGAGTTGGCCATGTGTTAATTTCACGTACAAAGATGTATATTTACCTACTAAAATGTACTTTAAACAACGTCAGTGACTACCTGGACTGCTATATTTATGGATGCAGCGAATATTATCGAGACGTTTGTTACTCTTTATATTTATGAGCAGGCCACTTCATTATATACTAAGATAAACAGGTACTGCAAAGATGTAACAACTACCAAAGAAAATGAATTGCTCCTAACCTTTCCTATCCTACCGGACACTGTGTCCAAATACTAAAGAAGGTCACCTGCTTGTAACAGGACAATTTGGCACTTAGCCAACTGCCATTCAGTCAAGATGATGTACTCAGCCAACTGCCATTCAGTCAAGATGATGTACTCAGTTATGAAACAAAGCACTACGCTCTGCCAGAAATATCGAGTCTTAGACAATGTGTCTAATGGTGTATTTTAATACTACAGTATGCCATCTTAGGCAGTTTATAACACTTGTAAGTAAGCATTACAAATATGGATTCTTATACAGTTACATCACTTGTTACGTATTTCACTGTTATTGTCCTAACCTGCTTTCAGAAAACACTTGATAATGGCACTTTAAAGCCGAAATCCTGATTGTGTAAGTGTAAACGTAACACTGTAAATAAACAACAGTCTAATGGTGGTACTGACTTTAAAGAAATATATTATGACTGTGACCCCGCATTATGAAAAAAATTATAAAGTTTCTGTTGTGTCTGCAGTTTTGGTGCTAAGGACATGGCGGGAGATTAGGCATCACTATGGCTTAGTGTTTGCTTTAATTTCGGAAGGCCCTTGAAGATTATCATTCCATCGGATCCTGATTACAGTTCTTATGTTGTTTAAAATATCGTCGGGTGGCAGTTTGTCATATTTCACTGAATCGGTAAATACAGCTTTCTTGGCCAGAATACGCGAGTAGGGTACGAGATGGCATATTCATACAGGATAAACGAATCCCTCGCACTGCAATTTATAATTCCCGACAGTGATTCGGATTCTGCGCCCAGACCGAGTATTGATATGAAGTAGAGGTCAGAGATACCTTGGTTTCATATCACGGCCGCATCTCGCTCCGCGAAGGTCACCGCCGCCAAAGGCATGTCATGTGAACCCGTTCACTGACGCGAGAGTGCCCCTGAATGAAAAAAGCTGTCTCACATTTGTCCCGCAGTTCTTCTGTGGCTTTCGATGCACGCCATTGATAGCAAAGGGACTGACATTACCTGAGCTTAAGTTTTTCTATTCGGACCGCTCCCTGTACTGTACGTGCACGTCTATGACGACTTTCGCTACGCTCTGGACTTTTCTTCTGGCAAGCCGTTCACTTCGTGAACTTTGCCATCAACCACAGCAACTGCCTGTTTATTGCGCAGGTCTCTGCATCACTGCCAATACAAGCGGCCATGATGTGTGCTCTACATGTGCCGAGTAGGATAGAAAACAGTTCACACCACAGATGCCTTGCTAAGTGTACGAATCCTTGACTGGCCCGTCCACTCCCGTGACTTTTTGTCCGCAGAGCGTGTCTGGGATGTGCTGCGAAGATGTGTGCTATCATACCACCCTCCAACCAGTAATCGCCGTGTATTTCAGGCAAGAAATAAATTCAGCCAAGTGACATGCGGGAGCTGGTTGCCTCCACGCCACACAAATTAAAGAGACACTGACGTTGCTGGATACCAGCTCCGAATGGAATGAAAATTTTATCATTTAACAGCCGTTACGTAATGAACCTCTTCACAAAATGTTACAAATATTGGGCTTATCATTTGTGCCACTTGTTGAAGTCAGAGAGTGTTTCGCCTGCCCCGGTTATCTTGTATATCAGGTGTAATATTGGATTGGTCCATAGGTTCACAGCGTTTTTCCATAAATTTAATAAACACAACAGATACACAATACAGAACCTTCACTCATCAGTATTATAATCTCCTTCATTATTTAAAATATTTTGCTGACGCTGGGCTAAGTTTTCACTTCCGCGGTTGCCCTACGTGGTCTTGAAGCGAAGAAATCGTCGAGCCATGTTTGGGGCGCATTTTCATCCGGAAAGGAAGATCCTTGAAGCTTGTTCCATAAACTAGGACTTTTGATATTTTTAAAAATATCGGAAATCTGATATACCGAGATTTGTAAAAATCGTTAGCGGGTGTCGATATATCGAACAAAAATGCTGACATATCGATGTATGGATTGAATAAATATCAACGTGCCGTCTGCCTGCTTAACTGGGTGGTAACGTGCTTGCCTCCCATGCACTGGGCCCGGGTTCGATTCCCGGCCGGGTTGCAGATTTTCTCCGCTCGTGGACTGGGTGTTGTGTTGTCCTCATCATCATTTCATCCTCATCGTCGGACGAAAGTCGCCCAGTGTGGCGCCGACTGAAGTAAGACTTGCACTTGGCGGCCGAACCCGAATGGGACATCCCGGCCAACAATACCATACGATCATTTCATTTCATTATATTTCTACGTACCGACCATGGAAAATAGCAGCTTCGCATTGTAAATACGAGGGGCGTTCAGAAAGTAAGCTCCGATCGGTCGCGAAATGGAAACGACTATGAAAATCCGATAAAGCTTTGCACAGATGTGTTGGGTAGTGTCTCTAGTATAACCCCAGTTAGCATCACGTCGCTCTTCTCATTTCTGAGCTCGCAGTGAGTGCGTAAAGATGTCTAGAAAATAGTGTCTGCCGCCAAGTACGAGGGCCTGGTGAGAAATTTCGCCTGAAGCTATGCAGCTAACATTACATAACTGTCGTGCTGTTTCGTCTTCACGACAATTCTCAGCCGCATTCTGCAGGGGCAATGAAGATGCTCCTGCATCGTTTTCAAATGGAAATGTTAGATTACCCACAATACAGTCCGCAATTGTCTCCCCCTGAGTTTCATCTCTGGTCACATGAACCGCTGTCTTTGAAGACAACATTTTGACACAGACAACGAGGTGTAGGCCAGCGTGGAGGATTGGCGGAAAGCACTGGCGGCTGCCTTCTATGATGAGGCTATTGAAAAGTTGGTACAACGCTATGACAAAAGTCTAAGTCAGAACGGCGACTACGTAGAGAAGTAGCTGAAAGGTGTAGCTAATTGTTACAAGTAAAACATTTCTGATGTTCACTGTGGTTTCAATTTGGCAATCAATCGGAGCTTACTTTCTGAACAGGCCTCGTATACTGCCGGTTTTAGAGTTGTGTATTTAAGTACTGATTTATTATTAGATATTCTGTGCGTTTACAAACTAGTAGCCAGCCTATCTCCCTTACACAATAACTGAAAGAAAAACTATGCAAGTCCACGCTTGGCGATAACCACTTTGCATGTAAGTGGCACAATAAAAGGTGTCCGATAGGTCCATCACTCGGTTTCGTCACATATTGGATTTATGTGGAACACTTCATGTCGACTTCCCTGTTTTTTTTTCCATCTCTGCCAACGCCAGCGACCTAGCATTTGTGGTGTCGCTAAACGTTGCAGTTTCTGCTGATAACGCCAAGCGCCGATTACGTAAGCACGACTCCGCCCACCGCAAAGACTAATCTTGTCATTTAGATTTTTGTTCATCATTTTCAGTACTTGTTTTTGAAGGATACCAATGTGAAGAAATAGCACAGTAGTTGCATTAAAAATTGTTTTTAAACAAATTCTTCACGTCGGAAATCTCCTTACTACATTTACACCGCCATCCCCCTGTACAATTGGACTTCTTCTTTTTTGCCACATATACTTGATTCACAAAATCAAAGAGAAAGATTTGACGTGATGAAAGTTGAAAAAAATATTAAGACTCCTTAATATAGTGAAAGTAAAATTATGTTCTACTACAGTTTCAAAAGATCAACTTCAAAAATAAACCGAAAATTATTTGAAAAAGGTAATAAAAATTAAGTATATCGGCACTCGATATTTCTACATTGATAGGCATATCGGTAATAACTTGAAAAGATATCGATATATCGATATTTTATCATTATCCGTAACATACATAGAGGAAAAGGGAAGATCTCAGGGCGCGAGATTAGGTGAATAAGGCGGATGAGGAATTACTTCCGAACCCAAGTCCTGTATAGCGTTTTTTGTCAGTCTAGGTCCTAGGAGAATGCTGTCTCGCGTTATTGTGGAGTAGTATCACTTAACGCAGTCTTCCTGGTTGCTGTTCTTGGATTACTTCTGCAAGACCTCTCAATTGTTGACAAAAAATGCCAGCAATGGTCGTTACCTCTCGTAAAAGCAATCCGTAGTACACCGAACCGTCGCTGTTCCACCAGATACATGACATTATCTTTTGTGGATGCGTGCAGGTCTTTGCACGAGTAGTTGCTGCTTTCATTGGGCTTAACCATTTCCTTCTCTTCCTTATGTTAAGATAAAGACACCATTTCTCGTCACCAGCAACGCTACAGGATAGGTATAGTGGGTGTTGTCCACGAGCCGACTGATGACGAGCAAGCAGAAATGCACACATGGGCACCAGCTGATTTTTGTGGTTTTGGCTTAGAGCATACGGTAACCATACATCCGATTTTCAAACATTCCTCGTTGCATGAAAATATTGCACGATAGTGGATTGATCACAGCTCATCCCAGTTGCTAGTTCTCGAGTGAACTGACGTTGGTCATTGTGGATTACTGCCTTTAGACGATCTTCATCAAACCCCGAAGTTGTTCCTGAATGTGACGAGTCACTAATGTCAAAACGATGATCCTTACAACAAGAAAATCATTTTCTTGCCATGATCTGCCCTATGGCATTGTCCTCATGCACGGCACAAATGTTTTTGGCCGCCTCTGCTGCTGTCAACCCTCTATCGAACTCAAACAAGAATATGTCGGCAATGTTCCGATTTTTTCACTTGGCACTCGAATTTCTAACGTACGCAATTCCACTCACTATCTCCAAATAACAAAATGACAATATGTAAACTTAAGTAGCTACAGTGAACTACAAATAAAAATGACCGTAGATAAATAAACCCATAGCAACCAGAATAACAACATGCAAAACAAAAACGCTACGAACTTATGCACCAACCTAATAGTTTCGTCAATCTATATTCTCCCGAGGACCTCAATAATATTGATTGAATATCGTCTGCTGTAGGTGCTTTGTTTCGATTTAGGTCTTTCAGTTCTATGATAGTGATGAATTTGCCTACGCCTCCGTTTTCGAATCAATTTTACCGTTTTCTATCAAATCCGCTGAGCTTTCTATAGTAGTAAAAAGTGAAATTCTGGCGTGTGTCGTCATATGCGCAAAAGCAAAGCTAGAACAGAATACTGACAGTTTTTGTATTGCTTCTATACTATTTTTTTGGCTGTAGATTGGGGTAACATACTGATCTGCAGCTTAGTCCGTGGATGAGGATGGTTTGGTTGTGAGTTTTCGAAGCCACTGTAATTAAAGTAATGGCGCACATTTTGTAATGTTGATGCTTTAATTTGTTCTGAAATCGGTGCTGATATTCAAGACAATAAAAGCGGGTTAAAAGCTGTGAGCTATCTGGGGAAGTTAACCTTGCATTACTGAGCAACTGTTTCACCAGGTATCCAGTCTAGCTTACCAAATTCCCAACCAGATTAACATTAATTATAATCTTTTAGTAGTCACCCGATAACTGGTGATATATATATATAAAGACAATTTAAATAAAAAGAAATAAAAATCAGTTTATATTTGGACATTTATTTTAACATTGATCATTGTTCCGTTAAAATTTCAGCATATTAAACTTGATTCATAACTAAACTGGTGCCTTATTTAGGATTGTGAAAATGTGAGTTCGTAATCTTACGGAACACATCAAATATGGAACCAAGATTGGGAGACTGCATACAACACTGCATTCGTAAAATAACACGCGAAGACCGTTGAAACATATGCAAGAGGAAATTAACCACAATCAACCGATTCAATTTTCACCCAAAGAAGTTACGTTCGTAGCGCAATCCTGTCCGTCATGTAATTACCACACAATGGTATACTAAATTCATACAAACTCTCTGTGAAATCTTCCCGAAAAGAATAGCTGAGGGCTACTTTGATGATTACACTACATGCTTCACGCTGTCAACTTGGTTTACACAAAGAGTGTAACTCCACAATAATTTTGATAATTAAAATAAATTACATCGAAACACAAATTACAAAAGAAAAACCTCGAACTGGATACTATCGTCTTACTATTAACCTGATGGGTCAAACAATTGTATAAGCACGTGGTACTGGTCTCACAAAGCACACCCCCGTGGGTTGAACATAAAGAAAAGTTGCTATATTGAAAAATATTGTCAAGACGAAACGTTATAATCTCACGCACATTCGCATTTAAGATTGTTGATCTTAGTTAGAGTTACGGATCATCCACACATAATGACAAAGCAACTACTGGAAGATATTCTGAACTTCACACTCGAATTACACTGCGTTGCAATTTAAGATAACATTAGATATTTTAGATCTAAACTTGAAATAAAGGTGATTAAATTTTCAGTTAGGCTGAACTTTAGAAATCCATTGTCCTACGGACTTAGCAGAGGCGCGCCGTGACCAGAGAGGCAGCTTCCTATGCCAACATGACAAGGGACGGACAGGACCATACTAAGAATAGAAACCTTTTAGAAAGCGTAGCTATCTGTTCCGACGTTGGTCCTACTGTTCTCTAGCAGACAGGCTTGTCTGCTACCATCAAGCATGCAACTAGAAATACATTTGCTCATTCATCCTTTCACACAGAAGGGAAGAGGGATGACAGTATCTTATCATATACACTATATTAAAAAAAAAGCGCATGTAGGTTCCATATGAGACTGTGTGACATGAATTACATATAAACTGTGTTTTAAAGTGTTGTAGTGTGACAGATCGTTCTTGTTTATGTGTAAAAGTAGCACGTTCCACTGCTCAGTCTCCTCCCAGATAGAGTCAGAAACACCACAGTAAATTTAGAAGTGGAATGTATGCCGTAAATGACAACAGTTTTAAGAAATTAACATGAAAGGAATCCAACAGAGACCTTTCAATTTGACGAATATTGGATTTCGATGAGTGGTTCATGTCCGCCATTTTGATGACATAATGTGTGAAAGCATGCATGTGGTATCGGCAGGCTCAGTATTTTCCGTCTGTGGCTGGAACTAGGACGTCAAAAATCTGAACTCTACTCTAATCACTGAGACCATCACTGATACAGCATGGAAACCTCTGCTGCAGCGTTTGTGGAATGACATCAAACCACCAGCACGCTCGCAAAATAACCCACTGAAATTCTGTTAATATCCTCTCGTCCGCCGTCCTGGCTTCTTTACAGTATTCATAACTCAGTATGACGCTCAAAACAATGATCCAACCTACAGAAAGTCTGGAGGAACCAGTGATATTTATGCATTTTTTCAAGGAAACACAATCTGCATCATGTATTTTATTACTATGACCAGCTTCGGCCGATTTAGGTCACCTTCAGCTTAAAATATGTAGAGGGTATTAACTGTCATTGGCATCAGCTGGCGCGCGTCGCCAAAACTCTTGCGGATGCACCATTGCTGAAGCCACCACTCTCAATCTTCTATTTATGAAGATGGCTCAATCAATCAGAACAAATCAGAACATTTAAGTACGTCATCTAGAGTACTTTTTGCGCAAACTTTTCAATCAGTCAGAAACTGAAATGCAGTTCTTACCTACTCGGCGTTTTCATGGTCATTACTTTATTTCTAGTCTGTTCACAAGGCACTTTGAATAACTGCGTTTATTGCTCTCTGTCGTTAAAGCTTGCTAATTCAGAATCTGTACTTCACATTTTAGATGTAACCCGTATTTTCCACTAATGTGAATCCTTTCTGAATACTTTCTTGAAATGTGGACACTTCATGCAACGTTCTGATATTGACTTAACAAATCTGTAGATACTCGTATTTTTCTCTTTTTAAACTTCCTTCTCCCCTCGGTGAATTTGTTTTAACATATCTACGAAGCAGGTGAACAGTACTCAAGTATTGATAAGATAATGTCGTAAATGACCTCCTTCATACGTAAGCAGTACTGTCTCATGTTCCTTCACGTGAAACGTTGAACGGCAAGTTTTTCTTCATTTCACGACTCACGTCATCAATCCGTTGTACATCCCTTCAAAAGTCACTTGTAGAGATTTGAATGCTCTAGCTGCATCCAGTGCTTTAATGCTGATACAAATATTAAAACAGAAGCGAATTTTATTGTCTATTTATGGCTACTGCATTGTGTTTGCTCTCATTATGCTAACTGGCCTGTGTTTCCAACAAGCACTGAATTTTCTATAGATCTTCCGAGATTTAGCAATAATTTCCTCGCGACATTACATCGTGCCAAACGTCTATGTTATTCATAATCAGTCGCGAACAGCTACTGACAATATAATTTCTGGATACTGGAATGGGACAGATCCAGTCACGCCTCCAGTTTCGTTCCTTTCTTCCGACGTTCCCCGTTGGAGAAAAGGCACACAAGTGCACAGATTAGCCAAAACATTATGACCACATGCTTAATAATCTGGAACGCAATGCAGCAGACATTCTGCGTGGTATGCATTTGATACGTCCTTGGTAAGACTACGGAGATGTGTGGCATCAGATGTCTTATCCAAAGGTCATGCGATTCCCGTAAACCATGGATGGGTGTTTTGTGGGTGCAGAGCTGGCGCCCAATAGTGTTCCTGCTGAGTTCCATCGGGTTCACCTTAGGCGAATTTTGTGGCCAAGACATCAGCGTGAGTTCACTATTACGCTCCTCAAACCGCGTGACACGATATTGGCCTTGTGGCACGGACATTTATCCTGTTGGAAGATGACATCGCCGTCGGGGAAGGTATCAAGCATGAGGGGACGCAAGTAGTTCGCAATAATGTTCACGTAGCCCATGGCTGTCATGGGGTCATCGATTACTACCACAGGCTCCATGAAAGCCAAGGTGGATGTCCCACGTCATTGGCCTGCATCAGACGAACGGATCATGCTTCGAGCAGTCATTCGCCTGGATGATGGCATATCCGGGCTTGACCATCGACTTGGTGTAACCAGTAACGTCCGACTAGCCCACCTGATTCACTGATTCACTAATTCATGTCTCTGTCTCGATGTTCCAGTGCCCACTGTAATCGTAAATAACGATGTCCTTCGGCCAGCATGGGAACGTGTGGGCATTGTCCGTTGATGAAGCCCATATCCAACAACATGCACTGAACGTTGTGCTCCGAGACACTTGTGTCTGCATCTGCACTGTACTGTGTCTTGAGATCTACCATAGATCGCCACCTATCCTGCTTTACAGAGTGGACAAGCCTCCAAACTTCACGTTCTGGGATGAGACGTTAGACACCAGCCTTGTCGTCTACTCGTGACATCACTTTCATTCAACCACTCTCCATAGATGAACAGGATAATACGATGGTGCCGAGCGGAAACACCTCTACGATGTCAGGATGGTGTTGTGGAACCTGTAGACCGTCTGTTGGCGCCAATAAAACATGATTAGGAAGTTATGATTTATTCATTCAGATTTACAGTTCTGAGTCTCCTCGTCAGACTCAGCTGACGCCTCGTGCCAGTGAGGCGGAAGAATTCTGTTCACTTCTGGTCAGTTAGGCCGCTTCTCCAACAATTAATTCGAAGTCAGGCAGGCGAAGCAGAGCTGTGTCAGGGTGGCCTCACAATGGGTTAGAACGTCCTCGATCCAATTCCATAAAATGCCGATTACCCGCGATGTCCCATCGGGATGTACCACACTCCCTGACATCGTGTAGTCGGATGATCCTAGCCCCACCGGACAGAGATGCCTTTCACACCCAGAAGTGCCTATAGCGTCAATCAGGAATAGAGGCATCGGACGGCTCTCTCAGCAGGCACTGGTGATGATGTTAGTGCGACAAGCACTGCAAGATGCACTCGTGATAGAAGACCTTCAGTCTCCCCATCATTTTCGTGGTAGGCCACCAATGCAAAGCCCGACAAGTAGTAGGTAGTGATTACTAGGATGTTGTCATCTCGGGAACGGCAAGGAGCGTGTTCATGAGAAGTGTTGGAACATCTAATAAATGGATGTGACAACACCGTAATAATCATTGAACCGAGTGCTCCGGTACGAATGTGATAGATCCTAACGACCAACTGAATCCAGAGCTGGAGAACTAAGGTATTTATGGGAAGTGGTGGGAAGTTAAGACGTGAGGCTCTGTCCGTTATGACCGAAAGTGGCCCGCTTCTCTACTAGATGTCAGCGGTCCTCGTTCCGCTTTGTTTACTTAACAATTTGTTACAAGCTCTTAACTGCACTGTCAAGTGTCTGGTAGGTGTTGTTGCGTCCTACGTATTGCCTGTTGCTTAACGTAACAAGAGCTAACAAATACATGTCTGTCACTCTCTCACAGTGGACGTAACTTATGCCTGGCGGTTGGTTCCGGTTTAGCAACCTGTGCTCGTTTACGCGACCGACTTACGGTGCTGATTGTTTCTTTCTGCTGCGTAGCTAGGTCACCACGTCTGCCTGGTGTCGTCTGTGGCTGCACCATCATGAACTTCTTTTCTGTTCTGTGGCGTAAAAATAGCAACACATGAACTGCCTACCAGCTTCGCAGTTTTCGGGATGCTTGTTCCCAGAAGCTAGACCATAACAACCCTCTCTTTGTCAAGACCGCGTGTGTCAGTGGATTTCTCCATATGTGGCCCGTGCAATTGCTGGAATGTTTCTTTCCTTACACGTCGCGGCCTGCAATGCCATCAGGCGACATTCAATCTCGGAGTGGGTAGCGGTCGCAATATTTGGCTCGTTAGTGTATATTGACTATATCTTTCCTTCTATGTGTGCTTGTCCAGTAAGGTCTGTCACGAGATTCGAAACAGTACGCTTTACGCCGTAAAGCCCCAAACTAATGTCGTATATATGGTAAGATCGCGCCGCATTTTGTTTACTGACTGTATGGCATTGGTGGCCAGATGTCCCAACTTGGGGAAGGTCAGCTGCCAAGTTGCAAGTCTTTTCAGTTGACGACACAGTGTGCGAATTGCGTTTCGATGATGACGAAATGATGATGAGGACAACACAATACTCAGTCCCCTAGTGGAGGAAATCCCCGACCCAACCGGGAATCGAACCCTGGCCCGTTGCACCGCGGTAATGAAATAAAACGTTTTTCGAAACGCAATAAATGCAGCGTCAACCTGGAGACAGCTGTATGCAGTTCTCTGAATGTCGTTATGGATTTGAGGTAGGCACGACGGCATCTACTTTTATTTAATTTTCGCGTAAAATAGTACACGGGATGTTTCACATGTAGACATACCTGTTGGAAGGGCACCTGCATAGTTATGCTGCGGCACTTTTTGTAATACTTTATGTGTTCGTTCTTTATCGATGATGAAGTCCCGTCGTTCCTCATTTTGAAAAACCTGGTATCGAAATGACGGCAGTCCTCTACCAGGTTCGAAGCTGATTCCTCACATTGCTCTGAGAGTCTTCTGGTCTAATCAGTAAGTCAAGTAATTATCGAACACAGTCTGGCGATTTACTGTGATATAGGAAGTATCCAATTTTTCTCGCTTAAGAATCATTAAGATGAGTCTACACCCTTTTGAACAAGATACTAGCGTTAAACAAAAAAAGGAAAGAAAGAAAGCACATCAATATCAAACCATCTGAAAACCTTGCAATTTTTATGAGACGAAAGTGCGGACGAGTCCAATGAACGACGGAAGTTTCAGACCGTACTGTTGAGAAACAAGCTGGTGTATCCTGACGACAGAGCGTCACACAGGACTTTCATCTGTGTTCTTGTGATAGGAGCGAACCAGCATTTTCTGTTGTAGTGCATGTACCAGCCTTGCTAACTTCACATTCCTTAAGCTTTCGGCTAGAAAAATCCCTGGGCAGCGAACCGAGCGTTGCAGCGTCGTGGTTAAAAGTAGTTTCGTATTTTGAAGTAATGGGGTTAAAACCCCAGTCTAGTCATCCCAATTGCGGTGTGTTGTGATTTTCCTAAGTCCCTGCCGGATAATGCTTGTATGGCCTCCTCGGCCTGGCGCCTTTCGTATTCTTATCCAAACAAAACTTGTACTCCCTACGTAATGATTTCGACCTTCCTTCTTCCATCCTTCCGCGGTACATACAGCTTTAATTAGCTCTAGGCATCAAATAAAAAAGCGAATTATGCGTTTTTGAGAGATTACCTGTCGTGCTATTTTCGTTAGAGACTTCAACACATTCGTACGGATCTCTGGAGACCAGTGACGGGACTGTTGGCGAAAGGCCTTAGTAAGACCAAACTTCTCTAATCGGTGGCATGCCAGGACTGCAAGACAGAAATAACATAAGCTGCTTTACGAACACGTATCGCCGGTAGTAATTGATGCCGCATAGTCATGTTGCAAAATGAAGCCAAGTTTGACCGAATGATACAGTTTTGACTTCTGTATCCCACCAGGCGAAGCAATGGCATTTGAGAGGATGCTTATAACAGAGACACAGACCCTATCAACATCTCTGTCATTTGTTCAGTATGATGCTCCAAAATATACGCAGAATCACTGTAATCACGTACTTAACATGAGTGCGTTGTTTTAATTCCAGATAAGGGCGACGTGTTGTCACTCCAGTGACAGTGTCCATACTCTCACTACAGCCTGAAGCGTCAGTTATTAACAACTTCACAGATTTCGGATAGTGGTAACCAGGATCGAGAGGGAGACGCTAATGTCGTACATTCAAGAAAATTTTTATGTCATGGTAGCTTCGCAAATTACAGACTTTGCGACAGCAGTCTGGTTTTAATGTCGTGATACTTAACCGTTTGTCCACCCCCGGTAGCTGAGAGGTGAAAATGAAACGAGACCAAGCATATGCTTGGGATTCACCATAATAGGCAACCCTCGAGAAGACGAGCGTTGGGTGCCGTCAATAAGCCGAGATATCTCACGCAAAGAATAGTGGAAACAAAAAATTAAGAAAAACACCTTTTTTGTATATTAAAAAAAGTTAAAAAAACAAAAAACAAGATGAAAAAAAGTTTCGCAGCAAAGAGTCATCGACAGGAATGAAACGTTTCCTTTGCTGCAGAAGCAACGCACCTTGAAATTTCCACTGCAGTGACAACACTGTTTTTCTTTTCTTGATGCAGAAGAAGCATTATTTGTATTAAACGTTCTTTTAACGGCATAGAAGCCAGGCCGAGAAGGCAGAAATTGGCGAGCGTAAGGATCGGTGGAAGGGGAGGAAGGAGACCCAACAAAAAAAAAAAAAAGTGGTCAGTGCGACAGAATGTCACTCCTAAGGGCCCGGGTTCGATTCCCGGCTGGATCGGAGATTTTTCTCCGCTCAGGGACTGGATGTTGTGTTGTCCTAATCATCATCATCTCATCCCCATCGACGTGCAAGTCGCCGAAGTCGTGTCAAATCGAAAGACTTGCACCTGGCGAACGGTCTACCCGACGGGAGGCTCTAGTCACACGACACTTATTTTTGCATAAACCGTTCTAGTCCCGCACAAAAGCAAGTATGGGGCCTTAATGTGAGATTTTCATTATCATGCGACTGTGTTCCGTTGCTGTCGGCAGTTCTGGAAAGAGAACCTAATACTTCGCAAAGTGATCCTTGGCCAGGACGTTACACGTCGTACTTTGCCATACGAGAACACTGCTGATACCGAGAATCTAGCCAAGCGTGTACCCTATCGCCCAGCGGAAGAGCGTTGAAACATTTCTGTAGCGACCAGTCAATCAGTTCTGCACGACCAGCTTTAGCTGAGTCTAGCTCCACACGAGCGGCATTTCTGCACCACAAAGGTTCTGCAGAGCTTGAACGTTAATGTAACAGATCAGCCACACGCGGCCGAAATTTATGGCTGCGTTACGTCGTTCAGCTGCGTCACACAGAACCAAAAAAAAGGCGCGACGATTGTTCGCAACGATATGTCATTACATTGTTCCCACGAGCAGGGCTGCGAGTAGCCTATCGGATGCATCGGTGAACTTCCAACCGTTCCTAATGTAGATCACATGTCTGGCAGGCGTTCTCTTGCTGTAGCCACTCGAAGAGTGATATCATCGGGTATGTTGCGTACCATCCTTCACGTACGCAAGGCGACGAGCCACTCGTGAAAGGAAGAAGATCCCGTGGACGACGATACTGTTAGTGACACAAGCTCTGACTGGCGAAGGAAATTGGCTGTATCACTTTCGATCCACCCAGACATTTTCTTAAAGCGATTTAGGGAATCCTCGGAAAACCTAAATCAGAGACCGGGTGGGGATATGAACCAGCGGCCTCCCGAACTGCACATCGCTCTGTGCCAATCATTCGTGTACCGCTTGTCATTCTTCACTGGAAGACTGGAAAGACTGTTTGCTTTGAGCATGGGGTATGGTCGTTATCATTACAGATCAGTTTCGCTTTTTGGCTTTGGCGATAAACTGAAATCCGTAATAATCTAATCCCTTGTCATAAGTGAACTGGAAATCTGCAATACCACTTACGACAAGGGAAATTTTGAACAAATTTCATTTTAGTAAAAAGTAATGGTTAAAGCCTGTCCTGTAGTACAAATGTTATGTTCGACCAAACTGCTGATGGTGCACTAAAATCTCGATATCCATCCAGTTAATGACAAATAAATATTACCTCATGCAGCCGTTATTCGATGCTTTCACTGGGAACCTATACACACTGTGTGACGAAAAAAGTTAAGCACGCAGAAGGGAAGCAGGACACAAAATGAATCGTGACGGTTTGAGGGGGTGTGTGATATTATTTCAATTATTACAATAACGAGTCACAGTTACAAAGACCTTGGCAGTATGAGCCCGCGCTGGTCTGGATGCCTACACTGATTCGATGGGGAATGGTGTCATAGAGTCATTATATCCACTACTGGAGCAAGCTGGTGCACAACAGTTGCAATTGGTGCTTGATATCTTGGATACCGGCACTGGAACGGAACTCATATCCGAGCTGGTCTCTCACATATTCTATCGATGACGGATCTCGGGATCTCGCCGGCCACTGGAGTAACTCAGCATCACGGCAAACAATTCATAGACGCACGTGCCGTGTGTGGACGAACATTGTCATGTTGAAAAATGGCACCACGATACTGTACCAAGAGAAGTAACTCATGGAGACGCATATATGTCCGTGCTGTAATGTTGTCGCACTATCAGCCGTGACTTGAAGCCATGTAAGATGACTCCCCCACAATGACACCATGACGGGAGTGCCTCTCTAAAACAGTGGAAGAAGGAAAGCTCTCTCCAGGTCGCCGCCATATTCGCCGTCGATGGTCCTCCGAGGTAGTGAAGAGCAGGCAATAATGCCACGCCATTCATCAGCAGTCCGTGCCTATTAATTCTCGAATGGCAGGTGCAAATGTGAAGGGGTTACGATGTGCCTGGTGCAGAACACACCTATCCACCCTTGAGGTGGTCAGATGCGGTCGATCGGAACCTTGGCGACGAGTATGTCTGCCTTCACTCTCCAAGGTTGTTCAGCATCGAATCACTATCACATCCGTACGCTCCACAAATCTGGAAAACGCACAGTTCACCAGCCGCCCAAACGGAGACCTCAATGATGCCCCATTCAGCCTCTGTCAGATATTGCTAACGTTATCTCACACGAGTACGTGGTATCTCTGTGTCCTTCACAATAACCACTGAACTCATGACGCTGTTCAAGCTCCATGTGTATCCTACCAGGTTTGCTAACAATGCTAAACACGAATAACTCTGGTGGCCGTTCTACCTGTCACAGACAGTTATTTACATGCAGTCGATGGTGTGTACGTGTGCGATATTACACCGTCATCAAACCGTCTTTCCCGTGTGTTTCACTGACAGCAGCCTTTGCGTTTACGACATTTGGACCGAAGAGTGGACAGACAGAAACAAAATGAAAGTGTCATTTGGCATATGTACACACACGCGCGCGCGCGCGCGCGCACACACACATACACACGCAAGCACACACACACACACACACACACACACACACACACACACACACATACTACTAAGTCGAAACAATACAACTACTAACTTGATTGAATGTTGGTCACCTTCCCACCTTTCGAACGCAATACAGATGAGGTTCTGCGTAGCATGAATTCAATAAGTTTTTGGTAGGCTTACAAAGGTATATGACACCGGATGCCTGTCCACAGTTCTCTCAAATCCAGTAAATTACAGACCGGTGGTTTATAGACGAGAACCTGGCGCCTGATAGTAAGCCAGATTTATTTCACCGAGGTTAGAAAGATGAGAAGATATCGACATGAGTTCACACTATAATGTTCCTCAAGCCATTACAGCACGCCTTTGGCCTTCTGACACTGACAGTTATCCTGCTGGAAGATACCATCGCTGTCGGTGAAGACATCAAGCATGTTGGGACGCAGGTGGTCCGCAATAATGTTCATGGCGCCTTCAATTACCACTACAGATCCGATAAAATTCTAGTCGAATCTCACGAATAGCATAACACTGCCTCCACCAGCCTCCGTCCGTGGCGCAGTGCATATTTCGAGCAACTATTCATCTGAATGACGGACCCGACCATCGACGTGGTGTAACAGGAAACAGAAATCACATGACCTGCAGACACGTTTCCGCAGATTCACGAACCAATCTCGATGATCAAGTGCCCACTGCAATCGTAAATGACCATGTAGTTGGATCTACATGGTAACATGAAAGGATCATTTGTTGTGGGGCCCCATGTATAAGATTTTGGGCTGAACGGTGTGCTCCGAAACACTTGCGGCTGCACCAGCATTATGCCCTGTCGTCATTTGGGACACAGATTACCGCCTATCCTGTTTAAGAGCGGGCAAGCCTCCGAACTTAGCAACCTATGATGAGTCGTGGACACTCAGAACCTTGTCGCCTACTTGCGGTTTCAGCGTCATTCAATCACTTTCCACAGATGCTCACAGCCGACCACCTTCACCGTTTCCGAGATGTCAGTTCCCAGGCGCTGTACCATAATGCGATTCATTGGCAGAACACAGGTACGTTGTCCAAGACGCGAAGCACACTAGCGACTGCGACGGGTCGCTTCGTGACGTCAGAAGTTGCCTGCTGGCGCATGCGCAGTTCGAGTTTGGGATGCGACGCGCGACTGTTGCGGCAGCTGCCGCAGCACTGCACCAGTGAGCAGTGTTGCGACGGAAGTCGCACGACACAAAGACGTACGGCTGCCAGAAAGATGTCGAGCCAGTCAAGGAAAACTGAAATGAGCCACTCACAGGATGTGATGCTCTGTGAGCTGGTCTCGCAACATCCTTGCCTTTACGATTTGAAGAACCCTAAATATAGAGACACTATGTTCAGAGACAGAAATTGGTGCACAGTTGAAACTGGCAGGTGAGTGAAATATATAATATTTTCCCATTAATGCAAATTTTTCAGGCCTGTTATGAAAATCAGTATAATCCATGCAGATGTAGAATTAGAATTTTCGCATTACCCTTTTTTGTGACGATAAAAATTGAAAACGGCAAGTACATTATAAAATGAACAATCTAAAGTACAACGAGAAAGTTACATTTTACAATACCTTCACTTTGAAAGTAAACGGTAGATTGGTGTCTTGATGATACCTTCTAGTTGTGAAAAACCACCACCAGATTGTTTTACAGCTTTCTGTGATCAATAGATGTTCGTTTTTGAGGAAGGCGTTTCTCAACAGATTGCGCAAACAGTATGCTGCAATAAGTAATTTGTCACATTCACTTCAATTCATTGGTAGAAGATGGTGCTCAAAAAACTTGTGCCAAAAGTGCACTACTGTTTTACAAGGCCCTTCTGGTCTGACACAGTTCACAATTGAAATTCGTCTTTTGTAAATCGTGGAGTCATCTTTTGGGTGCAGATTGGCAAGATTAAATGTTCATGTCATCCATAACGATGTATGCTGTGAGAATATAAGAATATGGAAGTTCATTTGGATGGGAATAAAGATTCAGTCGGCTATGAAAGTTGCCTTAGCTTGTTCCAAAAGTTTCTGCATGGGAGAAACTGACAAGTATAATTTGGGGAAATTTCGTGAACAAGCACGGACATTATTTCTTCCACATTTCTGCCAGTGTATACTGTAGACGTTCAGAATCAAAATTCTAGAGATGTTTAAGGTGTAACCCTATCTTGTTGTCAAGAACTTGAAACAATGCAATGACGCTAGTGTGCACTTATTGTTAATAAACTTATCTTTCATTGGAATTTTAGGTGAAATGTGCAAAAACAGCTGGAGGAATATTCGGGACTCGTATCAGAGAAATAAACGAGAAAGAAAGCTTGGAACAGGTTCAGATGCCTCAGCAAAACCAAGAAAATGGGTTCTGCTTGATCACTTGGCTTTAAGAAACCTACATTTCGTGGCATTTTAAATGAAATTGTCAAGAGCATATGGAGAAATATTAGTAACTCATACCGGAGAAATATGACACAAAATGGTTTCATTAAGTCCAAATGTGTCAGCGAAACAAAACAAATGCATTCTCTATCGTGTGATGACCACACGATTCTCGTTGCGCGTCGACAGAACTGGCGGCTAGTCGCGACGCTCCCGGAGATATATGAGCCCAAATCTCGGAAACGGAGATCGATATCATTCTGATCTCAACTTTAAAAATAATTTCGATATATTAGCTTCTTTTCATCGGCAACGATATATGACCTAACGTAAACCATACGTAAAGTAGCCAGCGACCACATTTTTCACTGTACACAATTCAAATTTTATGCAGTAGGTTACTTGTAAATTAAGTATCGAAATAACTGTGACGAATATCGGAAAAATAGACACCTCATTATCAAGCTGTGATGTGAAACTGTAAGATACGCAAACATCAATTTTTTGTGTCTTTTGCTTTCCTCACAATTGATAGAGAAGTAATATACAGCGAAAAAAAACGCGCAAAACCGGAAGAGATACTTTTCAATTTTTTAAAGTAAAAGGAGAATCTGTATCGAAAAACTAACTCTGGGAGCCGATGTAACTTTGTTGCATTAACATACAGTATTTTTTACAGCAAGAAAATCGGAATTTTTATTTTTCTTATGTATTTGAATCCGCCGCCGCCGACCGGAGCTTGGGAAACAGCGACGACTCCAGTCGTGTTGCGGCCATGTCGCCGTCTGCCAGGGTGGGAAAAGAGGAGGGGGCAGCGTCGCAGTCGCAGCCAACTGTCGCGTCTTGCACAACGTAACTGACGGATGATATCGAAGAAGTACAAAGAAGGGCAGCTCGTTTTGCATTATTGCGAAACAGGGGAGATAGTGTCACAGACATGATATGTGAATTGGAGTGGCAATCATTAAAACAAAGACGTTTCTCGTTGCGACGGGATATTCTCATCAAATTTCAATCACCAGTTTTCTCCTCCGATAGCGAAAACATTCTGTTGGCACACACCTACATAGGAAGAAATTATCATCACGATAAAATAAGAGAAATCATGGCTCGCACAGAAAAATTTAAGTGCTCGTTTTTCCCGCGTGCCATTCGAGAGTGGAACGGTAGAGAGATAGCATGAAGGTGGTTCATTGAACCCTCTGCCAGGCACTTTATTGTGAATAGCAGAGTAATCACGTAGATGTAGATAACGAACTATCCTTCATCGAAGTAGCTAATGTCAGTGAATTTCTGCGTTTGCAGCTCGTATCGTCGCTACAGTGATTCCCCGTTTCTTTCTACTCCGCGAGTGTGCTTTCCTTACCGATTCACGAGCGCGCAACGCCACTAGGCGTTTCTCAATATCGCCGTGGGCAGTGGTGATGATCTCTTGGCTCATGAATGTAAGTAACAGTGATTGTGTACTTCCATTATTAATCCAGACTAGTACTTACGCGTTTTCTGACATTCACATCTTTTAACAGCAGCAGGTATTTCTTAATTACCTCATTGTCAACTGAGGGAGTAAGTTATTGCAAACACTGAAGTTCACTCGCTATATAATTTCAACCAGCGTTTCCATTGGAGTTAGGAAGAGTCCATAGTTTGTGTCTTCTTTAGGTAGTGAATTCTTCAGCGTATAATTAAAGTCATCAAAGCCTAAGAATGATATCGTGAAGTAATTTAAAACATTTCAGTCCAATTTTTGAAGACAGACAAGACGTAAAAAGCTCCTTGTAATCCCGAGGCATTAGCGCTATCTGTATCCATCACCTTGGCCTATTTTCGTTGCTCTTGAAGAAACATTAAGAGTGTGCCATGTACGCCAATAAAGCGCAGCGAGGGGCATCCGCGGCTGCCATCTTCGTCATGCCTAGTCTATCTTCTTTCAGTCTCTGATTACTTTTTAGATAACAAGCGAAACCTTAGACAAAGGATAAGAAGTTAAAACGTTAAAAGGAAGACGTCCGGTTTCGCGTTACACCTTTTATAGCAGGTGTCGTACTTGATCCTCAGGAGGCAACTAGATAACACGCGGCTTACCTAACCGGACCAGGCGGGTGCCGGGCATATCAGTTGAAAGCCGGCGTTCGAGTTGGCTGCAGCCCGCTTTAAGTGCGTGTTTCTAGGACATTCGCCATTCTTTCTAACCTGTTTCAAAGTCTTTTACTCGCAGACTAATTTTCAGCTACGTCAGAACGCGAAGTCCTCCGGTTACGAGTGCTTCTTGAGGTAAGTAATCGAGAATTGCAGCTGAACGAAAGAGTCCTGCTTCGCCGTCTGCGCTAACTACAAGGCGAATATGTTTTTGTTTTTTTTTTGTTTTTGTTTTTTAGTTCTGATCGTGGCCACTGCACCACTGAGTTGCGAGAAAAGTTCGCCATAATTCAAGTGTTCTCTCATTCCTCAACAAATCATTAAAGCGGAAGGCTGAAGGATAATGGTCGCTGTGGCGGTCGTGATAAGCGTTTCATTCATTTATGCGCGTAAAACGAGTGATTGCTATACATTTCTAGAAGTTAATTAATTAATCTTATCGTGACTTCGCGGTTCTTCCTTAAGCGTTCAGTACGAGGACAAGATGAAGACATTTTGGCACAGAGGTAGCGTTCGTATCAACTATGATTTTTCGCTGTGTTGGTACGTGATGCAGACTATGGCATGCCAAGTAATAAAATGATCTGTGGAATAGTTTTCTTTACACGTCCTTTAAAAGTCCTTGAAAAGCAGTAGTATTGCGTGTGTTTCGTTTAGTACCTAACTTGGAATTTTGAGCCATCATAAAAATATTTATTTTGTCCATCGCAAATTTACCGGAAGATGAGAAAAAAATGAAGGTTTAACGTCCCGTCGACAACTGGGTCTTTAGAGACGGAGAATAAACTCGGACTGTTTCGTTCAGGTTGAAGATCGAAACTGGCAGTACCCTTTCAAAGAAACTATCCCGGCTTTTGTCTGGAGTGATTCAAGGAAATCACGGAAAACCTACATGTGGATGGCCGGACGCGTATTTGAACCGTCGTCCTCCCAAAAGCGAGTCCAGTGTGCTAGCCACTGCGCTACCACGCTCGGTCGAAGCTCGATGAACGGTCATTAGGAGTCTTCTCCTTTAATTGTAAAAAGAGAATGGCTGAGTACAAACATGACCGTACTGCTCTTGAATATGATCCATATGAAGGACTTCTTAAAATTGCTACATCTGATGAAAACAAAATGAGTGACGGCGTCTATCGAAACACCATTACTATATAAGTGACGCCACTATTCGTAATAGTCAGATGATCAAACATCCACATAATGTGCGTGTTTGAAGTGCAGCTGCTCATAATATTCGCTACATGTTTATGAAAAGAACTAATACGTGGAAGCACACAAGGAAGGCAAAGACAGGTTAGAAGTTAATGTCCAGTCTACGCTGAAAGCTTTAAAAATGAAACACAAGCTCGACCCAGACAAGAACTGGGTAGAAAATAGGCCATGGTTTGATTCAGAAACTGTTTCGGCATTCTCCTGACGCGATTTAGGGCAACCGAATTAAAAACTAAAACTCCACCCTAAAGGCCATGAAGGCCCAACGGAACCGACCGACCGCCGTGTCATCCTCAACCACAGGCGTCACTAGATGAGGCATGTACTCAGCACACCGCTCTCCCAGCCGCATGTCAGTTTACGAGACCGGAGCCGGCCTCCAGGGCAACCAGAGACAACCTAAATGCACGAGGGGTGGCGCCATGTTTCAGACATTAGACACGTATTCGGTAGCACTAGGTTTCAGAACCGCGCCCAGACCTCCAGATTTAGGTATTCCGTACTTTACCTCTACCACTTAAGCAAATAACGGGATGGTTCATTTGTACAGGTCAGGGCCGATTTCTTTGCGATCTTCGTCCAATCCCAATTTGTTCTCCGCCTCTGCTACACTCGTCCTCAACGGAGCGTTATACTCAGATATTCCTTTTCTTCAGAAGGGGAGACCAACACCTCTCCTCTCGAATAGTCTTAACTCCAGAGTCATCAAGCTTACCGTAAAATACTAAGAGGTGGTCGCCGAAGCATGCACAGTAGAAATGAAGTTTCGGTGTGTTACGACGAAAAGAAGCCCTCTGTGGCAGGAATGACAATACTAAAGCTTCGAAACTTCCTTGAGAAGACTTTCCTGCGTGCTTTCCCCTCTTTTGACTTGAAGAGGCAATAATGTAATGCTGCTCGACCTAAAGGTGGCTTATTTGAATTCTGGCACTGAAATAAATTTTCTTTGTCAGAATTTCGCTGACGAGGAAGGAATGGGTGGTTTTATGTTTTTATGACCACTAGTTTTTATATCAATATCCTGGATTGAATTCCAAAAGTAATTGTCGTCTCTGATGGGTTGGGGTCATCCAGCCGACAGATTGGACATTAGTGCCTCTGGAGAGGAGGAGGGCATTGGGTCGGTGCCGAGATTTACCCTTATTATTCTCACTTCTGCATAGTTACACTTTCATGACAATGTTTACATTTAGATAGTTACAACTGACTGCACAACTAACGTGTTGGATAATTGCCACTGCGTACAAAGAAACAAAAGCATTTCGAAGTGCGCAGTCAACGTTGCCGGCGATTCGAGTTTCTTTTTCCTGAGCTCTCGACCAAGGACCACTAGAGCATTAAATATTTGGCTGTTCTTTTTTGTTTTTTTTTTTTTGGTAAGGGGTAGGCTCCATAATGAAATAATTGTGAGGAGCATTATTTAAGTTTTTCGTGGCGCCATAATTTCGATCTTCTAATAAGTGCTGTTGGTTCACTGTGAAGTTCAACATTGATAAACTGCCACATGGCGAGATTATGGTAAAGTACAGAAGTAAATCGAGACAACGAAATGTTTCTCCTAGCACGAGTACAGCGTATAATCCACCTCAATGTAGCGAGTCATAAATTTCTTGATGCACTAGAGAGATGCCCGAAATGTAGTCCCCTCGAATCTCTCTAGATGTAGAATATTTTCAATAACGGAATCTGACCGAAATGAATCTTTTACGCGAATGAGGACATTAATTTCGATGGATTCCACGGTATGATCCATCTCCATTAACCCTGGAACACTAAAGGCGAGAAAAAGTTGCATTGCTACTAAACTATCGTAAATTTTACTACTCCAAATTTTATTCAAAAGAAGTCATAATTTATAGTTTATGCACTAGTTAATTACAATTACAAGATCTCCAGCGCTTTGTTACATATAACATCAGTACAAAATGTTCTGTTTTACACCATACACTGATAATTCCAGATTTGCGGACATCGCGAATTGTTACCAACTGCATTCGTAAATTTTAACGAGGATTTAGTAATCTAGGGTTAAAAGACATCGTGAGAACGAAAGTGACATCACTTGCTCTCAGCGATGTCTCATAGCACTGTTACTGTTCAGAATATATTCGAAATGTTAATCAGAGTATAGTACCATTTGGTACGCAGTCTTATATCCAGTCACAGACATGAACACATACGGTCTACTGTTCTTTGACAGCGTCATGAAGGTCATAATTCAACTAAGCTCGAATCCTTCCGCAATCTTTCAATATTCATAATTCTCCTCAATACATGACATAAAGTCTCTTGTCTGAGATACCGGTTTAAATTTCGCCTTTACGGATCGAAGTGTTTCCGCTTGTACAGCAGACCTCCAAGAGGTGAATTCAACCTCATTTCACTTTCCGAAATCCGATAAACGGAAGTCATACATTTTGAACATCAAACTGATTGCTGTCTCACGAGAAAGTTTTTGATCTCGTAACCACATAAGGAAATACGTCACGTCGCATTAGGAGGAAACAGGTAGTACATTGCCGCGACATCCGTATAAAAAGGACACAACGGGAATAAAGCTTTCTTCATCCGCTGCCAGCCCAGGAATTGAAAACAGCAATAACGATAAATGGTAGCTTTTTATTCTTTCTGTATAGTTCGAATCAATCAAATTCTGGTTGTTGTGAATATAAATTGACATTCACAAATCAAGATAAATATTCTAATTGTTTACGGAGAACGCAGAGGATCATGACGAGAACAGCTGAGCTGCACGTACAAAGGTGAAATTCATTACTCTGGGGTAAGCTGAAAGATGAAGCCTATCAACAAATTCCCATAACCCAAGAAGTTTTAAACCATCGTATTGTTGCAGTGTGTGCGACGATATTGCCTAAATCTCATGTCTGTCCAGAAGTCATCGCACGAGCAAACGGAAACGTGTGTTAACAGTAGTCACTGGCCATTTCGAACACACTAAGCAAGCGAAGTGACACAGTGCTCCCTAGTGGACTCGAAACCGGACGGCGGTTCGAACGTCAGTCTAGTCACCCAAGCGTAGTTTTCACTAATGGTAAACGTCTCGATGGTTCCTTCTTAAAAGGACACGGCCGATTTCCGGCCCCGTAACTTCGCAATTCGAACTTGTGCTCAGTTTTTAGCGATCTAGTCATCGACGGGACGCTGAATCCTGATCTTTCTTCGAACACCCGATGACTTGAATGGAATGTCATAGAATTGTCTATGATCACTTTCTTCTGTGATTTCAATTTTGTTACTGTTGCAGAGGTAATATTACAATGTTAATGTATACGATTATATCGTAATTAAACTTCTGTTGTTTTTGAATGAGAGGTTATTATATAGCAAACTCTGTACGTTAATTTCCTTTTTCACTGATTCATTCCATTTATAAAATTCACCTTTCGTTCAAATTCTGACAAAAACATACCATAGTTTTACCGCAGTTAACTGATGAATTATTCTTAGGCACTAGGTCTTTTGCGTTCCAGTTGGTGTGTCAGTCTGAAGCAAAGTATGATTAGTCACAGTTTTAAAATAAACTTCTCACATCTTTCCCGAATTTGTAAATAGCTGGAGCGCCTAACCAGTCGGACGCGACATTTCCATTCGAGGCTCCATGCCCGACAGAACACTCCTAATTGCTAAATACTGTACGAATTTCTCCGAAATTATAAACAGAATTTCGGAGATTAAGACACGGTTGAATTCGTCTCTTTGAGACTGTAATTCCACTTGAAATACCTAGTTGATACTGGTGTTCTTGAAATTAACATACAGTAGCTATGCTGTGAGACTATGCGTCGCTTTCTTTTGTATAATTAATTGTATGAAAATAAGATTACAAACTCTTAAATAGTACTGGAAATTTTCTAAGTGGACAGCTTAGCTGAATTCCTCTTTATCCAAGTCACATACGTCAGTAGCTGACAGGCTATCCACGGACGACCATGTGGGTGCTTTATCAGAAACTGTGACAAAATGCAGGAACAGCTGCAGTACTGTTGCAAAACTGGCAGTGAAGCTCAGAGTAACAAATGTTATGTAATCCGCGTGGTTACACAAAAGTCTCGATACTGTTCGATAGCATCATCACCGAGGAATCAATAAGATCAGTCTTAAGTGTTAAATTTACGAGAGTGGTTTGATAAGTCTGGTAAATTTCCATGAAAGAATGGAACGTTATTGTTGCGCCTCATGGTTGGTAACCTTGATTATTCCAAAGATCCTATAAAGAATTTCAACAACGTACATCGTACAGTTCATTGTCGACAGCCGTCTGAACTGATCAGCGTGTCGACTGCGATTGAAAATGGAGAAAGCCGGGTTTCGTGCTGTTATTAAATACTTTCATTTGACGCATTGAATTGCACCGTGAATCAAAATAGAACTGGACTCCGCACCGTCAATGATGGCCACAAGAAGCGCGCTCCGGCCGTCCAATTGAGTCCACCACAAAGGAAACCATTGACAAAATCCATGATATGCTAATGCAAAAGCACCGAATAAAAATTCATGAAACTGTTGAGATTGTAAGCATCTCAACAAAGTGAGTGCATAATATGCTGCAAGCGAGAATTGGCTACGAGGAAGCTATGTGCGAGGAGTGTACCTTCGATTGCTAACAGTCGATCAAAAGCACATCCGTCACAACATTTCAGTGCAGTGTCTGGTAATGTTTAATCACAATTGCAAGATTTTTTTGCGCCGATTTGTAACTGTTAATGAAACTCGAATCCATCATTACACACCAGAGTCAAAACAGCACTCAAAACAAAGGAGAGACTGGTGAAAGTGCACCAAAGAAGGCAAATACTTTCTTGTCAATTGGTAACATGATGGGCACTGTTTTCTGGGATTCTCAAGGAATAATACTCGTAGATTACTTGTAAAAGGGCAGAAAAGTAACTGGACCCTATTATGGTTCATTGTTGGCTCGTTTGAAAGTTGCGTTGGCTGAAAAGAGACCAAGGTTGGCACGTGAAAAACGCTATTTCACCAGGGTAACGCACCATCCCACAATGGCGAAAGTGCGTGACTTGAGCTTTGAACTGTTTCCTCATCGATTCTATTCGTCAGACGTAGCCCCCAAGTGACTTCTTCCTGTCCCTAATTCGAATCTTTGGTTTTGCTGGGAAGAAATTTTCATCAAATGAGGAAGTGATAGTTGTAGTCAACGAGTATTTTGTAGAGCTTGACAGAATCTATTTTTCTCATGGGATGAAAAGGTGGGGGACGGCTGGACTAAATGTATATCCCGCAAAGGTGACTATGCCAAGAAGTAGGATGATTTGCTTAAGAAACAAACTTTTTTCTTGTTTTTTTACCATACTTAATAAACTAACGTCGTATAGGATTATCATCGACAGTGATTCAAGGTAGAGCGTCCACATAGATCTGCTTGAGTCCATTTGTATACCCAGTACTTGAGTGTCATTCCTGACTGTGGGATCCTTCCCAAGTTGAATTAGCCGATGAGGAAGATAAGACTGTAAGTACATCCATAGCTGTAATGGAGGACAGTGGGACGTCAGCTGGTATAAATTTATATTAAAAAATGAAAAAATTCCTCCAGCTGTAATTAAGGCGTAGATTTTATTTTGGCAACTAGTTTCAACGTCGTAACAACGTCATCTTCAGGCCCTATAAAATATACCATACATACAACAACCAATGTGATATCAGTAATCTATGAGTTATTGTGTAAACAAATAGATTATAAACATATTGCATAATGGGGGAATTCAATAAAATTAATTACATTTTGGCAGTTTTCATTTAATGCAATCATTCTGGAAATTAACCATTTATGTGGTACCAGTAAGTACAATTGAAAATATATATACATGATCATTTTCATTACAGATCAATGTCAAGCATTAAATGAAATGGGAGTATATATAAAAATGTGATAGGCTACAGGAAAGATAATATGGTTAGTTGGTTGGTATGGGGGAGGGGACCAAACAGCGAGGTCATCGGTCCCGTCGGATTATGGGAGGATGGGGAAGGAAATCGGCTATGTCTATTCAAAGGAACCGTCCCGACATTTTCCAGGAGCGATTTAGGGAAATCACGGAAATCGTAAATCAGGATGGCCGGACGCGGGTTTGAATCGTCGAAAGGCACTATGCTTCAACTAAGTGCTTATTCTTGAAATATCTACTACTTCTATTCCAAATGAGTCAAGCAACATTATTTCCAAGGACACTTATCTCCCGTAAAATCATTAACCTAAAGTTATTGAAAATCAGTCCAAACAAGGACGCGAACCGAGGGTCGTGATGTCTGCCGAAGTACGTACACCCTATCGCACAACGGTACTGTGCCTGTTAAAGTACTGACGTAGCTGTAACTGCTGTTACCATGTTTCATCTTCTTCTTTACTTTCTTTTTCACATTCATCCAAAACAAAACTGACGTTTTCGGCAAGGATCGTATTCTAGCCATTTATAATTATTATTTGTGTGTGTTGAGACGTCCAGACCTCATGAAGACCCTGGCAACCCAACAAATTAGTAATAATAGTCTTGGTAACGTACAAGGTTCGCCAAGAGCTAAGGTACACGCTTTCAGGAATGATAGTACTGGTGATTCTGAACAAAAAAAGTACGTTTTTATTGAATAGCCCGAAAACCGTGGGCTGTGACGTAAACGAGTCACAGTACCAAAATTAAACTGCATTAAATTTCCTACAAATAAGTTCCTACTCATTTTTTCCAAAGCGCTATCAGTTTGCGCGATTAGAGGGAGAAAATACTGAAAATCTCGCGCGACGCGCAAGCGCTGCAGCTTAGATAGATTTTTTAGGCCAATTTGAGATGGTTTCTCGATGTGACAGATCACAAGTGTCCTGTATCAAATTGTTCGTCTCGAATTCATCTACATCACTGTGGTACATTGTAAAACAATAACAGTGCACCGTATAATACAGAAAATAAACAACAATGTAGCGCACATTAAAAGTGTTCTATCTCGGAAACCATTCGAAATAGGGCATATCTCCATATGAAGCTTTGTTCAGTCACCAATACTGTTACCCCTCAAAGCATGTACCTTTCCTCCTGACTGAACTTGTATTTAAGTGTTGTGTATTCTTCGGTACCTACAGATGAACGCTAGGGGCCCAAAACGCTTTGCGAGTAAATTTTTATAAAATCAAAAACACATCAACAATGAGGCTATTGCTGTATATACACAGACCTTAGTTGAGGGTCAATACTGTCTTGTACAAGCACGCCGAAAGAAAAAAAGTTAGCAGTCAACGAAGAGCTATTCAGACAAGTAGACTTCGTAAACCAGTGAAATGTGCTGGATGCCATGAGACTGCAGTTAGCTGCTACTCCTTTTTTTTATTTTCCAATTTTGCCGCCATCTTATGTTTTGTTTGCCGTTTGAGTGTGCTCTGATTTCGCAGGAGTGCCGAAACAGCGATAAAGAAATGTAGGCCGCGTCCTACGCGCGGTCACCGTCTAGCGCTCGCCAGATAACGACACTCACCACGGCCAACTGCATCGCGTCACTCGCCTCTGCAACGCTCCCACTGGTCTGTAGTTCGCAACTCGTCGTTCAACAGAGCCATGGTGGTCACGCGACCACCTTTTCTTGGTGTGTACAGGTGTCATAAAAATAAATTGCAACGAAACATAATTGTCTTGCCTTATATCATACTTCCGAATCATAGCGTGTGAGTTGCGTAATATAGACAAACTCGTGAGGTCAACAGTACATAACAGAATGTTACAGTGAGGGGAGGTAAATGAAAAATGGAAGGGAATCGTATTGGAAAATTGCATCTTCTTCTACTAGGAATATGCTTCTTCATAGTACTACTGGTGTTCAGTAGCCTTAGTGTGAATATCATGTACGCGCTTGCATTACCAAAGGCGTAAGACGTTTTCCATATGTTAGTAACGTCAGAATACCTCACCAGCTTAATCTACGGGAATCTTTTCAGTGATTATAATAGTAAATATCTTATCAGATAAATTTATTGAAGTCTTTTCAGTGACTATACTAGTAAATAATACTTACATTTGTCACACAAAAAATGAGTCCACAACAGTTTAAGCGACCTGCATCACAACCTGACCAACATACATACATATCTGTCCTGCGTAGGCCTAGCTATTTTGTGGCGTCATTCCACACTTATTCACTGAAATAACGGTGCCTTTGAAGAATAACATTGCTAAGATATGCGGTCTACACCAAAATGTTGTTACTCCTCTGGATAACCCCGCAACCCTGCGGTGCTTAAAGACAAGGGCAGTAAGTGAATTACGTGACTAGTGTTCAAGCGCAACGGGAGTGTTCGTCGGTGTTTAATAGAAGAAAATTTTCATTGCAAGCACGCGAATTCCACACTTTGTTTCCACAAACCACTGCGCTCGTCGAGTGCTCGTTAACTGCTGTAGTTAAAGGGCATCGAAACGGGCGGCAACGTGGCGGAATAGCTAGACTTCAGTGCGGGAGATAAGACTCCAAAAAATTGATGATCTGGTGATAAGCGGTCGCGCGGTTCCAGACTGAAGCGCCTAGAACCGCTCGGCCACAGCGGCCGGCTGACTCTCTCAGTATAACAGAATGATAACCTATTTACTAAACACACTCGTGGTCGCACGTAAGATTCACATATAAGATCTTACTTTTTATTTATGGGTGACCGGTTTCGATCAGCTTCAGAGATCATTCCTTGGTGAAAGCGATAGTGCATAAATAAAAGATGATAACTTGTATTCGTCCACGACAGAGTTTACTAAATAAATTATAATATTATTAGATCGCCGTTTTCCTGGGACAATGTTTCAAAAAATTACAACAGAATGAGACAAGCATATTATACCACATGTCCTGTCTCCTAGGCATTTACATCTCTACCCCGCAAGCCACCTTGCAGTGTGTGGCGTAAGCTAATTTGTGTACCACTGTCACTTGTCATCTTTCTCGTTCCAGTCCCGAACAGTTTGCGGGAAACGCGGGAAGAACCACTGCTGCTAAGCCTCCGCGTGTTCTCGAATCTCTCTAATTTAGACATAGTAGGAAGCAATGTACAGTACTGGCCATTAAAATTGCTACACCAAGAAGAAATGCAGATACAAAACGGGTATTCATTAGACAAATATATTATACTAGAACTGACATGTGATTACATTTTCACGCAATTTGGGTGCATAGATCCTGAGAAATCAGTACCCAGAACAACTACCACTCGCCGTAATTACGGCCTTGATACGCCTGGGCATGAGTCAAACAGAGCTTGGATGGCGTGTACAGGTACAGTTGCCCATGCAGCTTCAACACGATACCACAGTTCATCAAGGGTAGTGACTGGCGTATTGTGAGGAGCCAGTTGCTCGGCCACCATTGATCAGACGTTTTCAATTGGTGAGAGATTTGGAGAATGTGCTCGCCAGGGCAGCAGTCGAACATTTTCTGTATGCAGAAAAGCCCTTACGGGACCTGCAACATGCGGTCGTCCATTGTCCGCCTGAAATGTAGGGTTTCGCAGAGATCGAATGAAGGGTAGAGGCACAGGTCGTAACACATCTGGAATGTAACGTCCACTGTTCAAAGTGCCGTCAGTGCGAGCAAGAGGTGACCGAGACGTTTAACCAATGGTACCCCATACCATCACGCCGGGTCATACGCCAGTATAGCGATGATGAATACACGCTTCCAATGTGCGTTCACCGCGATGTCGCCAAACACGGATGCGACCAACATGATGCTGTAAAGAAAACCTGGATCCATCCAAAAAATGGCATTTTGCCATTCGTGCACCCAGGTTCGTCGTTGAGTACACCATCGCAGGCGCTCCTGTCTGTGATGCAGCGTCAAGGGTAACTGCAGCCATGGTCTCCGAGCTGATAGTCGATGATGCTGCAAGCGTCGTCGAACTGTTCGTGCAGATGTTTGTTGTCTTGCAAACGTCCCCATTTGTTGACTCAGGGATCGAGACGTGGCTGCACGAACTGTTAAAGCCATGCAGATAAGATGCCTGTCATCTCGACTGCTACTGATACGAGGCCGTTGGAATCCAAGCACGGCGTTCCGTATTACCTTCCTGAACCCACCGATTCCATATTCTTCTAACAGTCATTGGATCTCGACCAACGCGAGCAGCAATGTCGCGATACGATAAACCGCAATCGCGATAGGCTACAATCCGACCTTTATCAAAGTCGGAAACGTGATGGTATGCATTTCTCCTCCTTACACGAGGCATCACAACAACTTTTCACCAGGCAACGCCGGTTAACTGCTGTTTGTGTATGAGAAATCTGTTGGAAACTTTCCTCATGTCAGCATGTTGTAGGTGTCGCCACTGGCGCCAACCTTGTGTGAATGCTCTGAAAAGCTAATCATTTGCATATCACAGCATCTTCTTTCTGTCGGTTAAATTTCGCGTCTGTAGCACGTCGTCTTCGTGGTGTAGCAATTTTAATGGCCAGTAGTGTATTTGGCGAGTCTTCGAGGGATGCACCCTCTTGGAACTTTAACAGTAAACTAAGTCGTCATGCAGAACGCCTCCCTTGCAGAGTCTGCCATTGGTGTTGGTTGATCATCGTGGCTACTAAATGAACCTGCAATGAAACGTGCTGGTTTTCTTTGGATCTTCTCTATTTCCTCTACCAGTCACATCTGTTACGGATCCCATAATGACGAGCAATATTCAAGTATTCGCCGAATGAGTGTTTTGTCGGCTACTTTGTGGATGCACTACGTTTTGTAAGGATCCTTCCAATGAATCTCAGTCTGGCATCTGGCTTACTCGCGATTACCTTTAGCTGGTCGTTCTGTAATGGGCGTCAAAAAATACCCGTTCCAAGGCCGTACAGTCCGCAATCGGCACGCCAATCAGTCAAAATCGCCGTGACCACTGAGGCAATCATCCCACCGATGCACCAGGATGAAGATCCGGTTTGCTAAAAGATCGTGTCCTGCTGCGTGAAGAAGTCCGTAATGCCTGGTGCACGTCCTCGACCGACAGGAATCGTCGACCCTTCAGGTTCTTTTTCAAGGGACCGGAAGTGTGAAATAGCATGTGGAGAGGTCAGAACAGTTTAGCGGGCCCTCTAGTGTTTCCACACTTGAGCTGGCGTAACTTCTGAGTTACGAAATTTGCGATGCGGGGACGTGCGTTATCATAAAACAGTAGCACCGCTTCACAACAGTGGTTTTCGACGAATATGCTATCACACACGCATCCCCGATGGTTGTCTATGTTGTGTACCGGTGTTTGTCCTTCGGCAACCAAGAGGTCCTGTGTGGACGCATTTAGTTGTAAGTCGCCATAGTTCACGTTTCCACATTTACCACAAGCACGTCGGAAGACACGATGACCACACTGATCCCTTGCCTACATGTCGGTGCTTATACACCAGCATCGGAATCGCGCTACGTTGCATATACGCTGCAGCAACACCCTCAGACGGAAACTTCTGGTCGGCCCCTATGATTCAAATCGCTCCGTACACATACTCCTAGGACATTGTATGGCAGCAACTGCTTGCAGTGATTGCTCTGCAATTGTGTAATCATACAACAAAATGGTCTTTCTGTCTATGTACTCGCAATACGTTTGTTTCTGTTGGACCTGCACCAAGCGTCGATCCTCAGCACGTCTTCCTGCATTTCGTAACAATTTTCTAGCCTCGCAACTTCTCTGTATACAACAGCAGCACTCGCGAAAAGCCTCATGCAACTTCTGACGTTATCCACTAGGTCATTTATACATATTGTGAAAAGTAATGGCCCTACAACACTCCCCTGGGGCACGGCCGAAGTTACTGTGCGTCCGAAGATTTCTCTCCGATCAGAAGGACATGCTGTATTCTGTTTGCTTGGAATTTCAGTTCAGTCACACAGCTGATCTATATTCCAAGTCAAGATACACGGCATCTACCTCAACGCCTGTATCTACTGCTTTCTGGGTCCCGTGGACGAACAGAGCGAGCCGGCTTTTTCACGATCATTGTTTTCGGAACCCAAGTTGGCTCCGACTGTGGAGACTTCCGGTCTGCAGAAAAGCTGTAACTCACGAGTATAAAACATACTTCAAAATTCTAGAACTGACTGACATCAGGTATATATATATATATATATATATATATATATATATATATATATATATATATATATATATATATATATGCCTATAGTTTTGTACATCTGTTCGACAACCCTTCTTGAAAACTGGAATGACCCGTGCTTTTTTCCAGTCATCAGGAACACTTCGCTCCTCGACGTACGGTACACTGCTGCTAGATGAGGGCCAAGTTCTTTCGCACCCTCCCGTCGGGTCCAGTGGCCGTCCCTCTGTTGAGCGATTTCAGTTGCTTTTCTATTCTATGGTCACTTATTTCGATATCAGCCATTTTGCCTTTCGAGTGACGATTTAAAGGAGGCTCTACAATGCAGTCTTCTTCTGTGAACAGTTTTGGAAAAAGACGTGTAGTGTCTCGGCTTTTCTGTGTCGCCCTCATTTTCAGAGCCATTATGGTCACAGAATGTCTGGACAGATGGCTTCGATCCTTTTACTGATTTAACGTAAGACCTAACTTCTTAAGATTATCTGTCTAGTCGATAGACAGAGTTTTAGATTCCAGCTCGTTGAACGCTTCACTCATGGCTCTGCTTACCCTAATTTTGGTTTCGTTTAGTTTTTATTTGGCTGCGAGGCCTTGGCTACGTTTAAATTTGCTTGAAGGTATCTTTACTTTCGTAACAGTTTTCTAATATGGCTGTCGAACCACGGCGGATCTTTTCTCTCACAATTCTGCTCGATACATACCTGTCTAAAACTTATTGCACAATGCTCTTGAGCTTTGCCAATTGATAGATAACGTTGTTATTCTGGAGATGAAATTTTCGTGCTGACCACTCAGGTAGTCTAACATCTAAGCAGAAAGTTCTTCCTGCCTTTCTTTGTATTCCTATTTACAGCTGTATTCAGTGATGCTGTAATGGCCTTATGATCACTGATTCCCTGTTCTAGGCCGGCCGGGGTGGCCGAGCGGTTCTAGGCGCTACAGTTTGGAACCGCGCGACCGCTCCGGTCGCAGGTTCGAATCCTGCCTCGGGCATGGATGTGTGTAATGTCCTTAGGTTAGTTAGGTTTAAGTAGTTCTCAGTTCTAGGGGACTGATGACCTCAGAAGTTAAGTCCCATAGTGCTCAGAGCCATTTGAACCATTTGAACCCTGTTCTATGCTGAGTAGAAAAGTTCAGGTCTGTTCGTCACCAGCATCTCGTCTCCAACCAAAACTGTAATATGACCAGGAAATTTACGCGAAGTACTCTCCAAGTTTCCTCTCCATTGTTGCGCCAAGAGTGCTGCTAAGACAGGGGGTCTATGAAAGCATCCGATGACCATAACTGATCCGCCTTTAACACTTATCTTCTCCAAATTATTTCGCATTAGGAATCTGTCCAAAACTCATTAGACATTCTCGTATTTTTTTATATCTACAAACACGCCTTCGCCACCAGCGTTCAACCTATGTTTGCGATCTACGTTCCAATAAGAATTTTGTATTTCGTTGCTACTGACGTCTGGTTTCAGCATCCTGTCCTCTAGTTTATGTTCCAAAACGTTTGATTCACGTCGGACGATCTGGATGCGAATATCATTTGCTCGAATTATCCAAAATGTTCTTCAAACCAATAGCGAACAACTATGGCCCGGCCACAGGGCGCACTGTCATCCATAAAAATGAAGTCCATGAATGGCTGCAAATGGTCTCGAAGCAGCCGAAAATAACCATTTTCTGTCAATGATCATCCATTTGGCCCACAGGACACAGTCCGTTCCAAACAAATACAGCCCACACCATTATGGAGGTGTTAGCAAAGGCCCTCGCGTCGGTCGTTTTCCGCCATAGCTCATTAACTCCAAATTCCACCGCACTGTCCTATCGGACACGTTTGTTATACTTCCCACATTGATTTCTGCGGTCTTTGCACGCGGTTTTGCTTGTCTGTTAACACTGACAACTCTACAAAAATGCCGCTGTTTTCGGTAGTCAAGCAAAGGCCGTCGGCAACTGCGTTGTCCGTGGTGAGAGGTAATGCCTGAAATTTCGTATTCTCAGCACACTCTCGACACTGTAGATCTCGGAATATTGAATTCCCTGACGATTTCCGACATCGAACGCCCCATGCGTCTAGCTCCAACTACCGTTCCACGTTCAAAGTCTGTGAATTCCTATCGTGCGGCAGTCTTTTCACACGAATCACCTGAGTGCAAATGGCAACTTCGCCAATGCACTGCCCTTTTATAGTTTACTGTCGCGACACTACCGCCATTTGTATATGTATATATTGTTATCCCATTACTTTTGTCACGTAACTGTATATCAAAACTTTCTTTCCGCGATCTGCTGTGTCGAATGCTACTCTGTCTGGACTCAGATGATGGCATCGTATTGGACCTGTGGAGATATTTCTCTGTCCTAAATACCGACATGTGCACGCCAAACGTACTCCGCTGTCCTAGTACCTCTTACGGCATGTTGTGCACGCCTGGCCTGCTATGGGGAACCCTACAATTCTCCAGTCGATAGCGGAGGTCGTGGAATTTGTATCCGATCCCATGGCAAAATCGTCTGAGCCTGTGGTTTAGACCTTACACTCTGCTACGAGCCAGAGAGTACCATAATGGGTTGTAGGCATTTCCTTATAAACTACATCAACAGACTCTCATGACGTCACCTCAGTCTTAAGTGGGTCGATTAGTGGAAACACCAACCTTGTGTAATGATTATGGCAGTTGGACGGTCGTCGATTTGAATTTTTGTATCACACTCAGTGAGCCGGATATTAAAATTAATATAAAGGAATAAACCAATCTCAAAATGAGACACTCTGAAATAAGCGACAACGCCACACAAAGTAAGTCTGCAAAGGCCCTGTGGAATCCAGAATGAAAGCCCATGAACACAAAGAATAATTCGGTGAAAGCACAGATCTCTATATCACCTAAAAGTACGGAGAGAAAGCTATTAAACAAAGCGAACACGTAAGAAAGCCACAACCTTCCGAAGTAACATGAACGAGAACAGGCCGAGAGAGAAGATACTGAACGTTTGCCGTGCGCCAAAGTCTGAGTTGTATGCCAGACCGCATTGGCCCTAAAGTTCCAGGAGCGTTGGAAGCCACTGCGCTGTCCTCTTTCAATCTACCTCAGACACACTGGCCCACGCGATCCCGCTGTTTCTAGTCTAGAAGGCTGGCAGTACCTGGGCCCGTTGTAGTCCCAGGATCGCCGGTCTGTCAACGTCTATGCAAGCATCTCCAACTAGCCAAGGAGCACGCTTGGCTGGCCTGCAAACTGCTGCCCCAGCGTTATGCCACGACGCGATGAATCCTGCTAGTCTTTAAACTGGCTCATCAACCGATTGACGTCGTTCTAAACCGAGGGGAAGGTATAAAACAGTCGTAAAACGTAACCGATTTTTTAATTGTGGCGATATACATTCAGCGAAATGTTAAATAACTTTACGATGTTCAAAGTGCCTAACTATATTCGTTTATCTCTATGAAGCTTTTTAGTTGATTAAGCACATATGAAGATAGCAACTGCTTGCTAAAACCGGTAATGGAAATATTTTTTATAAATCTAAGCGATTATCGCCATAATAAATTTTTATATAACTGCAGTTTTCTATGGATTACTTGCCCTTTTTTTTAAAAAAAAAAATCCTTATGAGAAATAGGTCATCATTCAACGGGAACAGCTTTCAGAAAACACTCACGTAATTACCAGTTCCATTCCCACCAGTTCTCAAGATTAATGTGGCGACATGATTCAGTAATATGTTAACGTAAGTGCTTGTCGTTTCGACTTAAATGCTTCTTGATTTCAAGTTGTTAAGTTCTCCTACGAACATGTCAGTCAAATCGAATGAAAAACAATAATGTTGGTGCCTAGTACACGTGAGAGTCAAGTAGCTGAAAATTCTTCTCCACAACACGTTCTGGGATGTCTAACAGGCTGCGGTTTTGTGCAATGTAACGGCTGTGAAGTTATTAATTTGTTCCAAAGAAGCTCTTTGGACTTCAACGCTGATGAGATACATATACCCTTATTATGACCACCTGCTTAAGAGCTTGTTTGTCCATCTTTGAAACGAAATACGTCACTGATTTGCGTGTTAGGGGTCCGACAATTGGTTAGTAGGTTTGTGGTGGTATGTGGCATTAGATATCTACCACAGCTCATGTAATTCGCGTAAATAACGGGCCCTGATTTGCGTACGCGGTGACGGCGCCCATAGCGACCCAGACGGGTTCTACAGCATTTACATCAGACGAATTTGATCGGCGAGACGTCAACGTGAGGTCATTATATTGCTCGTCAAACCACTTTAGCACCGTTCTGGCTCCGAGACACCGACAATCTTACTGTCAAAGATGACATCGCCGTCGGAGAAGGCTTCAAGCGTGAAGGGATGCAGGTGGTTCGAAGCTGTCAGCGTGGAACTCCTCGACAGAATAGAAGGAGTGACCCACGAGGAAACTCTTCAGTTTCGATTTGAAAGCGCGTGGATTACTGCTAATGTTTTTGAATTCTTGTGGTAGCTTATTGAAAATGGAAGCAGCAGTACACTGCACACCTTTCTGCATAAGAGTTAAGGAAGTCCCATCAAAATGAACGTTTGATTTCTGCCAAGTATTAATTGAGTGAAAGCTGCTTATTCTTGGCAAAAATCTGATATTGTTAACAAGAAATAACAGTGAAGAACGTGTAAATAGAGAGGTCAATGTTAAAATACCCAGACTAGTGAACAGGGGTCGACAAGAGATTCGTGAACTTACACCACTTATTGCCCGAACCGCCCGTTTCTGAGCCAAAAGTATCCTTTTAGAATGGGAAGAATTACCTCAAAATGTAATACCATACGACATAAGCGAATGAAAATAAGCTAAGTAGACTAATTTTCGAGTCGAACGATCACTTACTTCAGATGCCGTTCGAATAGTAAAAATGGCAACATTAAGTCTTTGAAGAAGATCCTGAAAGTGGGTTTTCCGCGACGGTTTACTATCCATCTGAACACCTAGACATTTGAACTGTGCAGTTTCACTAATCATATGCCCATTCTGTGAAATTAAAACATCGGGTTTTGTTGAATTGTGCTAGAAACTGTAAAAACTGAGTCTTACTGCGATTTAGCGTTAGTTTATTTTCTACAAGCAACTTTGAACTGCACTATTTGAAACAGCCAATCTTGCACACAACATCCTTTACTACCAAGTTGGTGTCATCAGCAAACAGAAATATTTTTGAGTTACCCCTAATACTAGAGGGAACATCATTTATATAAATAAGGAAATGAGGAATAGGAGTGGCCCCAACACTGATCCCTTTGACTGTACCCCACTCAGACCCCACATCACAGCCATTGTTGACACTGTGAATAATGACCTTTTGCTGTCTGTTGACAGAGAGATGAACCAATTTGAGCTACTCCCTGTATTTCCTAATGGTCCAACTTCTGGTGCAATATTTTGTGATCAACACAATCAAACGCCTTAGTTAAATCAAAAAATATGCCTAGCGTTCGAAACCTTTTGTCTAACCCACCCAGTGCCTCACAGATAAAAGAGAATATAGCATTTTCAGTTGTTAAACGACTTCTAATGCCGAGCTGTACATTTGATAGCAAATTGTGATATAAAATGATCAATTATCCTTACATACACAGTCTTTTCAATAACATTAGCTTTTTATAAAGCGGCTCTACTAACGAGTACTTTAATCGTTCAGGAAACTGACCATTCCTAAAGGACAAATTACAAATATGACTAAATACAGGGCTAACATGTACAGCACAGTACTTTAATATTCTGCTAGGCACTCCGTCATATCCATGACAATCCTTAGCCTTCAGTGATTTAATTATTGACTCAATCTCCCCCTTGTTTGTATCAGAGGACTATTTCAGACATCAATCTCGGACAGGCATTTGTCGAGAGAGTTATATGACACCGTGTAGATACTGAATTTTTATTTAATCCACCAGCAATGCTCAGAAAATGATTGTTACATACTATACATATATCTGAGTTATCAGTAACAGAAACATATTTACTACGAACTGACTTTATATCGTCAACCTTGTGCTGCTGACCAGACACTTCCTTCACAACTGATCATATGGTTTCAATTTTATCCTGTGAATTAGTTATTCTATTTGCTCTTTGCCTTCCTAATAACATTTTAAGCACGTTACAGTACTGTTTGTAATGGGCTACTGTAGCTTATGACTACTTCTAAAATTTTAACATAATTCCCGCTTTGTTGTGCATGATATCTTTATCTCACTAGTCAGCCGCCAAGGCTGCCTTTTACTGCCAGTACCCCGTTTAGAACGTTCCAGTGGAAAGGAGCTCTCAAAGAGAATGAGAAATGTGTTAAGGAAGCCATTATATTTGTCATCTATGTTAACTGCACTATAAACATCCTTCTTCCTTGATGAGGTTTAAAAAACTCTCTACTGTCGTTGGATTAACTTTCCTACATAGTTTGTAATCATATGTGATGTTTGTTTGAGTACAAAAGCCTTCTAGTGTTAAAATTGTGCATCATAGTCAGAAAGGCCATTCACCCTTTTTACTAACGGAATGCCCATCTAGTAATGAAGAATGAATAACTACCACAGGTCCCATGCAACTGCAGGAGGTCTCCCACAGCATAATACTCCCCCCACCAGCCTGCATCCGTGACGCGCTGCACGTTTCGAGCCGCGATTCACCTCGACTATTGCGTTTGTGGAGACGATCAGCGACCTAGCGTATCAAAAATATGATTTACCTGAAGAGCCGACACGTTTCCATTGATCGATGGTCGAATCCCAATGGTCCTGTGCCCACTTCAGTCGTAATTGACGATGTCTTTTGGTCAACATGTGAACAAGTAGGGGAGGTCTGCTGCGGAGCTCCATGTTCAACAATGCATGATGAACGGTGTGCTCCGAAACACATGTGCATATACTAGCATTGTGCTTTTTCGGCAGAGATGCCACAGCTCACCATCTATCCTACTTTACGGAGCAGACAAGCCTCCGAACCCCACGTTCTGCGAAGAGTCGTCTACGTCCAACCGTTTAGCGCCTAGTGGTAGTTCACTGTCCTTCTACCTCTTTCCGTAAATTCTCACGACAGTAGCACGTGAACATTCGACCAGCTTACATATTTTTGTTACTGCGTCAAGTACCCACAACACCACAATGGGACATCCAAAGTTGCGGTAGGTGAAGGTCATAATATTTTGGCTTATCGGTGTATTTCATTCCCCTACATGAAAAAAGTGACTGATCATTCCGTTACCGTTTCAACAGTGAAGAAAACAAGGACTTCCATGTCAAATGCTTATTTACTGTGGTGCTTTAGGGGTAGTCCCATTCGACCCTATTAGCAAGACGAGTTTCTGTTACTTAGCCCAACAGCCTACCGATGCAGAGGTCCAGTATTAAATAAATGGTCGTGTCAACGTCAGTGACCTATTGTCCCATCCGTCCATCGTGTCTAGAAGTATTTCTGCATTTACTAAACAATTAAGTACAGAGTTAACGTCAGACTTAAGCAATATCTTGCTTACGGATCGTGTGATTTTTAAGCTGAGACAGGGAAAGAAAAAATTCATGAAAACATTTTTTTTCTTAATCATCAGTCTTCTGACTGGTGTGTTGCGGCCCGCCAAGAATTCTTCTCCTGTACCAACCTCTTCATCTCAGAGTAACACTTGCAACCTACACCCTCAATTATTAGCTGGATGTGTTCGAATCTCTGTCTTCCCCTATAGTTTTTACCCTCTACAGCTCCCCCTAGTACCATGGAAGTTATTCCCTGATGTCTTAACAGATGTCCTATCTTCAAGTCCCTTCTTCTTGTCAGTATTTTCTATACATTCCGTTCCTCGCCGATTCTCTGGACAACCTCTTCATTCTTTACTTATCAGTCCACTTAATTTTCGACATTCGTCTGTAGCACCACATCTCATCTTCTGTTTCGGTTTCTCCACAGTGCTTATTTCTCTACAATAAATTCCTGTGCTTCAAACGTACGTTCTCAGAATTTTCTTCCTCGGATTAAGGCCTATATATGATACTCGTAGACTTTTCTTGGCCAGGCATGCCCTTTTTGCGAGTGCTAGTCTGCTATTTATGTCCTCCTTGCTCCGTCCATCATGGGTTATTTTGTTGCCTAGGTTGCAGATTTGCTTAACTCCGCATACTTCTTGATCCGAATTCTGATGTTAAATTATTCGCTGTTCATATTTCTGCTGCTTCTCATCACTTTCGGCTTTCTTCGAGTCACCCTCGATCCATATTCTACGCAATTTACAGCATTCCAAAGTGATCAGAGTGTTTCAAGAAGGTGACTAATATTTTAACGTCTAGCGCCTAGGCACCCGAAACCATATGATCGTATTTACGCGACACGTACTTACCTAAATTGCTTCTAGAGAACAATTTGACAAGTATATTACCCAGAAAGAGGAGTACAATTACATCAATTATTGATCCTCCGGAAAGAGAGATTTAAACAATTTATGTGTACCAAAAGGTATAAATACTACGTCAAAATTTTGAACAACCAAAATGCTTTTATAATTAAGTGTGCTGTGAACATGGACAAGTTTGATGATGTAGCGGGAGAAAGCGGCGCTGCATACTAGTGATCATACACTGTCGTGTATAAACACGTATTGAGACATGATGACTAAAATTGTGTATACTTTTATAACTTCCTTGCGAGGATGAAAATACAGGATAGGATATAAAAGGAAAATTTCGGAGAAATGGAGAAGTTGAAAACTACTGCTGAAATATTACAGAGTCCTATATATATCTCCCGATCAAACATAAAAGACCTTTATGGTGCGTTGCGTACAATTGTAACAATTACCTCACACGTTACGAAAGCATAAATTTCTGATAGAGTCTACTAAGCACATCCGACAATAAATTAGCCACCCTCAGAGACCATGACACTAGTATCGTTTAGCACCGCCTCAAGTCTTGATAATGGTCTTCATTGACGAGGAATGGAGTCCACAAGACTCTCCAGGTATGCCATATCCAGAATAAGCGATTCATTGATGATCAGACCCCGCAGAAATACCAAATTGAGGGAATGTTGATTGTTACGTTTCATACTCTCTTCTAAATAGCCATTTTCAATGGCATTAAGATTCGATCATTTAGAAGGCCAGTCCGGGGGCAGCAGAGTACCCGAGCAATTGTCAGACCAGGAATCTGTTCTTGCAGATCTATGGACACGGCTGCTGTCGTCTTGGAAGATGAAAGTGTTCACAGCTTACTTATCGTGGAGATGTAGAAGGAATGTCAACAGCTGGTCCTCGAGAACGCTGAAATAAACTTCCTGATTCAAGTTTACGGTAACCTGAATGAATGGACCGAAGCTTTGGTACGGAAAACACCGCCGAAACGTCACAGAGCCATCTCTGGCCTGAACTACAGCTTCCACACACTGCAGGTTAAACGCCTCAACGGGTTGCCGGTGACATTGCGTCATGTGGAAAAAGGCAAAATCGAGACTCGCCCGACCACACTATACGCCTTCATTCAGCTATTATCTAGATTCTATGTTGCGTGGTTCACTGCAGCTTTATGTTCTATTGCGAGCAGTGTCCTTTTATGAGGTACCCGACTTGAAACGTCCACTCTGTACCGTTCCCTTCGCAGTGTCGGTTGAGATGGGCCTGAGTTCACTGACAGTAGCAGTTCCTCCCGGATTTGAAATCGAATTTCATTGATAAAGCACGACACTCGTTTCCGGTCCCTTTTCCTATCAGTCTTAACGTCCATTTGCGATAGGATTTTGGAAGACATACTGTGTTCGAACATTATGAACTACCTCGGAGAAAATGGTCTATTGACGCACAGTCGGCGCGGATTCAGAAAATATTGTTCTTGTAAAACACAACTAGCTCTTTCTTCGCACAAAGTAATGATATATTTCCAGAAAGTTTTTGACACCGTTCCTCTCAAGAGACTTCTAATGAAACTGCGTGCCTGTGGAGTATTGCTTCAAATGGATTCGTGATTACCTGTCACAAAGGTAACCGACGGAAAATCATCGAGTAAAACAGAAGTTATATCCGGCGTGTCTGAAAGAAGTGTTATAGGCCCTCTGCTGTTCCTAATCTATATTGTAACGTCCCCTTTGAAAAATTAATGAATTACTGTGCTGATAAGCCCCTACGTTATTTGATTTTCAAACAGCTGAGCAGAACTGAACGTACTCAGACATTTCTCTCTTTACTAATTCTGATCATCACTAAACTGACACACAATATTTTTAGCGCAACGCAATCTGACTTTCAGTAATCCCTACAAAAGAATGGCCCTGACTAACAATAACCTACACCTCTCATGAATTCTTACCCCACAAAAATCTTCGTTACTCGAACTACTGCAATATAGCGAGCGCCAATACTGCCAGCTAAATAAAAGATTCTAACTACTGAAGGCACTAACTGCTGATAGGCATAGTTAGGAAATGAAAGATTTTGATAAAGACCAAACAATGTATTTACCTTAATAGTGCTCTATATATATATATATATATATATATATATATATATATATATATATATATATATCAGTTCATGACATCCAGTCTTACAAATTTACTGTCTCTGACGGACACACGTCCAGATCATCCGCTCTCAAAACTCCGCCATCTCTCTCCCCACATCCACCACTGCTGGCAGCTCACCTCCTACTGCGCAACGCTACGCGCTGTTAACAGCCAACTGCCCAACACTACAATAGCAAATTCCGACAATGCCACCTAGCCACAGACTGCACCCAGCACAGCCAGTGATTTTCATACAGAGCGCTACGTGGCGGTGGTGTTACCAATATAAGAACCTAAACAGCCTACTTACAATATAACCGATTTAGGAGGCAATTTGGCAGCCCTCTTAGATTGTTCACAGATCTACCGTCTAGTAGGGTCATCAGGAGATCAAAACCAATTGCACAATGTTGCAGATGCAATATGTTTATGATGCGAAAAGTGGCAGTTGTCTCTAGATGGCCGGCCGGAGTGGACGAGCGGTTCTAGGCGCTACTGTCTGGAACCGCGCGACCGCTACGGTCGCATGTTCGAATCCTGCCTCGGGCATGGATGTGTGTGATGTCCTTAGGTTAGTTAGGTTTAAGTAGTTCTAAGTTCTAGGGGACTGATGACCTTAGAAGTTAAGTCCCATAGCGCTCAGAGCCATTTGAACCATTTTTTTGTCTCTAGATGAGGGAAGAGTGTAAGGTCATCCACGGGAATACGAAAAGAAATCCGTTAAATTTCGATTAGACAATAATTATACAAATTTAAAAGCTGTCAATTCGACTACATACGTAGGGATTACCATTACGATCAACTTAAATTGGAACGATCACATAGATAACGTTGTGGGGAAAGCAAACAAAGACTGCGTTTTATTGACAACATTTAGAAGATGCAACAGGCCTACTAAAGAGGCTGCCTGTACTGCGCTTGTTCCACCTCAGCTAGAATACTACTTCGCAGTGTGGAATCCGCGTCAGATAGGATTGACGAAGGACATCGGAAAGATCAAAGAAGGGCAGCTCGTTTTGCACTATCGCGAAATAGGAGAGTGTTACGGATCTGGTAAGCGAATTGAGATGGCAATCTTTAAAAGTAAGGCATTTTTCGGTTCGGTGAAATCTTTTCACGAATTTTCACCCACCAACTTCTTCCTTAGAATATGAAAATATTTTATTGTCACCAACCTACATAGGGAGGAGCCCGCCCGGCTAGCCGCGCGGTCTGACGCGCTGCTTCCAGAGCGGGAAGGCGTGCCGGTCCCCGGCACGAATTCGCCCGGCGGATTAATGTCGAGGTCCGGTGTGCCGGCCAGCCTGTGGACGGCTTTTCAGGCGGTTTTCCATCTGCCTCGGCGAATGCTGTCTGGTTCCCCCTATTTCGCCTGCTGCGCAGACACCATTTCCACGTACGCGTACACCATAATTATTCTGCCACGCAAACATTTGGGGTTACATTCGTCTGGTATGAGACGTTCCCAGGGGGGGGCACTGTGGGCGTAACCGCACAATAACCCTGGATTCGGTGTGGGGCGGCGGTGGGGTGGGTGGAGTGCTGTGGTCCGTTGTGGAGTTGTGAATCACTGAGGGCTACGGCGGGACGAAGCCTCTTCGTCGTTTCTAGGTCCCCAGTTTAATACATGCATACATATGTACATAGATACATAGGGAGGAATGACAATCGCAATAAAATAAGAGAAACCAGAGCTCGCACAGAAAGAGTTAAGTGTTCATTTCACGCGCTGTTAGAGAGTGGAACTGCAGTAATGGACTGTGCGGCTGATCCCGGCGGAGGTCCGAGTCCTCCCTCGGGCATGGGTGTGTGTGTGTTTGTCCTTAGGATAATTTAGGTTAAATAGTGTGTAAGCTTAGGGACTGATGACCTTAGCAGTTGTCCCATAAGATTTCACACAGAGAGTGGAATGGTAGAGAAATAGTCTGAAGGTGGTTCGAAGAACCCTCTGTGAGGCACTTAAGTGTAAATTGCAGAGTAGGTATGTAGATAAGATATTCTTACAACCACTATTATTACACCGTATTACTTGGCTGCGGGTGGTACCCTATGTTGTGTTAGCTGAAGAGCCAACACCGTGTTACGAGTGGAGGCCGCAATGCACGCGTTTTAGCTTACGCAGGCTGGCGTGAGGAGGAAAGAACTATACTGACGTGAGGTCTGGAACATGACAAGGAATGAGAATTCAGAAAGCAGACGTAATTAGTTTGATACTTAACTTTAATCCATTAATGATGAACGTCGCTCTTGACGGTACATGATTCACAATATTATCTGCTCAGAATACATTCTTGAAGTAATTATAGTAACTGAATATGGCGCCTTGCTAGGTCGTAGCAAATGACGTAGCTGAAGGCTATACTAAACTGTGGTCTCGGCAAATGAGAGCGTATGTAGACAGTGAACCATCGCTAGCAAAGTCGGTTGTACAACTGGGGCGAGTGCTAGGGAGTCTCTCTAGACTAGACCTGCCGTGTGGCGGCGCTCAGTCTGCAATCACTGATAGTGGCGACACGCGGGTCCGACGTATACTAACGGACCGCGGCCGATTTAAAGGCTACCACCTAGCAAGTGCGGTGTCTGGCGGTGACACCACACCCTAGACTCGTTGGACTGTCCGCACCAACAAATGGAAAGCTTGATTCACTGTGTGATCATGGGCGTGACCAACATGAAGTCACCCTTCTGCCATTCTGTCACGTTTCCAGATCGACTCGGCTTGCTTCGCTAATTCCATACAACCGAGTGGCACATACATATAATTTCACCGCAATGAAACATGTCGGTGGTGGAGGGACACATGACTCTTTGATACCGGTTCTACAGTCTACAGCTTTCCAAAGCGACCAGTATCTTTTAAGGGAGTAAATAATATTTTGACATCTAGCACCCAGACACTCGAAACCATGTGATAGTATTTACAAGGGGCGTCCTTACCTAAATTTCTTCACGGACAGAATTTCTCAAGTGTATTACCCAGAAACAGAAGTACAATTACATCAGTTAATGATTCTCTGAAAGGGAAGATTTAAGCAATGTTTGTGAAACAAAAGATGCTGAATAACCAAAACGGTTTTATGAGTAAGTATGCTGTGAACATGGGCAAGCTTCATGATGTAGAGGGAGAAAGCGACGCTGAGAAGGTCCTTTTACGTTTCTTGTAGACGAAGCTCCATGCTGATCATCATACACTGAGGTGACAAAAGTTTGGGATATCTCCTAATATCGTGTCCGACCTTGTTTTACGTGGCGTAGTGCAGCATCTCGACGTGGCATGGACTCAACAAGTCGTTGGAAGTCCCCTAGAAACATTGTGCCATGCTACCTCTATAGTCGTCCATAATTGCGAAAGTACTGCCGATGAAGGATTCTGTGCACGAACTGACCTCTCGATTGATGTTTTTTTGGTCTTCAGTCCGAAGACGGGTTTGATACAGCTCTCCAAGCTACTCTGTCCTGTGCAAGCCTCTTCCTGTCCGAGCAAAAACTGCAACGTACATATTTCAGAATCTCCTTACTGTGTAGATCTCTTGGTTTCCCTCTGCGATTTTTACCCCCCACACTTGCTTTCAGTACTAAACTGGTGATCCCTTGATGTCTCAAATGTTAAGTGGTACTTAAGATAGGTAAATAAATTAGTGAAATCAATGTGAAGTGAAGTAGAAATTAGAAAATAAATGAAAAACTTAGTTTAGTTTAGAAGAATTACACACTGGCAAACAGCGGACAAAGCAGCAGTGGCGACGGTCGGCGCTTGAAATCAGCACGTTCAAGAGAGTAGCGGAAACTGTCGATTCAGCCGTCAGGGCATCGCCCGACCGGCTCACGTGTTTCTCAATTGTCACATGTGATCAAAGGCTCTCGCCTACATTCCAAGAGCCAATGACCGACGTTAAGAAGATTCTTCGAGAAGCTTTTCAACGTGACGGAAGAGGCAATGACCGTGAGGTCGTTCACCTCCAGTGAACTGAAGTGAATAAATACGCGAGACGCAGTCGACCCAAGAAGAGTAGTAGTAGTTTTCAGTTCAGTTTCAGTGCTGAAGACCGTCATGCAAGAAGAGACTACATCATACACAGACGCACCAAGTCCGCCGCTGTAATGGAATAGCAAGCAGCAACCTCGCCGCCAGAAGACAGAAGTTAAAAGGTATTTGAAGACTGATTTTTACGTACCCGGGTGACTCGTGAGGACAGGAAGGAGACGGCCTCACATCAGCAGTCACCTGTGAGCTGGGATGAAGACCTGACAGCCGAATACTGGCAAGCGGGAGTCCGTTGTTCGAGTCCGGGACACTGGCCTTCCCCCGCCCCGCCGCTCCGCTGGCCGGCGCACAACACTGACACACGCGGCCGCTTAGAGAAGAGAAACACTGGGACGCCACATCCAAGGTATCACCATCCGATTCACGACTTCGTTCTCAATAATTAAACGGGCCACAGCATGATTCGCGTCTCCAGTCAACTGGGCGAGAAGGCGACACGAGATACACACCGCCACGCGTAATCAGACGCCGCCGCTGCCGCAGCAGAAGGCTTCGCAAACGACACAGCTGCCGCTCTCCGAGCCAGAACATCCAGTAAGGGGAAACAGTTGTACAAAACTTTCAATAAAACTTATCTTATGTAAAAATGCTGTTTCATTCTACCTCATACCCGAGCCAAGGAAGAACCCATCCTGCCCACATGTTGTTAAGAGAGAAAAATTAATTTATTTAGTATTTTCACCCTGACATAATGCGTTAGAATCAAATGCCCTTTGCAGTAATGCTCATCCTGACAATTGACTAGCATCAAAAGAGGAAACCCAGTTACATTTAGTGACAGAAGTGTTACACAAAATACGTCCTACTAAACGATTATAGTCAAGTTGTGTCACAAATTTCTTTTCTCTCCAATTCTACTCAGTACGCCTCATTAGTTACGTGTTCTACGCACTAAATCTTCAGCATTCTTGTGTAGCACCACATTTCAAAAGCTTCTATTCTCTTCTTGTCTAAATTATTTATCATCCATGTTTCACTTCCGTACATGGCTACACCCTATACAAATACTTCCGAAAAAAATTACCTGACACTTAAATCTATACTTAATGTTAACAAATTTCTCTTCTTCAGAAATGCTTTTCTTTCCGTTGTCACTCTACATTTTATATCCTCTCTACTTCGGCCATTATCAGTTATTTTACTGCCCAAATAGCAAAACTCATCTACTACTTTAAGTGTCCCGTTTCCTAATCTAATCCCCTTAGCATAACCTGATTTAATTCGACTACATTTCATTATCCTTGTTTTGCTTTTGATGATTTTCAACTTCTTTCTCTACTGCTTGCCCAGTGTACATATTGAATAACATCGGAATAGTCTCCAACCCTGTCTGACTCCGTTCTCATCCCCTGTTTCCCTTCCTCATGACTGCTGTCTGGTTTCTGTACAAGATATAAATAGCCTTCCGAACCCTGTATTTTATCGCTGCCAACCTCAGAATTTCTAAGAGAATATTCCACTCAACATTGTCAAAAGCTTTCTCTAAATCTTTCCTTAAACTATCTTCTATGATGAGTAGTAGTGTCATTATTGCGTGTTCCCACATTTCTCCGGAATCCAAAGTGATCTTCCCCAAGGTGGGCTTCTACCAGCTTTTGCATTCTCGTGTAAGGAATTCGTGTTAGCATTTTGCAACCACAACTTATCAAACTAATAGTTCCATAGTATTCGCATCCGTCAGCGACTGCTATTTTGGAACTGGAATGATTATATTCTATTTGAAGTCTGAGGGTATTTCGCCGGTTTCATACATCTTGCTCACCAAATGGAAGAATTTCATCACGGCTGGCTCTCCCAAGGCTTTCAGTAGTTCTAACGGACTGTCGTCTGCTCCTGGGGCCTTGTTTTGTTGTAGTTCTTTCAATGCTCTGTCAAATTCTCCTCGCAGTATCAAATCTCCCATCTCATCCCCGTTTACTTCCTCTTCCATTTCTATAATACTACCCTCAAGTACATCTCCCTTGTATAGACTCTGTATGTACTTCTCCCATTTATCATCTTTCCCCATCTTTGCTTCGAACTGGTTTTCCATATGTGCTCTTGATATTCACTCAAATGGTTTTCTTTTCTCCAAAGGCCTTCGTAATTTTCCTGTAGGCTGTATCTATCTTTCCCGTAGCGATATTTGATTCTGAATCCTCACATATGTCCTCTAGCCATTCCTGCTCAGCCGTTTTACACTTCCTGTCGATCTGATTTTTTAGACCTTTGTATTCCCTTTCGCCTGCTTCCATTACTGTATTTTTATGTTTTCTTCTTGCCATAAATGTTCGATGCGATTCTTGTCGGGAAATTTAGGTGGCTACATCATTCGCTCGAATTGTTCAGAATGTTCTTCAAACCAATCGTGAAGAGTTTTGCCCCACTGACATGGCACACTGCCATCCATTAAAATTACATCGTTATTTAGGAACACTTGAAGAGTGCCTTGTTTACAACTTGGGGTTGCGCCACACTCGAATGCTACCATCAACTCTTACCAATTGAAAAAGGGATCATCTGACCAAGCCACAGTTTACCAGTCGTCCAAATTCCAGCCGATATGGTCACGAGCCCAGGGTAGGTGCTACAGTCATCGTCGTGCTGTTAGCAAAGGCACTCGCGTCGGGCTTCTGCTGCCACAGCCCATTAACGCCAGATTTCACCGCACTGTTCTAACGGATACGTTCACCGTACGTCACACGTACGTAGGTTTCTGCGGTTATTTCACGTAGCTTGCTTACCTGTTAGCAATGACATCTCTACGCAAACGCCGCTGCTGTCGGCCGCCGTCGGCCGCTGTGTTGTCCATGGTGAGAGGTAATGCCTGAAATTTGGTAGTCTCGGCACATTCTTGACACTGTGGGTCTCGGAATATTGAATTCCCTGACGAGTTCCGAAATGGGGGATTAGAACACTTGCACGGAGTGACACTTGCACTGAGCCTGCGGCTCTTGCGGGCCTAACCGACTTTTCACAGGCACACTAGGGAGTCTAGCAGTTCAGCACGGCTGCTCGTGCCAGGTGGATCGCGCTCACACTGCACCAGTGAGCAACCACTTATGACTTCAGCTTTGCTCATTAAGGTTTTTCGTGGTAAATTTATTTTTAAGAGTGTTGCATTAATGAGAAATGACAAAGAAATTCAACAGAATGAGAACTATCACTGAAATTCAACATCTCTTTTAATATTTTGATGATACAAAGAACTGTGGCCAGCTATTTATTACGGCCGTTGCAGCCTTATGATGGCTGTCGTTTTAGGAGGAAATTTAAACTGACAAATTTAAATGTTAAACATAAAAACATAGAAGGAAGTCTGCCGAGGAGCTTCTGTGGGTGGGTTTCAGTCTCTTCTTTGGTTTAAAAAAACAGCTAGTACGCGTAAGTCTAAACACCAACATAATCGTAGCTGCAGACTTGTGAAGACGTGAAAATTTTCATTGAAACAGAAGTCTACGAGGCTAATTTTACTATGAAAGTAATCGTGCAAATGCCTCACTGTGGGTGCAGAAGTTCTAGCTATATCCGAATTTCCACACTGTCAACATAACCCGAAAATCAGTGAAAACAGCAAACTTTGCAAGCTAAAAAGCAGTATGGTAACTTGATCTAGCAGCAGATTCATTCTCTGAGTGTTCCTCCTGAAAACAAAAACGTATTTTCATAGTGAAAACGTTGGGAAAATTATTGAGACGCTTATTTCTCTGTTCCCATACGATGAATACTTTCTTTAGTCATATCGTTGAAAAGGGTTTTCCCAATTTTTTTCATATTGGTTTCTCGCTGTTCACCTTCCAGGTGTCCATAAACTTTTGCACGGACTTTATTGTAATGTTGCTGTAAACTGAAGTTTTTCGTTATGTTCAGAGTTCTGAAGCAGATTAATAGAACACCAAGCGTATTAAAACACCATCACATACAGTGAACGTATAGACTAGGTATCCTGTTCTGACACGTTGATCCTGATGTGCCTGACCACTTTGAAGTTCCTAACCCGGCCACCATACTAATTTTCATCCCTTTAAAAACAGCTACTCACCATTTTAACTTCACTCTTTTTTAATTTAATAGCTGTCTCTCATCTTTGGAGCGTTTTCTCTGAAGATTCCAAAACGATTTGGCTGTATTCTAATCACAAGTACGTCTAAGAAATACGGACTGCCTAAGGGGCTGTGACACATCGAAAGATGCCATAGATGATTTTTTATTTCTATCACCATCTAACAGAAGCATCTTTACTCCGAAAATTGGTATGAACTCTAACTAGGAGCTTAAAGCGTTCCAAGATTTCCAGGCAAATTGATGCGGAACAATTGGTAGTCAGTCGTTGGAAATCAATCATTTTGCCTGTTGACTGTGTAGATACAAATTCAGGGAAATGAAATGATCGTATGGCATTGTTGGCCGGGAGGCCCCATGCGGGGGAGTTCGGTCGCCGTATTGCCAGTCTTTTCTAGTTGACGTCACTTCGGCGACTTGCGGGTCAATTATGATAAAGGACACACAACACCCAGTCCCCTGCCGGGAATCGAACCTGGACCCCCTGCGTGATAGGCGGAAACGCTACCGCTACGCTACGGAGGCGGACAATGTGGAGAACACACTGAAGTACTGTTCAGTACAATCAATAAGCTCCAAGGAAATAGGCATTTACAATCAGCTATGCTTACCACTGCACCTCCTCAAGAAGACTGTGGGTAGATTTTTTATTCAGAAAATTCAAGAAAAAGGCTACTCTGATTTTGAAATTACAAGAAGCCTCATAGAAGCAGAAAGGAACACGTTAGGGTGCCGATGAGTTTTAATGGGTACGTGTCTTGTAGTAACATTTATTTTTTGATAAAATGTTGAAATTCATTTTACCACAAGTTTGTTTTTATAAGCTCAGTGCCAACTTTTTAATCATAAATATTAACCTATTTACATGAAATTTTAGCAGGAAGTATGCATTAATATTATCGAAAATGTAATTTGTTTATTTTATGGTTCAAAAATGGTTCAAATGGTTCTAAGCACCATGGGACTTAACATCTGAGGTCATCAGTCCCCTAGACTTAAAACTACCTAAGGACATCACACACATCCACGCCCGAGACAGGATTCGAACCTGCGACCGTAGCAGCAGCGCGGTTCTGGACAGAAGCGCCTAGAACCGCTCGGTCACAGCGGCTGGCTGTTTATTTTATCATCACATTTGTGTACCGATAATCAAAAAAAAAATTTAAGACTGAAATTTGAAATAAACACTGAAAATAATTTTTAACGTTTCTCATAAGATGACTGCACAGAACCGTTGAACTGTCTTGTGAATGTACCTACGAAATGTGGCATGTGAAAACTGTGGCACAAGTACCGAAACTTGGTTTCCAAGAATGCCATTAAATCATATTAAAAATTCAAGACTCGAAGACCAATGAAGTTATGGACTTGGTTATTTCTACATCTTTACATAACAGATACTATTTTAAGAATTGGCTGCCATCGGTAAGGTAGTAGAAAAGTTAAATTTTTGGGTGGAGTCTCCCCTTAAGCATTGCGCCGTATATACTGTATGTTCGAATTCAGGCTACGCAGAACCTAATTGTGGTCATTCTTCTGAAGACCATTGTTTGCACATCTGCGCTACCAGTCGGTTATGCTGCGCTAGTAAAGACCACAAAGACTCCTGACGGTCCCGTTTTACAACGAATGCTCGCAGGCGCCGAAATATCGTGAGTGCACTTGCTCACCTAGCCGCATCCTCAACGGGTCTGCTATAGTCTACAACATGTGTCATAGAAATTAATTTTGACTTATGTTGAAAGATTGCAAAACAGCGACCAGTCACTTTTTGTGATAATTTATTTTGTGTTTACCAGTTTCATGCTGGTTTGCTCATCTTCTAACAGCGGGAGGAGTTATGGATTTAACTGCATATCATTTGCCTGGGTTTTCGCAGCAAAGACTTTGTTTTCGTTGTCCGCCCGTACACAATCTGATTATAAGAACCTCTCAAGGCGAATGCTGTGATTATTCTTAGAAGAGGCTTGGCTTTTGAAATAGTCTCGTCAGTCTTCATTAGGGAATATTTTACAAATTTCAATATATATATATAGCCGAGTTTGTATCATTTACAGGAAACACCAAGAGGAGGTGGTCTCTTTTCGTCTCCCATTAAATTTATTTGCAGTATTTACAAGACTGTCAATGATTGCGTTAAACTACTTTTCAGTATTTACAAATTTTTCAATGATTCTGACGTTCTCTTCGTCATCGTAACTTCTGTACGTAGGCCACACAAGTCAGAAGTGATTTTGAAATCCCATCAGTTTGGAGTTTCTTTAATGCTTTGCAATCGATTCGTCGGTCTTCGCTGGTAACGTTTTTCTTCTTTTCCCATCAGAGTTTAAAATTAGTCTGTGAAACTGGTGGCCGTGGTACTCCGCATTATCTCAAAGATTTTTGCACTAATGAGTTAACAATCGGACGAACTGTTGATGTGAATGCATTTATTCTTCGGTTCCATCCATCTCATACGTTATTTGTGCAATGGCGTCTTCCATTGCAATTCCACAACTCTCTTGGCATATGTACGTTATCGAGCCACTGGTCCACAAAATAGTCATAAAAGTCCTGAAGATTTTGTTTTTCAGGGCTGCTGTCCTGAATACGCAGCCAATTACCATCCAACACTTTTAGGGGAAGATATGCTATTGCAGAACACATTCTTCTGTAATGGCGTATATTCTCGTTTTCCTAATAGGCTGGAACGAGGCCGTAACACTCCAAAAATATTGCATAAAATGAGAATTGCAGCCAGTAATCTCTGTTCCAGGAAACGAACTGTTAGCTGCTTGGACGACGGCAATTTCAAAGTCCATCATCAGAGATACAGGATTCTGTCTAGGCCCGTTAGTTTTAATAGCTTTAAAAAAACGTTCATATGTTTCTCGATTTTTATTTGACAGCAAAGCGTAAACATCTGGGGTGATATCTGTTTCCTCCCAAGAACTACTAAGGTCAGCGTAAAGTATAAACACCTGTCTAAACTGCTTGCTCAAATCCTTGAACGATCCATCCACCGAGCGAGGTGGCGCAGTGGTTAGCACACTGGACTCGCATTCGGGAGGGCGACGGTTCAATCCCGTCTCCGGCCATCCTGATTTAGGTTTTCCGTGATTTCCCTAAATCGTTTCAGGCAAATGCCGGGATGGTTCCTTTGAAAGGGCACGGCCGACTTCCTTCCCAATCCTTCCCTAACCCGAGCTTGCGCTCCGTCTCTAATGACCTCGTTGTCGACGAGACGTTAAACACTACCCACCACCACCGATCCATCCATACAGAATGATTCACAGCTTGATAGCAGCGCGGGGTAGCACCGTTGTCTCAGGCGCCTTGCCACGGTTCGCGCGGCTCCCACATCCGCAGGTTCGAGTCCTCCCTCCGGCGTGGGTTTCGTGTTGTAAGTAGCGTAAGTTAGTTTAACTTAGATTAAGTAGTGTGTCAGCCTAGGGACCGATGACCTCAGCAGTTTGGTCGTATAGGAACTTACCACCCGCAGTTTGATAAACACGCTCTTCCGTTTTCGCTGGCATACACCAGAATTCTCTCACTTTGATTAGATTAGATTAGATTAGTGCTTGTTCCGTAGATCATGAATACGACACTTCGTAATGATGTGGAACGTGTCGGGTTAACAAAAGGTGTCTATACAAGATATTACATTATACAAAATATTACATGACACTTAATATTTTTAATTTTTTTTGGTTGGTGGGTGGGGAAATTACCCACTTACTATATCCAAAAATTCATCTAATGAGTAGAAGAAATTGCCATTCAGAAATTCTTTTAATTTCCTTTTAAATGCTACATGGCTATCTGTCAGACTTTTGAGCTGTTAGGTAAGTGACCAACGACTTTTGTGCATAAATTACACCCTTCTGAGCCAAAGTTAGATTTAACCTTGAGTAGTGAAGATCATTCTTTCTCCTAGTGTTGTAGCCATGTACACTGCTATTACTTTTGAATTCATTCTGATTGTTAATAACAAATTTCATAAGTGAATATATATATATATATATATATATATATATATATATATATATATATAGTGAGGCTACAGTGAGGATCTCTAGCTCTTTAAATAAGTGTCTGCAGGATGATCTTGAATGAGCTCCAGCAATTATTCTGATATGCGTGGTAAGCTAATTTACTGAGATGTATATCGCCAAAATTTGCAATGACCCTAATAGCGTAAGTAGCTGAACTCAAACGTTTCAGCAGATCTTCAGTGTGTTTTTTCCAGTTCAACCCCTCATCAATGCATACACCGAGAAATTTTGAATATTCTACCTTACTACCGATTTCTGATCGAAGTCCATATTTATTGATGGTGTCATTCCATTCGCTGTGTGGAACTGTATATACTGTGTTTTGTCAAAGTTTAATGAGAGCCCATTTGCAGAGAACCACTTAATGATTTTCTGAAAAACATCATTTACAATTTCATCCGTTAATTCTTGTCTGTTGGGTGTGATAGCTATCTTGTATCATCGGTAAAAAGTACCAACTTTGCATCTTCGTGAATATAGAATGGCAAGTCATTAATATATATTCAAAACAGCAGAGGACCCAAGACCGAACATTGCGGCACCCCATTCTTGATTGTTCCCCAGTTTGAGAAATCACCAGTTTCTAGCATATTATGTGAACTGCTTATTTCAACATTCTGCACTCTTCCAGTTAGGTATGATTTAAACGCTGTCTCATTCATACCACAGTACTTGAACTTATCTATAAGTATACCATGATTGGTCCCCTGTTATCATCTGCAAATAAAAAATTGCTATCATTATACATCAGTAAATTATTTTCGTGGGAGAATATTCCTCCACAATTGGTGGGATCTTGTGTAGTTCCCACATATTTTCGCCAATGTGATGTAACGATTGTTTCGCTCTTCTGTGTGATGGTAACTATGTTATTAAGTTGTAGCGTCGATTGGAGAGCTGCCGTACTTCTTCAACGTAAACTGATGAAACTATAGCGTCTGTTTCTTTTGCCCGCTTCTTTTCACTGACAAAATTTTTTCGCCTTTCATTCGCTGCTTCACCTGGAATATAGACATGACTACCTTCCCCTAAAACATTATTTTTTGTGGATAGTCTTCCTTTACATTTATTCTTCATAAAGCTTACACAATGTCAGCAAATCACTTCTTGTTTGTTTGTGTAGTCCACTACAAACTGATGCCCGTTATAAACCAATAGAGGATTCCCTTCAGTAGTCTCAGTGAACTCAGCCTCAGCCTAAAACACGGAAAGCTACTTGCCAGTAAGAGGTTGATAAGGCACTGACTCGGGATAAAGCCACACACACTATGCACTGGTATGGGGACAGGGAACTTTGTGCAGGAAATGGGCTTTGGCCATTCCCAGAATACTTTGCAGGTAGCGGTGGACAGGCTAGTGTATCGTACTTCTGGAAGTCACTGCCCACTTCCTACAGTGTCCTGGGCTCCATACAGGTACCAACACATTCCCTCTCTGTACAAGCGTCATTCCTTTCGAGTGTTACAAACTCCGAAGTGGAACATCCCCTGCACCTAAATCCAACTACTATTCCGTGTTGAAAGTCTCTTAAATCCCATCGTGCGGCCACAATCACGTCGGAAACCGTTTCACTTGAATCGCCAAAGTACAAATGACAGCTCCGCCAGTTCACTGCCCTTTGATAACTTGTGTACGCGATAATGCCGCTATCTGTATATGTGCACTTCGCTATCCCTTGACTTCCGTAACCTCGGAGCATATACAAGAACAACTGATACACAAGTTCGTGAGGGAAGGAAATTTTATTGCTCTTTATTCGCTCGGGGCGATGATCTGAAAGTGAAAGGATGGGTGTGAGGTTTCCACAGGATTTGCAGACACAATGGAGAAAGTATCTAATGCATGAAAGCATTTTTTTCTCAAGGTACTGACGATAGTCAGGTACAACATGTCCGTATGGGACTGAGATAGTATCAGATGTATTTAAGTAAAAGAAAGATCAAACATTGGCCCGAAAACATTATTTCATGTGAGTGTCTGCATTACTTGTAAAACAAATGCCCAGGTGTAAGGTGGTGCTGTATGAATACAGAATAAAGGTAATACAAAAGCCTCTTCCAGCAATGGAGAATCTAAGAACAGCGAGGAAGAGATCTCATTAAATGTAGTTTAGGCCAATGTGAGAAGCAACTATTGGGAAACAATATCTTCTGTGGGGGACTGAAAAATGTGCAGAACGGATTAAGAGCATATTTTTTACGCTTTCGGCTAGCTGAGGACTGAAGCGAGACGCGACGGTAGAGGAAACAATTTTTTTAAAAAAGTGCAGAGGATATGTAATTTACTTGGAGGGGGGCGGGGGGGGGGGGGGGGGGAGGAGGAGAGAGAACTTGGGATGGGGTACAATTTTGTTGTTTTTCCATGTAACAGTCGCATAACAAGGCGGATTCGACGCTGTGTCTTCAGTAGTAATTGCCGTGTTAAAAAATGGTTCAAATGGCTCTGAGCATTATGGGACTTAACTTCTGTTCCCCTAGAACTTAGAACTACTTAAACCTAACTAACCTAAGGACATCACACACATCCATGCCCGAGGCAGGATTCGAACCTACGACCGCAGCGGTCGCGCGGCTCCAGACTGTAGCGCCTAGAACCGATCGGCCACTACGGCCGGCAGCACGAGTATTCCTAAGTTTTTTTTTTTTTTTTTTTTTTTTTTTTTTTTTTTTTTTTTTTTTTTTTTTTTTTGGCAGAGTGTCACGGAAATTATGAGAAACCTGATCGGGTAGAGAGCGAAGATATAGGCCATCTGCCGTGCAAAAGCCTAGTTGCCAAGTCTCAAAGAACAATTTTAAGTGAAGAACGGTGAGATATTCTTTGTCTCCCTACATATCGCTTCCGTGGCGACAATGGAAACAAGATAAGGCTAATTATGGCGCCCCCACAGAGACAAATAGTTTTCTGTTGAGGGCAATTGCAGCTGAAGTAATCCATGATTCAGAACTAAACTACTTTCAGATTTATTTGAACGTTTAGAGCAATACGACCGGTTCCGTGATATGAAATCACATCTTCAGGTGTACGTCTACAAGATAGAAAACGTACAGCCGACATTATGATAAAAAAAAACACACCTATCCTAATAATCTATACTCTGTGACAACCAGTATGGAATACTCACACATCAGTAAAACTTTTAAGCCCTGATACTGGAACGAAGGAGAATCAACCATCTTAAAATTAAATACTGTTACCCGCAGCACGCAGGGCGTCACAGCTGAAACTGACCAGTTGAAAAACTGACATGTTAAGAGCACCTTTACCTACAATGAAAAGTGCAAAGTAAGAAAACAAGAAAAGGTAAAAGCCCCAGCTAGCAACACTGAAAGCCCATGGTCAAGAAAACTCACTTCATACCAGGAGTGACCAGCAGTGTGGCCCTGCACGGCGAGGCGCTGTAGAGTTGCTGTCCGCCACTTACTGGTACGGAACCGCGGGCATTGTGTTGCTAGCTGGGGCTTTTTACCTTTTCTTGTTTTCTAATTTTACTCTTTTCATTGTAGGTACACGCGCCTTTAACGTGTCAGTTTTTCAGCTCGTCAACTTGAATTATGGCGCCCTGCTTCTTACGGGTAACAGTATTTTATTTTGAGAAGATTGAGTCCCCCTTCTTCTCGTAGCAGGACTCAAATGTTTTACTGACTTGTGAGTATTTCATATTGTTTGTTATAGAGGATACATGATTACCAAAGGTATGTTTTTCATCATAATGTCGACTGCACGTCTTCTATCTTGCAATGTATACCTGAAGACGAGATTTGACACCACGAAACCGGCCGTGTTCATGTAGAAGTTCATATGCAGCGGAAATCGGCTTATTTCTGAAACACGCATAGAGACATTTAGGCAGGAATTCTTCCCTCGCCCCACCAGGTGGCACAAAGATAATGACTCTCTGCAATGCGCTTTAGAGTGGTTTTCAAAGTGTGCACGTATCCTAGATATGATAAAATTTCGTTAACGCGTTTTCATTGTTCTTAAAATTATGCATCCCCTTCTGGTATTCCATCTGCCGCTCGGCATTGTGGCTGAAAATGAAACGAACTCTATAATCTGCCGGGTCTCAGTGTACCGCATGGTCAGAGGTTTTAAAAAAATCCCCAATTTCTTTGCTCGTGCAGTTGTTCAGCTGCCAAAACATTGCGCTTAGAGTTTCATGTTTCCAGTATTTTATCTTACGTCTCTGGGAGCATGAAATTGGCGTCATCTTTAGTTTCTTATCAAGAACCCTCACAAACATTCAACGGTATTTCGGCAATGGTACTGCATGGTCATATTTACTTGTTCTAATACATACAAATTAAACAGGTCTCATGCATGTTACGGGCTGCCTTCTATGTGTTGCGGTTAGCTTCCGCTTTTTGGGAGCTTCAGATTAAATGTCGAGACTTTCTGTCTTCTGCAAACTACATCAAACATGTATCCCCATAGTCATTAGTCTGGCAAAATCGAATAAACTCCTCTCGGTCTTTAAGACGCAATAGCTAAGTTACTATTTCAAGAATTCGACGGCTGTCGCGCGGATCTTCTTCGGGAATTAGAACTACTGATTTCCGGAGGCATGGCCTCTTCCTTCAATGCACGGAGCTGCAGAGTCCAGAATTTTCCACACGTGGCCCGAATTTTACTCACGCACGGTACAGCTATCTGCTGTGCGCTACCTGACTCGCCTTTCCGTGCATACGAGATTTCAGCCCATTATTGGAAAAAGCTTCCGTTTCGTGCATAGAAGAAGGAGGGACTGCCATTCCCAGAAAGCAATAGTCTTAACTCCTAATGATGATGACATTGACACCTGCTGAAAGCTCGAGAATTATAATTTCAATGGTGTTGTTTGAAAAGTGAAAGGATTTTACTTACATCTAACCAGTCCTTAGTTTACATCTCAGCCTCTTTCTGTCAAGCATTTCACCGACTTCACTGGCTTCCAGCCGCTTAAACGAGTTGTATCACTGATAAACGTATGCCTACATCGACTATACCTATTTCTTCTACAAACATCTAATTTATCCCTAGGATTACGTCAACAAACAATACCGAACAGTCCTAAGATTATGTCAGTAACTAATACTGAACTTAATTAACACTGATAGCAATATCCTTTATAACCTACGACAGCGTGGTTCTGGAGGCGCCTTGTGGTCGTGTAGTAACGGTAATAGTAGTAGTAGTAGTAGTTTTATTTATCCGTAGATCACTTTTACATGGACAGTGGGCATATCTTGGGATTACAGATTACAACAGAAACAACGTAATTCATATATACAGGCATTTACACAGGCCCTACTTAAATTTCAGGTTTGATAAGGACGAAACAGGTAGTTGGCCGTAGCCTTCTAGTAGGAACCAACACGGCGTTTGCCTGAATTTATTTAAGGGAACCACAGAAAGCCTAAATCAGGATGGCCAGATGAAGACTGCTGTTTCTACCCTCCCGAATACAAGGACAGTATGCTTAAAACAGTACTACTTAATTCTGTTTATCCCTAGTGTAGAATAATGTTTTGCAAAGAAATTATGTAATAATGCAAAAGGCTAGTGCTACACTGTTCATTTATTTCTCACTCCCTGACACTGTACACACTATACACACATCGTTTCATAACGTAGCGTTACACACACCATCAGCTGACGTCAGGGAATAGTGACATTGTTTGCTTTCCATTCTGTGTGCCTCAGCTTGCCATTTGCTAACCTGAAAAATTGAGTCAGCAGCCATCTATAACGAGCGACTTATTGAGCTCGGAAAGATAATAAGTTGTTAGCAGCTCAAGAGTGTTTTCCAGAAAAAAAGCAATCAAAGAAAATAAGAAAAAAGAGTTAGGGAAAGTGTTACGTTAAATAATAGATGTTTTGTCATCGATATTAATATTATTTATTTGTCTTACAATTTTCATTAAACTCCTATTCTGTGTTATCTAAGTAACCATTCACTGTATGGAGTGTACGCTTAACAGGCTCTTTTTAATTACCTTCTTAAATAAGGTTGTTTTAGTAATCTCTTTAACCTCCTTGGACAATTTGTTGTACAGTTCTATTTCTTGGTAGAAAATGCTGTTGCGAGTTTTATGTTTATTCTTTCTTGGTAAATGTAAGTTCAGTCTAGATCTTGTTCCATGGCCGTAGACAGAGCTGTTTGTGCTCTAATTATCAATGTCATTTTTTTTATATTTACTCATATGGTGTCGTTGAACAACCCAGATCTTTACAATGAGTTCAACTTCTGTTATTTATTATTATTATTCCAATGGCCCTTTTCTGTAGTTCGAGAACTGTGTTCATATTTTGTGAATTTGTTCCCCATAAAAGAATTTTGAAGCTAAAAATTGAGGGTACATATGAATAGTACTCTGAGGTGACAAAAGTCACTGGATACCTCCTAAAACCGTGTCGGACCTCCTTTTTCCCGGCGTAGTGCACCAATTCGATGTGGCATGGACTCAACAAGTCGTGGTAAGTCTACTGCAGCCTTCCATAATTACGAAAGTGTTGCCGATACAGGTTTCTGTGCACAAACTGACCTCTCGATTATGTCCATAAATGTTCGATCGGATTCCTGTCGGGCGATATTGGTGGCCAAATCGTTCACCTGAACTGTAAAAAAAAAAAAAAAAAAAAAAAATGGCTCTGAACACTATGGGACTTAACATCTGTGGTCATCAGTCCCCTAGAACTTAGAATTACTTAAACCTAACTAACCTAAGGACATCACACACATCCATGCCCGAGGCAGGATTCGAACCTGCGACCGTAGCAGTCGCGCGATTCCGGACTGAGCGCCTAGAACCGCTAGACCACCGCGGCCGGCCCGAACTGTACAGAATGATCTTCAAAGCAACCACAGACAATTGTGACCCTGTGACATGACGACATTGTTTAGGAACATGAAGTCAGTGGTCTGCAGACAACCGTTTCCAGTCAATAATCGGTTCAGTTGGACTAGAGGACCCAGTTCATTCCGTGTAAACGCAGTCCACACCATTATGAAACCACCACCAGTTTGCACTGTGCTCTTGTGACAATTTAGGTCTTCGGCTTCGTGGGGTCTGCGCCCATTAACCCAAATTTCACCCCACTGTCCTAACGGATAAATTCGCCGTACGTCCCACATTGATTTCTGCGGTTATTTCACGCAGTGTTGCTTGTCTCTTAACACTGAGAGCTCTATCTTCCCTCTATTTTAATTGATAACGAGACGAGTGTTGTTCGTGTCTTAAAATTTTGTGCGGTGTCCGGAATTCTTCCCAAAATACTTGGTGTGCAATCTTAATGTGTCACAGAGTGGCTGGGTCACGTATTGTTTCTAAGTCGTCATTCAGCCACGCTTATTTGTCCCTTTCTTAACAGCATCTTTACAGGTATTTTCGCCATGATTTCATTTAGTTATCCCGCTGTGTCTCGCTGGGGTCTTATTATGGGCTTTTCTGAACCTCACCCTCCTGGTGTTGCTTTACGTTCCGCGTGGTGGGATCAAACGTAGTTTACCAGTTTATTGATCCTTCCATAGATTATGAAAATCTTCTTCAGTATAACATTAATGCAAGGGCGCTGATGACCTACCTGTTGAGCGCCCTCCACCATAAATCATCATCACCATCATCTACGCAAACGGTATTTCTCTCGGTCGTTCAGTAAGGCCGCCTGCCACTGCTTGTCTGTTGTGAGAGGTACTGTCTGAAATCTGGTACGCTCAGAACACCCTTGACACTGAATTCACTAACATTTTCAAAATGGAATGTCCCAAGCATCTATCTCCAACTACCACTCCACGTTCAAAGTCTGTTAATCCCTGTCGTGCGACGATAATCACGTCGGAAACCTTTTCACATTAATCACCTGAGTACAAATGACAGCTCCATCACGTGGAACTGGACGGAGAACTCTCGTTCCTCCGATGTATGATGAAGTTCGCAGCAAATTCATGCTTGCTGCCCATGATTGTGGTGTGTCAGGCGTCTTCATTTAGGACTGTCTTCACGCCGTCCCAAATGACAACTCTGCCAATACATCGCCCTTTTGTATCTTGCCTTCGCAAAACTACCGCCATCTGTATATGTACATATCGTTATCCCATGACTTTTGTCACCTCAGTGTACGTAAGCAGAAGGCGCTGGGTGTTACACATTGATGACAAGACTGGGCAAAACATGCTGATGACATTTTGTAATTATGTATGTGTGTTTAGACCACTTCAACTGAGAATCAACATTCATTCCTAGAAACATTGCATTTGTTACGCAGGCTGCAAGAAAAAAAGGTGCCATCACTTTTAATTTTACGTTGTCATTTTCCATCCTCAAACTGAAACACATGGCAATTGTTTCTTTTGTTCAATGTCACTTTATTGCATAGTGAACAGCTGTAAACTTTGTCGAGTTTTTCATTTGCTTTCCCTGCAAAGAGTTCTCTTGCTTTTTCAGTGACCATAATATTGCTGTCATGGTTGCTGTCGAAGGCAAAGGCCCTCTGCAACGATAGGCGTTCAGAAAATGGTTCAAATAGCTCTGAGCACTATGGTACTTAACTGCGGTGGCCATCAGACCCCTAGAACTTAGAACTACTTAAACTTACCTAACCTAAGGACGTCACACACATCCATGCCCGAGGCAAGATTCGAACCTGCGACCGTAGCGGTCACGCGGTTCCAGACTGTAGCGCCTAGAACCGCTCGGCCGCTCCGGCCGGCTAGGCATTCACTTGGCCTGCTCGTTACAGGCGGTGGTGGAGACGAGGTGTCCACCCTCGCTGGTAGGGTGGCTCCTTCATCATTGGCTCCTTCATCATTGATAGAATTACCAGCGCATGCCATCATTCACTCACAAACCACCGCAATATACGTTTTGGTGTTCACCACGATTATATAATATTTGTGAATTTTACTGTAAATATTATTTAGTCCCTACTATTATATTAAACTGTTTCCCAATAATCTGGGTCACTTATCACATCGTAAAGTGGCATGTACGGTAGAACTAAAATGTGTCTGTATTCATCATACTGAGGGGACTGAAATATTAATTGCTTTGCGAGGTCACACTAGCAGCTCTGTTAGGGATCTCTCTTTCTACCAATGATCTTTCGCACTGCTGCTCAGTGTGTGCTAATTTTGAAACTTCCTCACTGATTAATACCTTACGTCGAATTGGGACTCACACCGAGTATCTTTGCTTGTCGCAGGCAACTGATCTACTGACTGAGCTATCCAGGCACACGCTCAGTCAGTGCACCAGTTGCCTACAAAAAGCTACTGATTCCATTTTCGACTTCTGATCCAGCACACAGTTTCAATCTACCAGAAAGTTTCACCGCTCTTTCTATGCAGTAATTGTGCAATTGCACTGGATAAGGACCATGCACCAATAGATAGTGAACCATCTCGTGATTGGAATCGACATGTTTCGTTCTCAGATGAGAGCTGGAGAGAATTGCATATACTGTACGAGCCTTAGCACAGTCGCCCTTTCTCACTGACAGAGGTATACCCTGCAGCTGGACCATAACCGTAACTTTGTATCCTGTTTTCTTTTTAACTCTCTCTAAATGACCAACTTATAGCCGGTACGTTGCCTTATGCTGAGCTGGAATGTCTGTCCTATGTAGAGATAATACTGCTGCGCGGTGCTGAGAGAATACTGCTGCGTGGTGTCGGATCGTTGCCAGTTAGGGCTGACGGAGTACATCGAAAAAGTTCAAAGAAAGGCAGCACGTTTTGTATTATCGCGAAATATGGGAGAGAGGGTCACAGAAATGATACAGAATTGGGCTGGAAATCATTAAAAGAAAGGCGTTTTTCGTTGCGACAGAATCTTCTCACGAAATTCCAGTCACCAACTTCCTCCTCGAACGCGAAAATATTTTGTTAACACCGACCTACATAGGGAGGAACGAACACCACGATAAAATACGGGAAATCAGAGCTCGTACGGAAAGATGTAGGTGTTCATTCTTTTCGCGCGCTATACGAGACTGGAATAATAGAGAATTGTGGAGGTGGTTCGATGAACCCTCTGCCAGGCACTTAAATGTGATTTGCAGAGTATCCATGTAGATGTAGATGTAGAGTGAACGTTGTTCAACATGCGACGCGCCCCAAAGTTTCGAATGACAAATTTTGGAACCACTACAAAACCCATCTACTGCACTTTCGCCATCTCCGCGGTCGGTATGTGAGCAGGATAATTCTCCTGGCGATATAGGATTATTTCTTGCTCGCTAATCTTGGCCGTTCGTTGAACAACTGACAGAAAAAAGTCACAATAAAAAGTATCAAAGTGCCAATAATTATTTTCTGTTCAGTTACTACTTTCTTTTAACGGCTAATATTCAGCTTGCATAATGTAACAATAATTTAATAATACTTAGATATGATACTATTCTATAGTGAATAAATCTATTGTGTGTCTCACAGAGCGGTAGCGAGGTGACCCTGTGCTCCTGGCAGAAGGGCCAAAGCTCCGCCTCCCGCCTCCACCCTCCCCCCTCCCCCACTCCCACCCCTTGCAGATGTATCTTTCTGCAATTTTTTTGCCCAGATTTAGCAAATATTATAATTTTCTAGGAAAGTTTACTACAATGAAGTATTCTTTCTTCTCTTGTTAGTGCCTTGTCCCGCAGGGTCGACATAGTTAGAATGGATTTGGCAAGGTTAATTTTTAAGGGGTGGCCAGATGTCCTTCCTGCCGTCACCCCGTACCCCCCCCCCCCCCCCAGATGTAATTAGTGTGCCCCAGCTGTCTGTGTCGAGTGTAATCCGTGGAAGAGTGCGAACGTTTTCAGATGTCTGCGAGTCTTGTAACTGAGGCGGAATGTGGGGCCCAGCCCAGTATTCAGCTAGGGGGATGTGGAAAACCGCCTAAAAACCACATCCAGGCTGGCTGGCATACCAGCCAACATCGGGCGGATTCGATCCGAGAACAGCGCGCCTACCAGAGTCCAGGAAGCAGTGCATTAGTGCTCTCAGCTAACCTGGCAGGTTACTAAAATGAAGCATTATTGAGAAATATTACTTGGATGAACTACATTGATAGAAAATATTGCGCACTACGAATTACGTGTATCATTCTAGTAAACAAATTAAAAATTGTATAAAGTTTCTAAAAAAATTAAAGCAAAACATAATCTGTGCCTTATTATATGTGTACATTGATTTTAGTCTGATGTATCATAAAGGACAGATTTTATTCCCACCTCATAAATTATTACTAGCGCATAAAGTATTGGTTACAAATGTTATATTACCAACGTCAGGTTTACGAGCTGTGTCGTATTCTAGCAACAAGACAGCTAAATTTTGCAATCTACTTTCGCCCACACTCGATCGCAATCATATCTAATTTCCTGAAACTGCGTTCCCACGTTGCTGCAGTCGCTGGCATTGTCACAAATATCCCCATAGCTGTTTTGATGTTTGGGTGCGTATCTCTTACCCCCAAGTTAATTCTTAAACCGTCTTCCCTTCTTTTCCTTTTGCGTCCACTCCGATCCTGCGGCCTTCGCAGGAGGCAATCTCGCCATCCCTTCGTTACGGCCCTGCTGTTACATGTAAAGTAGACACATCCAATATTTCTTAAAAAATTCAAGACATCGAAACCAGGTTTTCAACTACTTATAGTTGACTTATCTATCTAATGAGATTTGAAGTAAATTTTTCTTTCTTCAACTGAAATGAGAAATGCGCAATATTTATAGCAATGGCTTCCACAAAAAAGCCTTAAATTTAACACGGCGCCGGCTCGGGTGGCCGAGCGGTTCTAGCCGCTGCAGTCTGGAACCGCGCGGTCGCTACGGTCGCAGGTTCGAATCCTGCCTCGGGCATGGATGTGTGTGATGGCCTTAGGTTAGTTAGGTTTAAGTAGTTCTAAGTTCTAGGGGACTGATGACCTCAGAAGTTAATTCCCATAGTGCTCAGAGCCATTTGAAACATTTTTTAACACGGCAATTACTACTGAAGACGCAGCGTCGAATCCGCCTTGTTATGCGACTGTTACATGGAAAAACAACGAAATTGTACCCCATCCCAAGCTCTCTCTCCTCCCCCTCCCCCCCCCCCCCCCGCTCCCTCCAAGTAAATTACATATCCTCTGCTCTTTTTAAAAAAAAAATTGTTTCCTCCACCGTCGCGTCTCGCTTCAGTCCTCAGCTAGCCGAAAGCGTAAAAAATCGGAGGTCTTCGATCAGATAATATAATCATTAATTTAGCACTCATTCGCAGGCCTTTGAGATCCTACAGTACCGCAGCGAAGAAACAGCAAGAACATCATTGTTGGACATGATCTGGCTGTGTAGGCGGCAGCTGTGTGAACCGAGCGCGCTGTTTCCATGTAAACCATGTTAGGTCTGTTCTAATAGTCGTTTCTTTGCGATGCCACTTGTACGACATGGCACTGTGACAACAGCGTGTGTTTGCAGTCACGACCCGAGAGAAAGACTGCTCTTAGGCAGAAGATTGGAGCAAGAGAGGTAAGAGAATTCACATGCCTCTCCCAGTTTTTCCGCAGTTTTTGCGCCCGGTCTGCGTCTGCGCCGTTGGTGGGGGCTTACCGCGTCACGCCGTCGGTAAGGTCCTGACGGCAGTTCAGCGTCCGTAATTACCGTACTACAAAAAAGAAACGAATGTTACTGCTTTTTTTAAAACTAACTTTGCTCAGAAATGGTCTAATATTGCTTAACCAACTGCATAAAATGCTTGACAAATAATATTTCAGTTTAATTTGAAAGCGAATTTCAAACGTAACCTCTGCACAACTCTTTGCATTCGTTAGGGAATTTTCATTTAAAAGGTTTTTTTTTTATGGAGTAGGAGAGACGTAAGAAACAAACAAACTGAGTTCCTCTTAAAATAACACTAGCAGGAATGTCGACGCTTTCAAATTGTGCACCATGAAATTTAATGATCACTGCCTCACAGCGGCAGCGAACGTTGCATTCCCTAATAAAAACCAAATACAGATGCTTAGATATGCTGAGTCACAGATAGGCACAACAAAACGACTGTCACAAAATGAGCTTCCGACCAACGATGCCTTTGTTGAAAACACACACGCAGCCCCTGCCTGTTGAAGCCAGACTTTCAATAGAACACTGACAAATATATCTGAGCAAAATTAGTTCACTGTCCCCCAGTTTGTCTTTCATAAAGGATTTTAGATAAAGAAAGCGATGCAAGACACACACAAACACGACCACAGCCCCTGGCCGTTGAAGCCAGACTTTCAATAGAACACTGACTAATATATCTGAGCAAAATTTGTTCACTATCCTTCAGTTTGTTTTCCATAAAGGATTCTAGATAAAGAAAGCAATGCAAGGGCTCATAAATGAAGTCCTGATAAAGTTAAACAAGAAAATAATCCTGTTGCTTTATTGTTACATTCCATCCTAGATTTTCCTTTGTCAAATGCAGGTGTATTAGATTTATTGTGTAGACACTAGATACACCACCAAAAGATATTAGTTTAAAAGATGTTAGTTTAAGATTTAAGAAAAAGAAGAATTCAAAACCCATCAGGTCACTAAAAAGAGTAACTATAACAGTGTTTCTAACAGCATATTAAAATCTTGTGATGACAGCATTAAAGTTGAGCTACCTCTGCACTCACTCAAGGAGTCAAAGCTTATGTCCTAGCAGACTTATATGCTGTAGTAAAACCCATTTATAAAACTGGAGATAGGAAACCACCTCTGATTACAGAACCATTTCATTCTCTCCAGTCTTTTCAGAAATGTTTGAGGATCTGGCCTATAATAGAACACTGACTTGTTTGTTTGAGCAAAATTTGTTCCCTGTTCCTCAGTTTGTCTTTCATAAAGGATTCTAGATAGAGAAAGCAATACAAGGGCTTACAAATTAAGTCCTAACAAAGCTAAACAAGAAAATAATCATGTTGTTATATTTTACAACTTGCTACATCCTTGATTAACTTGATCATCAAAAAATTCTTTGTGGCAAACTAAAGTGTTATGACTTTAATGGCAACACTCTACCATGGATGGAGTTTTACCTTGATAACAGGAAGCAGAGAGGTTTCATTGACGTGCTGTGCTACATGTATGAAACTCGCCTCAGAAAGTGAGAATATGGCCTACAAGGTCCCAAGAGGATCAATATCAGTTCCACTCTTGTTCTTACCTCCATAAACAATCTTCCTCTGAATTTAAAGTGTTATCCATAAGCTGTAATGTTTCCTGATGAGACAAGTGTACTATTCAGATGCCAAAACTCAACTTACCAGACACAACTCAGATGATAGCTTAACAGATGTCCAAGTGGTTCACATCTATTTGAATATTAATCTCATAAAGTCTCATATAATGCAATTTCGAACATTTTTAAATAAGAATGATTTTCATATCCTATAATTTGACTCATTACACTAGGTCCTCTGTCAACATCTGGGTCTACATCTATACTATCCAAACCACTGTGAACTGTATGGCAGAGGGTACATCCCATTGTACCCGTTATCTGGGTTTATTCCCATTTCATTCACATATTGAATGTTGGAAGAATGTTTAAATGCCTATCTGTGTGTTGTAACTAATCAAATCTTGTCCTCACGATCCCTATGCGAGCTGTAAGTGGGGAGTTAGATTATAATCCTGGAATCATTTAATGCCATTTCTTGAAACTTTGTAAGTAGAGTTTCTCGAGATAGTTTACATCTGTCTTCAAGAGTCTGCCAGTTTGGCTTCTCTAGCATCTCAGTGACACTCTCCCATGAATCAAATAAACATATTACTGTTAATGCTGATCTTCTCTGTATAAGTTCAATATCCCTGTTAGTGCTATTTGGTGCAGGCCTGACTCTCTTGAGCATTATTACAAAATGGGTTTCATGAGTGATTTGTAAGCAGTATCCTTTGTAGACTGACACCACTTTCCCAGTATTCTACGAGTAAACCAAAACCTACGCTTGCTTTACCCACAACTGAGCCTATGAAACCATTCCATTTCATAATATCATACAAATGGCTGTCTTGAAATACCATCCAGCTTTTGTGAGTCTGCTATTTGGTAGATGCCCAATGAAGAAGTTTTTGTTTTGGCTGTTAAATTCGCATTTAGGTGTGAAGCGGCATGTATTAATGGTGACAGTATTTTTTTTTTTTTTAATGAAGTCATAGAAGACAGCAGAGGACGTTCATTGTCAAATGGGGATGAGACAATGAGTGAATATTATGAAGACAAAGATAATCAAAACTGTTACTACATGACAGCAGAGGACATTCACTGTCAAATGGAGATAATGAGTGAATGTATTGTTCATATGTGAGTGTTCAATTCAGGATCTGAGAATGTTCAAGATTAGAAATGAAATAATTTACCAGCTAATGAGATTAAAAAAATGGTGGAAATGTTTGAATGTTTGATGCAGCATCTAAATGGAATAAATATTTTATGCCAGTGGCACTTGCAATCCATTTTCCAGCAATTTGCTGATGATACTGTTACTAGATGATTATCATGACCAGCAGCAAAGTTCTTTGATGAAGATAAACCAAAACTTGTCCTGTTCTATGATAACAATATAAATCATGAAGGTAATGTTATCATAAATAATTTCATAAAACAAACTTATATGCACAGTAAAAACGACCATTATTGTAACCATAGTCTTACATTTTTATTTTTAGTCATTTGTTTATTTTTTTGCATTGGAACATACTTTTTCTTAACGACATTAAGGTAGTGGTATGCACTTGACATAGTGATAAATAAAACACCTGTGCTTGCAAAACTTTAGGTATATAGTGTCCAGTGCATCTTGTCTTATTGAATTGACAATGATGAAATTCATTAAATCCCTTAACTTGATCATCCTCTGGTGACTGTTCCTCATAAAGTCAGTGCAAGACACTACAATATCTCTTACACACAGAGCAGTAGACTGTTATACTCACCGAGGCACACTGACATAACAGTTATTTCTAATTCACCTGCACTTAAATATATTGAGGTTGTAATAATTTAGGAGTACAGGAGAAAACTCACAAGCACCAGACAGTAGAAATACTGAGTCATCAACATGTACACAAAAAAAGAATGAATGGAAACTTTGCCAGCTTTTGGGTGACTTCTTTAACAAGCTAGAGAAAACACACACCATTCACATGTGCCACTACAGTGCACTGGCTGCACTCACATTAAGGCTGTCATTTTCAAGTGACTTATTATATTGAACCTTTTATTTTAAATTTTCTGTTGCTTGTCATTAGCTGTGCTATTTTAAAAATTTTACTTTTATCATTCAGTGTCAGTGTCATTAGCACTAGTTTACCAGTATTTGTTATTGCTTGGATCTATTAATTTACACTTACTTATACCATATTTCATGACTCTTGTAGTAGCAATAAAATATAGTACACTTATTTTAATGCTTATTGTAATTTGACTCTCAATATTTGTGAAGTTTGGTACAGAAATCTTACTCTAATGAATCAAGTACATTGTTTTCGGTACATTTTTATGTGTTTATTTTGAGCTATACCTGATATGTTATAATACTCTTGACAAGGGCTGCAAACATCTCACCCTTCACTTCACAGAATTTTCCTGATCTGATTCCACACACTTTTTCTGTTTTAGTTTCCACAGAAGAAGCATCTGGTTCCAAACACAAATGATTCAGTCAGTCTACAGATTTGTAACCTCCGTTAACATCTGAAGCTGCAGTCTTCAATATTTCAGTCACCTGAAAGGTAAATCCGTGATATGAAAATCATTAAACAACATAACTGGACAACTTTATATGCTTATGTAAATTCATAGCCGGTGACTTTTGCCTTACGAATAACTAATTAATATGATGAGAAAAATGAAATTATGTAATAAAATTACTCTCTTAATGAACTCACAACTTAAATTTATATTTGTGCTGGAAGCCATAAAAGTGATTTATTTAGATATAAGGGGCTGAAAGAATAAATTAAGTGAACTGATAACTGGATAAAATTACAGCAACAAGGAATGTTTGAGATCTTGTGTTAATTACAAACTTGAAATATTACGCTAAATTCAGAAATATGTACTGATCAAAGGACAGCTTCCTTTAAAAGCATAGATTATTAGTTTGAAAATATCTTTTTGACCACAAAAATGTCATATGTATAACCCTTCATCAAATATCTTTATCAGTTGGTGCAAGTTTAGTACTGTAGATGGGCTGAAACCTAAATAGTGCAGTACATGATAGGATTACTCCTCTTGTAAGCCTTACAACTGCTGTTGCCTTCTGCCTAGCCCTGGCCAAGGACAGATAGTTGTGCAGATTGAGAGAAGGTACCTTCTGCAACAGTGAGCTACCACACGCTGACAGGACAACATCACTACCATGCCAGCCACTGAGACTCTAGGAAGGAGGTCTGCTATTCCTTTTCTTTTTACAAGAGGAACTCACTATGAAGTTGGTTTTGATGTGGTATGTATTCAGTGTTTCAGCATGAAAATAGTAATCTAGTGCTGTAATGTGCTATCAAACAGATGAGTCAATAGTCATTCAAACTGAAAGAACTGTAATATAACTGTAGTTTACATTAAAGGTACATTGCAGTAACTGTAATAAGTCAGACAGTCATTCACATTTTTAAATCTGACATGTCGGCAAAGAGAGAATGGCATGAACCTGTCAGACCTATGGATGTACTGTAAAAGGATTACATATTTAAAAAATTCTGCTAGGCATTAAAATAAATGTAAAAGGCTTTCCTATATAGGACTGATCATTGTGGAACACAACTTCAGATATAAATGCCAGTAATTTAAAAAACTTTGAATAACCATTCATTCATTGCCATATCATATGCTGTACTGTCCATCGTCTTTAACTGCATTTCTCCAGAAGATTATCCTGTAAGATAACAAGGAGCAAATGTATTCAAAATATTCATCATTTTTGTCTGGAGGTGATGACAATAAGAATATGAAAAGCTAAAACTGATTTTTTGATATCTTTAACAATGTGCTGATTGTGGCTTCATTTCTCATGGCCTCTTAATAATTTTACATATGAATTTCCATATAGAATGTGAATAATATTATATCCATTTGTGAGTCTTGGAAATAATTTTTATTTGCTTGGTACAGTATAAGATAGTTTTTTTTCTAAGATTTAAGTTTTTCTTGGTTTGAATAAATTATTGACTTATTTGACTATTTTGTTGGTTGTATCTGGAGAAAAGAGTTTGGATTTTCAATCAGTTTGCTATCATTACCTGCAAATATTAAAGTTTATGAAGTGCTTTACACTCTCTTTAGTAGGTTCTTGATTTGGGTTGCAACGTGTAGGGCACTATCTTCCCAACAATATTACATTATTGAGGTGCTATATCTGATTTGCTACATGTAGTTTTATTCTTGGGGTACATAATGTTAATGTGAATCTTATCTCCTGCTATGAATATCAGAATTTTTTATATATATATATTTTTGTGTGTGTATGTTTGTATTTGTTTGTGTGTCTAATAACAGAGGGAAACATTCCACGTGGGTAAAAATATATCTAAAAACAAAGATGATGTGACTTACCAAACGAAAGCGCTGGCAGGTCGATAGACACACAAACAAATACAAACATACACACAAAATTCAAGCTTTCGCAACAAACTGTTGCCTCATCAGGAAAGAGGGAAGGAGAGGGAAAGACGAAAGGATGTGGGTTTTAAGGGAGAGGGTAAGGAGTCATTCCAATCCCGGGAGCGGAAAGACTTACCTTGGGGGAAAAAAGGACGGGTATACACTCGCACACACACACATATCCATCCACACATATACAGACACAAGCAGACATATTTAAAGACAAAGAGTTTGGGCAGAGATGTCAGTCAAGGCAGAAGTGCAGAGGCAAAGATGTTGTTGAATGACAGGTGAGGTATGAGTGGCGGCAACTTGAAATTAGCGGAGATTGAGGCCTGGTGGGTAAGGGAAGAGAGGATATATGGAAGAGCAAGTTCCCGTCTCCGGAGTTCGGATAGGTTGGTGTTGGTGGGAAGTATCCAGATAATCCGGACGGTGTAACACTGTGCCAATATGTGCTGGCCGTGCACCAAGGCATGTTTAGCCACAGGGTGATCCTCATTACCAACAAACACTGTCTGCCTGTGTCCATTCATGTGAATGGACAGTTTGTTGCTGGTCATTCCCACATAGAATGCATCACAGTGTAGGCAGGTCAGTTGGTAAATCACGTGGGTGCTTTCACACGTGGCTCTCCCTTTGATCGTGTACACCTTCCGGGTTACAGGACTGGAGTAGGTGGTGGTGGGAGGGTGCATGGGACAGGTTTTACACCAGGGGCGGTTACAAGGATAGGAGCCAAAGGGTAGGGAAGGTGGTTTGGGGATTTCATAGGGATGAACTAACAGGTTATGAAGGTTAGGTGGACAGCGGAAAGACACTCTTGGTGGAGTGGGGAGGATTTCATGAAGGATGGGTCTCATTTCAGGGCAGGATTTGAGGAAGTCGTATCCCTGCTGGAGAGCCACATTCAGAGTCTGGTCCAGTCCCGGAAAGTATCCTGTCACAAGTGGGGTACTTTTGTGGTTCTTCTGTGGGAGGTTCTGGGTTTGAGGGGATGAGGAAGTGGCTCTGGTTATTTGCTTCTGTACCAGGTCGGGAGGGTGGTTACGGGATGCGAAAGCTGTTGTCAGGTTGTTGGCGTAATGGTTCAGGGATTCCAGACTGGAGCAGATTCGTTTGCCATGAAGACCTAGGCTGTAGGGAAGGGACCGTTTGATGTGGAATGGGTGGCAGCTGTCATAATGGAGGTACTGTTGCTTGTTGGTGGGTTTGATGTGGACGGACGTGTGAAGCTGGCCATTGGACAGATGGACGTCAACGTCAAGGAAAGTGGCGTGGGATTTGGAGTAGGACCAGGTGAATCTGATGGAACCAAAGGAGTTGAGGATGGAGAGGAAATTCTGGAGTTCTTCTTCACTGTGAGTCCAGATCATGAAGATGTCATCAATAAATCTGTACCAAACCTTCGGTTGGCAGGCCCGGGTAACCAAGAAGGCTTCCTCTAGGCGACCCATGAATAGGTTGGCGTACGAAGGGCCATCCTGGTACCCATGGCTGTTCCCTTTAATTGTTGGTATGTCTGGCCCTCAAAAGTGAAGAAGTTGCGGGTCAGGATGAAGCTGGCTAAGGTAATGAGGAAAGAGGTTTTAGGTAGGGTGGCAGGTGATCGGCGTGAAAGGAAATGCTCCATCACAGCGAGGCCCTGGATGTGCGGAATATTTGTGTATAAGGAAGTGGCATCAATGGTTACAAGGATGGTTTCCGGGGGTAACAAATTGGGTAAGGATTCCAGGCGTTCGAGAAAGTGGTTGGTGTCTTTGATGAAGGATGGGAGACTGCATGTAATGGGTTGAAGGTGTTGATCTACGTAGGCAGAGATACGTTCTGTGGGGGCTTGGTAACCAGCTACAATGGGGCGGCCGGGATGATTGGGTTTGTGAATTTTAGGAAGAAGGTAGAAGGTAGGGGTGCGGGGTGTCGGTGGGGTCAGGAGGTTGATGGGGTCATGTGAAAGGTTTTGCAGGGGGCCTAAGGTTCTGAGGATTCCTTGAAGCTCCGCCTGGACATTACCCAGTACCTGCATTATGACAGCTGCCACCCATTCCACATCAAACGGTCCCTTCCCTACAGCCTAGGTCTTCGTGGCAAACGAATCTGCTCCAGTCTGGAATCCCTGAACCATTACACCAACAACCTGACAACAGCTTTCGCATCCCGTAACCACCCTCCCGACCTGGTACAGAAGCAAATAACCAGAGCCACTTCCTCATCCCCTCAAACCCAGAACCTCCCACAGAAGAACCACAAAAGTGCCCCACTTGTGACAGGATACTTTCCAGGACTGGACCAGACTCTGAATGTGGCTCTCCAGCAGGGATACGACTTCCTCAAATCCTGCCCTGAAATGAGATCCATCCTTCATGAAATCCTCCCCACTCCATCAAGAGTGTCTTTCCGCCGTCCACCTAACCTTCGTAGCCTGTTAGTTCATCCCTATGAAATCCCCAAACCACCTTCCCTACCCTTTGGCTCCTATCCTTGTAACCGCCCCCGGTGTAAAACCTGTCCCATGCACCCTCCCACCACCACCACCTACTCCAGTCCTGTAACCCGGAAGGTGTACACGATCAAAGGCAGAGCCACGTGTGAAAGCACCCACGTGATTTACCAACTGACCTGCCTACACTGTGATGCATTCTATGTGGAAATGACCAGCAACAAACTGTCCATTCGCATGAATGGACACGGGAAGACAGTGTTTGTTGGCAATAAGGATCACCCTGTGGCTAAACATGCCTTGGTGCACGGCCAGCACATCTTGGCACAGTGTTACACCGTCCGGGTTATCTGGATACTTCCCACCAACACCAACCTATCCGAACTCCGGAGATGGGAACTTGCTCTTCAATATATCCTCTCTTCCCGTTACCCACCAGGCCTCAATCTCCGCTAATTTCAAGTTGCCGCCACTCATACCTCACCTGTCATTCAACAACATCTTTGCCTCTGCATTTCCGCCTTGACTGACATCTCTGCCCAAACTCTTTGTCTTTAAATATGTCTGCTTGTGTCTGTATATGTGTGGATGGATATGTGTGTGTGTGCGAGTGTATACCCGTCCTTTTTTCCCTCAAGGTAAGTCTTTCCGCTCCCGGGATTGGAATGACTCCTTACCCTCTCCCTTAAAACCAACTTCCTTTCGTCTTCCCCTCTCCTTCCCTCTTTCCTGATGAGGCAACAGTTTGTTGCGAAAGCTTGAATTTTGTGTGTATGTTTGTGTTTGTTTGTGTGTCTATCGACCTGCCAGCGCTTTTGTTCGGTAAGTCACCTCATCTTTGTTTTTATATATAATTTTTCCCACGTGGAATGTTTCCTTCCATTATATATATATATATATATATATATATATATATATATATATATATATATATATATATATATATATATCTAAAAGAAAGATGATGAAACTTACCAAACAAAAGCGCTGGCAGGTCGATAGACACACAAACAAACACAAAATTCTAGCTTTCGCAACCAATGGTTGCCTCGTCGGGATATTTTTCCCACGTGGAATGTTTCCCTCTATTATATATATATATATATATATATATATATATATATATATATATATATATATATATATATATATATAGCTTCAAAAATGTTTTCTTAATTAAGTACTTCCATGAAAACCTTCATCCCCTGTTTTGCATCCTTTGGAATTGAATTTTCCGTTCTCATAGATGTAGTTTTGAAGATACTTTAGCAGTTCTTTAATAATGATTTATTTTTAAAAAATTTTAACCCAATATTTTGCCCCTTTAGGTGTTGAATCCCCCCCCCCCCCCCATGAACCATGGACCTTGCCGTTGGTGGGGAGGCTTGCGCGCCTCAATGATACAGATAGCCGTACCATAGATGCAACCACAGTGGAGGGGTATCTGTTGAGAGGCCAGATAAATGTGTGATTCCTGAAGAGGGGTAGCAGCCTTTTCAGTAGTTGCAGGGGCAACAGTCTGGATGATTGACTGATCTGGCCTTGTAACGCTAACCAAAATGGCCTTGCTGTTGTGGTACTGCGAGCTGCTGAAAGCAAGGGGAAACTACATCCATAATTTTTCCCGAGGGCATGCAGCTTTACTGTATGATTAAATAACGATGGCATTCTCTTGGGTAAAATATTCCAAAGGTAAAATAGTCCCCCATTCGGATCTCCAGGTGGGGACTACTCAATAGGACGTCATTATCAGGAGAAAGAAAACTGGCGTTCTACGGATCGGAGCGCGGAATGTCAGATCCCTTAATCGGGCAGGTAGATTAGAAAATTTAAAAAGGGAAATGGATAGGTTAAATTTAGATATAGTGGGAATTAGTGAAGTTCGGTGACAGGATGAACAAGACTTTTGGTCAGGTGAATACAGGGTTGTAAATGCAAAATGAAATAGGGGTACTGCAGGAGTAGGTTTAATAATGAAGTAAAAAAATGGGAGTGCGGGTAAGCAACTACAAACAGCATAGTGAACACATTATTGTGGCCAAGATAGACACGAAGCCCATGCCTACTACGTATGCCAACTAGCTCTGCAGATGGTGAAGAAATTGATGAAATGTACGATGAGATAAAAGAAATTATTCAGATAGTGAAGGGAGACGAAAATTTAATAGTCGTGGGTGACTGGAATTCAACAGTAGGAAAAGGAGGAGAAGGAAATGTAGTAGGTGTATTGGATTAGGGCTAAGAAATGAAAGGGGAAGCCGCCTGGTAGAATTTTGCACAGAGCATAACTTAATCATTGCTAACACTTGGTTGAAGAATCATGAAAGAAGATTGTATACATGAAAGAACGCTGGAGATACTAGAAGGTTTCATATAGATTATATAATGGTAAGACAGAGATTTAGGAACAAGGTTTAAATTGTAAGTCATTTACAGGGGCAGATGTGGACTCTGACCACAATCTGTTGGTTATGAACTGTAGATTAAAACTGAAGAAACTGCAAAAAGGTGGGAATTTAAGGAGATGGGACCTGGATAATCTGACTAAACCAGAGGTTGTACAGAGTTTCAGGGAGAGCATAAGGGAACAATTGACAGGAATGGGGGAAAGAAATACAGTAGAAGAAGAATGGGTAGCTTTGAGGGATGAAATAGTGAAGGCAGCAGACGATCAAGTAGGCAAAAAGACGAAGGCCAGTAGAAATCCTTGGGTAACAGAAGAAATATTGAATTTAATTGATGAAAGGAGAAAATATAAAAATGCAGTAAATGAAGCAGGCAAAAAGGAATACAAACGTCTCAAAAATGAGATTGACAGGAAGTGCAAAATGGCTAAGCAGGCATGGCTAGAGGACAAATGTAAGGATGTAGAGGCTTATCTCACGAGGGGTAAGATAGATACTGCCTACAGGAAAATTAAAGAGACCTTTGGAGAAAAGAGAACCACTTGTATGAATATCAAGAGCTCAGATGGAAACCCAGTTCTAAGCAAAGAAGGGAAAGCAGAAAGGTGGAAGGAGAATATAGAGGGTCTATACAGGGGCGATGTTCTTGAGGGCAATATTATGGAAATGTAAGAGGATGTAGATGAAGATGAAATGGGAGATATGATACTGCGTGAAGAGTTTGACAGAGCACTGAAAGACCTAAGTCGAAACAAGGCCCCGGGAGTAGACAACATTCCATTAGAACGACTGACAGCCTTGGGAGAGCCAGTCCTGACAAAACTCTACCATCTGGTGAGCAAGATGTATGAGACAGGCGAAATACCCTCAGACTTCAAGAAGAATATAATAATTCCAATCCTAAAGAAAGCAGATGTGACAGATGTGAAAATTAGCGAACTATCCATGTAATAAGTCACAGCTGCAAAATACTAACACGGATTCTTTACAGACAAATGGAAAAACTGGTAGAAGCTGACCTCGGAGAAGATGAGTTTGGATTCCGCAAAAATGTTGAAACACATGAGGCAATACTGAACCTACAACTTATCTTAGAAAATAGATTATAGAAAAACAAACCTACGTTTCTAGCATTTGTAGACTTAGAGAAAGTTTTTGACAATGTTGACTGGAATACTCTCTTTCAAATTCTGAAGGTGGCAGGGGTAAAATACAGGGTGTGAAAGGCTATTTACAATTTGTACAGAAACCAGATGGGAGTTATAAGAGTCGAGGTGCATGAAAGGGAAGCAGTGGTTGGGAAGGGAGTGAGACGGGGTTGTAGCCTCTCCCCGGTGCTATTCAATCTGTATATTGAGCTAGCAGTAAAAGAAACAAAAGAAAAGTTAGGAGTAGGCATTAAAATCCATGGAGAAGAAAGAAAAACTTCGAGGTTCGCCGATGACATTGTAAATCTGTCAGAGACAGCAAAGGACTTGGAAGAGCAGTTGAACGAAATGGACAGTGTCTTGAAAGGAGTGTATAAGATGAACATCAACAAAAGCAAAATAAGGATAATGGAATGTAGTCAAATTAAGTCGGGTGATGCTGAGGGAATAAGGTTAGGAAATGAGGCACTTAAAGTAGTAAAGGAGTTTTGCTATTTAGGGAGTAAAATAACTGATGATGGTCGAAGTAGAGAGGATATAAAATGTAGACTGGCAATGGCAAGGAAAGCATTTCTGAAGAAGAGAAATTTGTTAACATTGAGTATAGTGTCTTGAAGTCGTTTCTGAAAGTATTTGTATGGAGTGTAACCATGTATGGAAGTGAAACATGGACAATAAATAGTTTGGACAAGAAGAGAATAGAAGCTTTCGAAATGTGGTGCTACAGAAGAATGCTGAAGATTAGATGGGTAGCTCACATAACTAATGAGGAGGTATTGAATAGAATTGGGGAGAAGAGGAGTTTGTGGCACAACTTAACTAGAAGAAGGGATCAGTTGGTAGAACATGTTCTGAGGCATCAAGGGACACTAATTTAGTACTGGAGGGCAGTGTGGAGGGTAAAAATTGTAGAGGGAGACCAAGAGATGAATACACTAAGCAGATTTAGAAGGATGTAGGCTGCAGTAGGTACAGGGAGATGAAGAAGCTTGCACAGGATATAGTAGCATGGAGAGCTGAATCAAACTAGTCTCAGAACTGAAGACCACAAAAACACAAACAACAGGTGTTGAATCTCCAAAGTATCTGAAACCCATATTTTTTTTTATTTTTGACTGAGAAACCAAATACAAATTTCCTAGCTCTAGGTTCAGAATTTACTTAATAGCAACATATTTTCAAAAAGCCTTCTATCCCCTGTTTCACCCCCTTACGAGTGGAATTTCAAACAATCCCTTCTTAAGCCTCACAGTATAAGATCTGCATCCTCTACAAATTTCAAGTTTGTATCTGCAGTGATTAGGGCTGGACGATGATGAGTCTGTAAATCAGTCAGGCCCTATTTCACTTCCTTAGAGGTTAAATTTCCAAAAACAGTGAAACATTTTATTCATTTCTAACTGAGAGGCCAAATAGCAATTTCCTTAGATTTAGCTTTAAAAATGGTTTCACAATGAAATATCTTCATGAAACTCATAGCAATTTCCTTCGATTTGGCTTTAAAAATGGTTTCACAATTAAATATTTTCATAAAACATATCACTGCCCATTTCCAAAAACAGTAAAATGCAAATTTCCTTTATTTCTAACAGTGAAGCCGCATACAAATTGCCATATTGAGCTTTAAAAATGCTTTCAAAATGGAGTGCTTTCATAAAACATATCACCCCCACAGGAGTGGATTTTCAAAAACAGTGAAACGTATTTTTTTTTTTTTTTTTTTTTTTTTTTAAATTTCTAACCAAGAACCAAATTCAGATTTCATAGATTTAGCTTTGAAAATGTTTGTATAATGTAATACTTCATAAAACTTTTCATCCCCTATTTTGAAAAATCCTTTCTTAAATGACACCAACAGTGTAAGATCAACACCCTCTCCTTTGCAGTTTGGGCTGAGTGATGATGAGTCAGTCAGTCAGGATACTGACTTTATTTCTAACTCTAGGCGAGAATTAGCTTTTATCAATGTGTGCTCTGGAAAATCAGTTTTGAGGAAAGGGGGAGTGGCTCTATGCACAAAAAGTGGAATAAAATCTCAGGCCTTAGACCTTAGTAAACACTGCATTGAACACCTATTTTAGTGCTGTAGGCCTACTTCAGTAATAAACTTGGAAAAACATAAAATAGCAGCTTTGACAATCTATAGGCACCCAACAGGAAATGTTTTAAATTTCAGTAGACAATTAGAGAGGGTACTAATAAGACTTAGTAGAAATAACTGGAAAGCAATTGTATGTGTATATTTCTGATTGAGAGCTCCTATAATCAGTTATGACCTGCTTTGGTTTGACCCCTACAGTAACATCCCCATCAAGAATAGGACATAGTACAATAGCAACTGATAATTTGTTTCTAAATTCATCTGTCTTTAATGAAATATATGTGAACCTCTAAGTAAATGACTTATCTGATTATGATGATCAAATGGCAGCAATAATGCACCCCATCAGTTGATTTAAATAAGAAAAGAAAAGGAAAATTTAATTCTCAAAACTTTTAGAGTAAGTAGCTTACAATTGAATACTTAATCATCTTTCTCAGAATAACCTTCTAAGAACAACTCTGTTTGGCTTCCTTAAATGTTTCTATACTAAGAATGCAATACATGTTCTTACTAAACAGCAAAAGTTATCCTTATTCTTTAGTTTCTCCTGACATATTTGCTGATCGAACTGTCCACCAGTATACTGCCAGTTCATAGCATCCAACAAGCACAATATTTTGGTGATCATTGTCAGGTGTGCTGACAAACTAAGCTCCGGAGGTTGTGTGACTGACTTATATTCCCTCCCCTGGCAGGCCGTTCCCTCCATGGTACGCGGCTGCAGCTGCACTTCAGCAGTCATGGAGACACTAGCATTGGCATCTGTGGTAGGTGCTCTGTCTGCCCTCATCACCAGATTGTTTTGTTTGCTGAGGGTCTTGTTAATTAAACTCAGTACTGGGTCCTAACCCTTGCTAAGATTATAGCTGCAATCTCCCTTGATGTGATCGTCCCTGGTGTGAATTTCTATTGCTGCTCCAATGACGCTGTCCCAGTATTTTGAAGTCTGTGCCAAGATTCTGGTACATTTGTATGTCATTGCACGATCCTCAGACAAACAGTGCTCAGTGACTGCTGACCTATTGTGATATGTCAATCGAGTGTGACTTTGCTGTTCTCGGCAACCATCTTCAAAGGTGCGCACTGTCTGTCCAATATATGTCTTTCCACAGTGACATGGAATCTAATACACTGACCTTCCACAAACTGAGATAATTTTTGAGCCTTCTGAATAATGCTCATGCTTTTTTGGGCAGGCAAAAGACATTTTTACTCATTGCTTCTTCATATGCGTTCAATTTTTCCCAATAGCATACCAGTGAATGGTATAAATGCAGTGGCTGCTTCTTCCTCCTTGACTTCTTTCATCTCCAGAGGTTTTACTGTTGTGGTGTGACAGAGAGCACACCTAATCTGCCATTTGGGTACCCACTTTTTCGGAATACAGTTCCGAGGTGTTCCAGCTCCTAGGACAGACCCTCTGCGTCTGAGATAGTGTGTGTGCTGTGTAATAGTGTTTTCAGTACTCCTTTCCTCTGTGAAGGCTGGTGGGAGCTGTCAGCATGCAAATACAGGTCAGTGTGTACTTTATTCTGACACACAATGTGCTCCATGCTCTTCTCTTGCCCATGACATACAGAAGTGGTAATCTTGCTTCTGCTTTGGTCTCCACAGTGAATTTGGTGTTGGGATGTATTTAGTTCAAATGTGTAAGGAAGTCAAGGAGTTTGTCCCTTACATGGGACCACATGACAAACATGTCAGCCACATAATGGAAAAAACATGTGGGTTTCCATTTGGATGACACTAGGGCTTCCTCCTCAAAGGACTCTATATACAAATTTGTGACCACAGGTGAGAATGGGCTGTCCATTGTGACTCCTGTCATTTGTTCATAGTATTCTCCATTAAACAGGAAATACACTCCTGGAAATTGAAATAAGAACACCGTGAATTCATTGTCCCAGGAAGGGGAAACTTTATTGACACATTCCTGGGGTCAGATACATCACATGATCACACTGACAGAACCACAGGCACACAGACACAGGCAACAGAGCATGCACAATGTCGGCACTAGTACAGTGTATATCCACCTTTCGCAGCAATGCAGGCTGCTATTCTCCCATGGAGACGATCGTAGAGATGCTGGATGTAGTCCTGTGGAACGGCTTGCCATGCCATTTCCACCTGGCGCCTCAGTTGGACCAGCGTTCGTGCTGGACGTGCAGACCGCGTGAGACGACGCTTCATCCAGTCCCAAACATGCTCAATGGGGGACAGATCCGGAGATCTTGCTGGCCAGGGTAGTTGACTTACACCTTCTAGAGCACGTTGGGTGGCACGGGATACATGCGGACATGCATTGTCCTGTTGGAACAGCAAGTTCCCTTGCCGGTCTAGGAATGGTAGAACGATGGGTTCGATGACGGTTTGGATGTACCGTGCACTATTCAGTGTCCCCTCGACGATCACCAGTGGTGTACGGCCAGTGTAGGAGATCGCTCCCCACACCATGATGCCGGGTGTTGGCCCTGTGTGCCTCGGTCGTATGCAGTCCTGATTGTGGCGCTCACCTGCACGGCGCCAAACACGCATACGACCATCATTGGCACCAAGGCAGAAGCGACTCTCATCGCTGAAGATGCCACGTCTCCATTCGTCCCTCCATTCACGTCTGTCGCGACACCACTGGAGGCGGGCTGCACGATGTTGGGGCGTGAGCGGAAGACGGCCTAACAGTGTGCGGGACCGTAGCCCAGCTTCATGGAGATGGTTGCGAATGGTCCTCGCCGATACCCCAGGAGCAACAGTGTCCCTAATTTGCTGGGAAGTGGCGGTGCGGTCCCCTACGGCACTGCGTAGGATCCTACGGTCTTGGCGTGCATCCGTGCATCGCTGCGGTCCGGTCCCAGGTCGACGGGCACGTGCACCTTCCGCCGACCACTGGCGACAACATCGATGTACTGTGGAGACCTCACACCCCACGTGTTGAGCAATTCGGCGGTACGTCCACCCGGCCTCCCGCATGCCCACTATACGCCCTCGCTCAAAGTCCGTCAACTGCACATACGGTTCACGTCCACGCTGTCGCGGCATGCTACCAGTGTTAAAGACTGCGATGGAGCTCCGTATGCCACGGCAAACTGGCTGACACTGACGGCGGCGGTGCACAAATGCTGCGCAGCTAGCGCCACTCGACAGCCAACACCGCGGTTCCTGGTGTGTCCGCTGTGCCGTGCGTGTGATCATTGCTTGTACAGCCCTCTCGCAGTGTCCGGAGCAAGTATGGTGGGTCTGACACACCGGTGTCAATGTGTTCTTTTTTCCATTTCCAGGAGTGTACATGGAGATCAAGACAGGCCTGTAAACATCAATGGTCTTCTTATAAAATTTCTGACCAATAAGGCCCAGTAACTCTCGTAGGGGTACCCTGGTGAATAATGAAACAACGTCAAAACTCACTAAGATATCTAAGTCTCTCGCCCTGAAATTATCAAGACATTTTACAAAATCCACAGAATTGCAGACATGATGAGTGCATTTACCCACATAAGGGTTTAGTATTTCCATCATGTGTTTTTTCAGAAAATATGTAGGAGCACTAATGTTGCTGTCAATGAGGTGCAATGGCATCCCATCTTTGTGTACTTTAGGGAGCCCATAAAGTATTGCCAGTACAGCTCCTTGAGGTAACAGTTTCTTGGTGATCCCTTCTGGTAAATACACATCCATGATAAGAGCCCTAATCTTGTTCTCTACCAACTCTGTGGAGTCAGCATTGATCTTCCTGTAGGAGCCGTCATCTTCTAGCTGGCTCAGCATCTTGTCAATGTAATCCTTGTGGCAAAAGACAACAGTGGCATTTCCTTTTGTCAGCAGGTGAGACAACAATCTCAGGGCACTCTCTCAGGTCCTGAATAGCTGCCCACTCTCTGCTGGTAATTTTTGATTTCATAGGCTTAGTTCCTGTCAGAGCACAACAGGTATTATTATGTACTTCTTCAGCAGTCTCAGATGGTAATCTCACCACAATTTGTTCAACTGTGCTGACAATGTCCACAACTGGTGTGAACTTAGGGGCAAGAGCAAAGTTAAGTCCCTTTTCCAGAACTGAAACCACATCGTCACTCAGATCCATGTCATTCAGATTGATGGTAATGGTGAGAATTTTGATATTTGACATCCTGTGGCCTTCCTATGGGCAGAATCAGCTGCCAACCATGTAACACCAATAATCCAGTCTCAGGTCCAGGAATTAAAAAGATCGGCCAGTTGTAAATGTAGTCTAAATAGTTTCACGGAATTGTACTCAAGGTGCTGGTGGATAAAGTGCACCCTCTCATGTACCAAGCAAGGCTGGCCTGCTTCTTAATTCTCACGGATGCTGGAGAATTGATGTGACGCATGACTTTTGCAAAGTTTGGCACAACATGCTGGGCGTGACATCCCTTCAGAATTGCAAGAGTGCTCAGAATATAGCATCTCCGGTGGCACAGTGTGTCATATTTCCTCATTCTGTGATACATCTCCTCCCTGTAAAGGTATAAAATATGACTGCTCAGTTTCTCCCAGCATATTTGTTGATTGAACAGTCCACAGGTGTACTGCAAATTTATAGAGTCGAACGGGCACATTATTTTAGCAATCAGACGTGTCATTGTCATCAGGTCCACTCACAAACTGAGCTTCTGGGGGTGCATGGCTGACTCATATCCTCTCCCCCAATGAGCTGTTCCCTCCACACATGCAGCCATGCATCTGCAGTCACAAAGATGCTAACGTTGGTGTCTGTGGTAGCATTGATGTAAGTGCTCTGCCACCCTGCTCACCAAGTCTGATAGCTGAAATATTATATTCTTGGGCCCTATGAACTGGCAGTACACCCACGGACAGTTTGATCAAAAATTACCCTGTTGTCATTTTCTGTGATGCTACCAAGGCCTTGTATTGTGTAGATCATAAAATTCTCTTAGAGAAATGAAAAGGAAGTTAATTAGTTACTTTCATGTTCTATGGATCATTTTGCACAGTGAATTGTAATGATGTAGAAAGATTCACTTTACATTCACATCACAAATTAATTTGTAAATATGTCTACTTGCTGAACATTTATAAGGCCCTTAAAAAACAGACGTGAGTTAGTAATTCCTACCCACCATCTTTTACACATTTTGATGATAGAGATTCTTCTACAGAATAGAAGGAGAAACCTTTTCAGTTAGCTTTCAGATTTTACTTTGCTGTCTGTCAGACATCTTATATGCCCAGGTAAGTGGTCAAAAATTTTAGTTGCAGTGCATCCCTTTTTGTCCTAGAGACAACCTTAATGTGGAGTAATGAATGTCATTTTTCCTTCTGGTATTTTAATTATGTACATTATTGTTCCTTTTGAACATTATTCCATATGACATTATTGAATGAAAGTATGCAAATATGTCAAATTAGTGATTTGCCTCTCCCCAAGATTTGCAATGAATCTTAAATCAAATGTGGCTGAACTAAGTTGTTTTAGGAGTTCCAAGACATGCTTTTCCAGTTTAAATTCTCATCAATACTGATACCGAAAATTTTGAAGTTTTCACCCTACTTACTATTTCCTCTCCATTTATAATTGGTTTAATACCCCCTACAAGTGCAGAACTGACTATGCTGTGTCTTTTTAAAATTGAGAGAAAGGCCATTTGCAGAAAACCAGTCAATGATACTTTCAAGGACATTGCTTGCCATGGTATTGCATTAAAAGTCTTCCCCTCAGATGGAATCATATCTTATCAATAGAAAACAGTAGCAAATGATAAACAGGAATAAGATTAAATTCAGAGTGGGGTAACATTAAATATGTGCTGCAAAGTTCAGTGCTTATGCCTCCACTGCCCTTGGTGCTGTGAATGATTTGCTGTGGACATTGGAGGACTCTGCAAAAACTATAATGTCTGCTGATGACACAAGTATGTTGATAAAGAGCTCAAATGCATCCATTCCAAACACAGCAAGTATTTGGATGGCAAGGGGAGGAGAGATGATGGCACAAATTTTCTGATCCCAAGTCATTGTGCCAATGTCATGGGTTAAATTCTAAACTCTCCACAATGGTTCATGGAGTGAGGTCATGTAAAACTGTTGATTGTGACCTGTCCTGCAGACTAGGACATTAAGCTTAACGGCTCCCTTGGTGCTATTCGAATGGAGGAGCTTATGTGCCAGCACCGAGATTAACCTTCTCCCTTTTCTCATCATCATACAACACAAACATAACACTGTACCATATACACAACCATTACACTCATCTACACTTGTCAAATACACATATGACATAAATCCCACATATCCGCAATGAAGGGGGCCATTGAGCATGGAAGAAGTGCATCCTTTCTGATATGCAATTGGATCCAACTCATAGGGTTTCCCAGCGAACAATGCCGTAGAACATTTACATTTTACAGCCAGAAGAATAATGGAACATGCTTTCAACTGGTTCACAACCAACACTATTATCTATAATTTTGCAGAAACTGATGTTATGCAATTCCAAACAAATAAAAATTACTAAACAGGTATCAGAAGTAGACTTCAATGGGCATACTCTGAATGAGTCTCCATGTATGAAGTTGAGGTAGTACCAGAATTAACCTAAAAGCTCAGTTCTGCCTGCTTTGTATTTAGAACTCTTTCTTACTGTGTTGACATGCAGACAAGTTTGCTAGCGTACTTGGCATACTTTCGCTCAATTCTACCCTATGCCATAGTCCCCTGGGACATTGCAGCTAAGTTGAGAATGTATTTATTCTACAGAAGTGTGCAATAAGAACACCATGTAAAGCTGATAACAGAACATCTTGCAGAAGTCACTATAGGGATCTATGGATTCTTACATGCCAATACACATTTCCCTATTGATATTTGTAGTTAATAACAAGAGTGACTGTAGGATGAACTTAGCAATTTACAATCACATTACTAGAAGTAGAAATAAATCCATATAGATTCTGTATCCCTCTCTAATGTTCAGAATATAGCTTCATGGTGCAAAGATCTATTATATAACAGGTTGTGAGTGGATGCCATGCAGGAAACTGAAAATCCCTACATATTTAAACATAAAGTACAAGAATACATAACTAGACATTGCTTCTACAATATGTCTAAGTATTTGTACTCTGGAACAAAAATTATGCCTGCCTGTAATATTTGAAATCTGTGCACACTCCATTGCAGTGTGAAAGATTCATTCTGGAGTCCAAAACATATCACACCAGTATATGAAAATGAAGTCCCATGCCTCTTGTCAGAGCGTAGGGGAACGATGCGGGAGACCCCCACTGCCGTCCTAGGCAAGGTCCTGATGGAGGTGGTTTGCCGTTGCCTTCCTTCGACCATAATGGGGATGAATGATGATGATGAAGACAACACAACAACAACCAGTCATCTTGGGGCAGGTGAAAATCCCTGACTCCACTGGGAATCGAACCCGGGACCCCGTGCTCGGGAGCCGAGAACACTACCATGAGACCATGAGCAGCAGACACATCAGTATATAAACAGTAAATAGTGGCCTGTGTATAGTTAAAATGCTTTGTTTGAAGTACAGTATCAGCTGACTAGTATAGAAGGACAGGTAGTGGCTTTTTTCAAAGTAGTTCTTTTTCATCTTACATAAATGAATAAAGTACTTTACAAGTGATTGCCATAGTTATCAGTTTGAATAGTTTAGTGCTAGTCATAATCTGTTGTTAGTCTGCTTTACAAAAGTAACCATCAATGGCTTCTTCAGCCTCTCATATATAACTGACTCTTTCCACATCCTTAAAGGCTCTCCTTCATGATGAGATTTACAGAGCACAGAGTGATTTTGACTCTTGTCATATGACTCATGTGACAAGTTTACTACTGGGGGTGGCTTAAGGTTTCTGAAGAAAGATCAACAGTTATCTTGAGGGCCACCCCTGAATGTTACTCATGCAACTTTTTTTCATATTTTCAAAATATTGCTGATATGATGACAGTGTCACCATATCAGCAGTATATAAGAAACACATGATTGGTATGTCCAAAATTTTAAACTTACTGGTTGTTTAAAACTTGAATTTGAACATGAAACTTTTCCTTTTGTGGCTAATGCTCTTACTGAGTGATCTACCCATGAACAACTCATGACTATCCCTCACACGTCATTTCTGCAAGGATCTCTCTCCTATATACTCAACTCACAGAAGCTCTGTCAGTAGTTTTCAAAACAGTGCATACCCTGTTATAAGCCATTTCCTTGCAGTATCCTTTCTTAGAAATGCTGTTGATCAAAGTATGCAGTAGAGCTTCTGTGAAGTTCAGAAATGGTAGAGATGTCCTGGCAGAAGCGAAGCTATGAGGGTAGTTATGTGTCATGCCTGCATAGTGCAGTCAATAACAGCAATGCCTGTGAAAGGCGAGGTTCTACATTCAAGAGCCTGTGAGGCACAGAGTTTTAATCTGGTAGGAAATTTAAAATCTAATCACACTCCAGTGCAGAGTGAAAGATTCATTCTGGAGCCCAAAACATATCAACTTTAATTTCAGCAGTAATTACATCTCTAACATAAAATCTCAACTTTCTATATCTCTCAATAGTCATAAAAATAGTAAATATTTAGGATGAAAAAAGTTATTGGAAGCATAACTAATTCATTACAGCATACACATAAATTCTTGTAATGTTTTGTGACCAGTAGTAAGTACATCGACTGATTCTGAATCCAAGTTTTCATTTTTCTCCTGTTTTTCAATTATTGCATTGCAGTTCAGGTTTGTAGATGCCTTTGATGGCTTAGCAGACTAATCATGGCATGAAACATGAAAGTACACATTGGCAGGAATGGAAAGTGTTCCACCATGATGAACCAGTTTGATATTTATCAAACTTTTATTCTATTTGCATTGAAGTCCATCACCATCAGTATGGGTTGTAATACTCATGGGCATGAATACAAACTTGTATACATTGTGATATCAAAGCAAACAGCCTCCAAATGTCTCCTTGATGAAGCACTTGACATGCTTGAAACACATGTCATGTTCATGAAGATTGCATACTGGATGCTGGCATGAAAGTATACATTTTCCCACTGTATCCCAGACACACTCTGTCAGCGATAATCAGAGCACCGGGATGGCCATTTAAGGGTCCACACATTCCTCAAGGCATTTGTGGTGTGAACTGCAGTGTGAGGTCTTTCATTATTGCGCTGGAATATGCCATCTTCATTGTTGTCATGAAGATTGTGACAAAAGTGTTTACCATTCAGCCACATACGAGTGATCACTCAACCTTCCATCAAAAGTTATCAAATCAGTCCTCAACAGCTCCTCGCACCATAATTCCAGGAGTTGGAGAAGTACGGCCCTCGAGAATAATTTTTTCTTGTACCCTTTTACCAGATCACCTACAGACATGTTGAAGTCAATCTGACCACCATAAACAGAAGTGAGACTCATTACTGAACATGCCAGAAAGCCCCTCTACAGGTCAGTTCGCTCTGACTGCACACCATGTAAACCTCATTGTGTGTAGTATGGTATTAGTAGTAAACAAGACATGGCAACATGAGACCTCCTCCCTGGTTTCTGTAATAGGTTTCTGACAGTTTGCGATGACAGCCTGTAATCTCTGCCTAGACTTAAGTCATTGTCATCCTGTTATTTGTAAGAGGCACTCAAGCAATCTATGATCTTCGTATGGTGTAGTTCTTGCCATGCTGTTGCCGTGCATAATCCCATCACCACTCAATCTGCAGTCATTGTATTACATCCAACTGTCTGTGTGATATGTCAACATGATGCACCCACGACCCTCATGCCAATGATTTGTTCTTTCTCATAATCTGAAAGGTGGCCATAAGCTTCACTTGCTCATCCCCTGAGCATGTTGTGTTGCGATCTCCATTGGAAAAATTCCAGTTAGACACACCCAGAAGCCATCATATACTCACACTGTTCTTAGTATGTAGGAACAGAGCTTTTTTCTGTATAGAAAATAAAATTACCCCGAGTATAAAATTTTAATCAATGTATCCCACTGGCCTGTAAACACTTGCATATAAGTTTGACAGTGTTTGCTCCAGGTGTGCACTTCTGATAACAGAATTGTGCCATCTGCACAACAGGTAACAGAATAAGGATTGTTTTATTTTATCTGTTTTTATTTTTATTTCAGTTGATCACAGTAGACTTATTAGGGTATGGAACGAGTCAGTGTGTCTACAATATTTGCAGTTACGAATTGTTTCTACAATTAATGGATACAGTAGGGTACAACATTGAAGATTCAGAATATGATGTGGCAAACATTTTGATATCATTTTTGAAAGAGAATGGTCTAAGAACTGAGCCTTGTGGCACACCAGCCCCAACATTTTTCATTTAAGAATGTTTGTTAGCCATTGAGATAAATTGTTATCATGTAGTGTACAAACCAATTATTGTCTGATAGTCTGTGTGCTTCTTAAAACTGACACTTCTTGAACAGTTTGCATAAGTAAAATAATTGAATTCTTTAAATAGGTTATGGGAAATGAGAAAGACCTTATTATGGTGTGCAAATACTATGATTTATTTACTGTGTCAAAACTAATGAAGTAATTTTTTTCCCTGTCAGTAAAATACTGACTGTCAGAAAGAAAATATGTTTTTCAAAATTATCATTTAGTTTATTCTAGGTGTCACAAATATCTGGGAAAACATGGAGACTGGCTGATAATATTGGGCGGTATTCTTATCAGTTCAGGAAAAGTTGCAAATAGAACATAAATAATCTTGTTGATAAAGTAGTTGGACAACCATGGACTAGTCCACACTTGTTGAGGGAGACTAGTTTTTACAACTTAAGTGCATGTGACTGTAGGCCAACGAATGTCTGACTCGTTGGAAACTGATTACCAGGTATTTCACTTCCAGAGGTATCAGTGAGTCAATTTTGTCTACAATATAATTTGCTGAATACACAGATAACTCATTCAATTTGGTTCAAACATCATCTATTGTGTGTTTGTGTATGTTTAATAGAGTAGATAAGGTTTTGGTAAGTCCGATCCTAGGCTTGATGAAGTGCTTAAAATTGCTAAATTTTTTAAGGTTGCTTCAGCAGCTCAGCAAGCCTTTACAAATGAATCTCAAGTTTCACATGACATCAGACACCATCACAAACTGGTCAACTCATGATTTCCACTAATCATTCTCTAACTCCACGTCCTTGTCTCACCCAAGCTCATAAGTGCACAAATTGCTGGTACCTCATGATAGACTTAAATACAGCAATGCTTTTGCTCCCTCCACAGTGTCGAGTGGCCCCTTTCATAATATTACTTGGGCAAGTCATAAATACCCCCCCCCCCCTCCTTGGTGTTGTGATGTTCCTCATGCATGTCAAAGAAGTGACAGTCACTTCCTGCCTGTGGTAGCAGGTGCAACAGAAGTAGACGCTTGCATCATGCACCAGACTGCTGGGCCTGCGGGAAGTGTGATTACTTGGCTATCATATATCAACAAATGGCATGCTGCAGTTGTACTCAGCCACAGGGTGAAAACAACAGAGCCATCCACATTGTCATGGGTGTGGTTCAGGTGTCTCCCAAACTCCACAAAAACTCTTTTTGAACTTAATGCTGCTCAGCCACTCCATGGAATTCCAGCTGGACACTGGCACTCCTGTGTTTTGAATCAGTGACAACATATAATATCAGCTCGATTTACCTGCCATGCAATGGGTCCAGTGCTGGGTCCTGCCTTCCTGCTGCAGGACCATACCTATTCTCAGAGAACTATTGCTAGTCGCTAAGTACAATGGCACTGAACACATATTAATCTCCTTAGTGCTGCACTTCCCTACTGCTAATAACATTTTGGCTTCAATGTCTTTTCAAGTTCTGGGTTCACAGTAGAGAACCAACTTAACTTAGTATCAACCATGGTGACATTTTCTGATCTTGACATTCTGTACATGTCATATAAGAAGATTTTTGAACCAACACCTGAGTGTGCATCTAATTTACTGGCTCACATTTCTCTGCAGCCTTCTGCAGTGGCTAAATTTTACTGAGCTTGCTCACTTTCATTTTCAGTTTGGGAGGCAGAACTCACAAAGGTTCAGTAGTAAAGCGTTATTTTTCCGGTTTCCACCAGCCATTGGGCAACACCTATGGTGGCAATTAAAAAACCAAATGGGTTGTTACATGTCTGTGGTGATTTTGATTGCACTATTAATTCCCAGTCAAACATTGATCTTTATCTACTGCTTCACCCAAAGGTTTTGTTGTCTAAACTGGCTGGGGGCCACTATTATTCAGTGATAGATTTAAAGGATGCATATCTCCAACTGCTGCTTGTTGATGCTTCATATCATTTCTAGTTTTGAATAAGTCATTTGATATACACAGGTACAACAAGTTACCATTTTGGGTTGAGAGTGTACCCACCATCGTGCAAAAATATTTAGAGCAATTGATTCAAGGTATTTTGCACTATGCTAATTATTTGAATAATAGTACTGTTCTGGGTTTGTTGCATGTTGGACATCACAATAACCTTGAATCCCTTTTTAAAACATCTGCAGGTTATTTTGCCAGTCAGAATACTGCAGTTTCTTTGCATCCAGCATTAAATACCAGGGAACATTCTGTGTCACAAAGGTATCATGCCTGTGAGTGGCCACATCAACATGATCATAAACATGCTGGCCACTACTAACCTTAAACAGTTGTTGTTTTGGGATAAAATCATGTACCATGCCAAGTTTATCCCCCCAAGTGGTGCAGATTGCACATCCTCTCAGTCAACTGTACAAGGAGGACACCAAATTTGTGTGTCAGCCAACAGGCTTTTCGGTGCCTGAAAGACAGTCTCAAGGTGACACTGATACCATATAAACCAGACCTGTGATTGATCCCAGTAGGGCATTGCAACACCTTTTTCCTCAAAAGATATCAGGTATATCTGAGCACCCAGTTGCCTTTATCTCCAAAATGTTAAATGCTGTACAGCTCAACTATTCCCAAATAGTGAAGGTGGCTTCAGTGATCATTTATGGGGTCAAGAAGTATCATGTGTGTTTGTATGGCAGCAAATTCCAACTTTTGACTGACCACAAACCCTTGATTGTTCGGGAACGACACTAGCTCCCAGACAAGGTGGTGCAGTGTTTGCAGTGCTGTGCATTGTTCTTCAGTGGGTAGCAACATGAATCCATTTTCGTACTTTTGCCCAACAAGCCAATGCAGATGCCCTGTCCTGCCTCTCTCTTGGCCCTGATGAGGAATCAGTTCCCAGAAAACTGTTTGTTTTGCCCTTGATCAGTACCTACAAAGAATGCTGGATGAATTCCTGTTGACGACACGTGAGGTTGCCTCAGCATTGTCCCGTAACCTAGCCCTGAGAAAAGTTTTGCTGGCAGTCCAGAAAGGGTGGTCAAAGAATGTTTCTATTCCAGGCTGGCCTAGCATTTTGAAATTATTTACACTGCAATATCAGCACACACAGCATCTTAGCATTGGCTGTGAAAGATGAAGGACTCCAACATTCGGGGTGTCCCCCCTGCCCTCCTCTGGTCCCACATCTTGCAGCTCCTTCTTCATGTGTCACATTGGTAGGTGGCCTCCAGTTTACATCTACTTGATTCCTGGCCTTCTGTCTCCGTAATAGCATTGACTATCAGACCACCAACCCCTTTCACTCTCCCCCTCCAATGTTAAGTCTGAGCAGATGGTGTGCACATTCAGAACCCAGGTGCAGAAGGCCTCACAGGTATCATCAACTGAGGATACCATGCACAGCTCCCTAGTTACATATAGGTTCAGCCCCATTAATGGGGTCACTCCAGACAAAATCATACATTCCACTGGAATCAAGTCCTGTTGGACCTCCATCATCCTGTAATTGTACCCATCCTGCTTACAGGCCTACCTGTGTGTGGGGCACCCGTGTCTGGGCATGCACGTTTTGCAAGCATCCGGGGTGGACAAAAGGGGTTGTTGTACGACACATGGACTGTCAGATGATTGACATCATGGTTGGGCACATCCAACAGACCCATCATTGCATCTAGCTCCAAACACAGCTGCCCTCGCAGTCACCACCCCTGCCCTCCTATTCTGCCTCTGATCCTTAGACCGGACACCAGAGCCGCTACCAGCAGTCTCTCAACATGTCATGCATCTTGGTATGACTTCTGTCCTTGTGCCCCCTCCACCAGTGGATGGGTGAGGAATCACAGTTTGGGAGTCAGGATCACAGTTTGGGCATCTATGGAAATGGATCTGTTCCATCTATACTAATCTTCCGTTACCCTGGTAGCACCAGAGGTCTCTACTGCTGCTTTGAGCACACTGCTGCCCCCACTGTTCCTGGATTCCTTAACCAGGCCTCCTGATAGGGTCAGCCTGAACTGATGTTCGTAGATGTGACGCCACTCCATCCCTTCATGTCGATTTCGGAAGAGGAGGGGGATTTAATATCCCTGACAGCAGACATGATCAACAGCAGATCAGAAGTTCTGCAGTTAGCATCTGTAATGCACCACCAGAGGAACTAGATTAGATTAGTACTTGTTCCATAGATCATGAATACAACACTTCATAATGATGTGGAACGTGTCAGGTCAATAAAAGGTGTCTATACAAGATATTACATTACACAAAATTTTACACGACACTTAAGATTTAATATTTTTAGTTTAATTTAATTTATTTTTTTTTTTAAATTACCCACTTACTATATCCAAAAATTCATCTAATGAGTAGAAGGAGTTGCCATTGAGAAATTCTTTTGATTTCCTTTTAAATGCTATATGGGTATCTGCCAGACTTTTGATGCTATTAGGAAAGTGACCAAAGACTTTTGGGGCAGCATAATTTACCCTCTTCTGAGCCAAAGTTATATTTAACCTTGAGTAGTGAAGATCATCCTTTCTCCTAGTGTTGTAGCCATGTACACTGCAATTACTTTTGAATTCGTTCAGATTGTTAATAACAAATTTCATAAGTGAATATAGATATAGTTAGGCTACAGTGAAGATCTCTAGCTCTTTAAATAAGTGTCTACAGGATAATCTTGAATGAGCTCCAGCAATTATTCTGATTACATACTTTTGTGCAATGAACACTCTTTCACTCAATGATGAGTTACCCCAGAATACGATGCCATACAAAAGCAGAGAATGAAAATAGGTGTGGTAAGCTAATTTACTGAGATGTATATCGCCAAAATTTGCAATGACCCTAATTGCATAAGTAGCTGAACTCAAACATTTCAGCAGGTCTTCAGTGTGTTTTTTGCAGTTCAACCCCTCATCAATGCATACACCTAGAAATTTTGAATATTCTAGCTTAGCTACCGATTTCTGATAGACGTCTATGTTTATCAATGGTGTCATTCCATTTACTGTGTGGAATTGTATGTACTGTGTTTTGTCAAAGTTTAATGAGAGCCCATTTGCAGAGAACCACTTAATGATTTTCTGAAAAACATCATTTACAATTTCACCAGCTAATTCTTTAGTAGACTATGTACTAGTGGATAGGCAGATGATGAGCAGCCTCACAGATGTTAAGGTCATACCATCTGAGGCCTTAGACAGCGACCATCGGCTGTTGGTAGCCACCCTAAGAGAGAAAAAAGATAGGAGGGCAACAGATATACAGGAGAAAAGGTTGAAGACATGGATGCTGAAAGAGGATGAACGGAGGACCCAGTACCAGACACTGATCAGGAAGAAGCTGCCAAAGGAAGATCAGAGAACAGTGGAAGAAGAATGGGGCGATTTTAAGAGGGCTCTAGTTGAGGCAGCTGAGACTGTGTGTGGAAGAACTAGCACAAAGAGGAGAAGTAGGGAAACCCCATGGTGGAACAGCATATGTAAAGAGGCAGTACTTCGAAAGAACAAAGCCTTCAGAGAATGGTTCCAGACCCGAACAGAGGAAGCTAGGGTAAAATATAAGGAAAGCAAGAAAGCGGCACAGACCATAGTAAGGGCGGAGAAGAAGAAGTGGATGGAAAAATGGACAAGAATGTTAGAAGAGGACAGTGAAGGGAACAAAAAAGTACTTTACACCATGATAAGAAATAAGAGGAATGACAGAAGCGAGTGCCTGAGGATCATGGATAATAATGGAAGAGTTGTGGAGGAAATGCATGAGCTCAAAAAGATTTGGAAGGAGTACTTTGAAGATCTGTTGAATGCTGCCAAGCAGGTAACTAACAGCGATGGAGAGCCTAAGGCAGCAGACGATTATAATAGTGGGGAAATTGATGATCTAACTTGGAATGAAGTGGAAGAAGCCATAAAGAGGATGAAAGGGGGCAAGGCACCAGGTTGGGACGAAGTAACAGTGGATATGATACGAGCAGCAGGAGAAGTAGGAACCCAGTGGCTATACAGAGTGCTGAGGGTGGTGTGGAAGGAGAACAGAATTCCTGAGGATTGGAAGAAAGGAATTATAGTCCCGATCTTCAAGAAAGGGGATAAAAGGAGATGTGAGAACTACAGAGGAATCACCCTGCTATGCCACTGTGGAAAAATCTATGAAAAGATGCTGGAGAAGAGAATAAGAAGCAGTATTGAAAGTAGACTGCAAGAGGAGCAGTACGGTTTCAGACCGGGAAGATCAACAACGGACCTCATATTTGCGGTAAGGCAACTGCAGGAAAGGCACTATGAGTACGGGAAGGACTTAATCATGGCCTTTTTGGATATTGAGAAGGCGTATGACAGTATCTGTAGGGACAAGCTCTGGGATGTGCTGAACGCAAAAGGGATAGATGAAGAGATTACACGAAAAGTCAGAAAAATGTATGAGGGAAGTGAGAGTTGTGTGAAAGTGGGGAGGGAACGTACTGCATGGTTCAAGCTGGAAAATGGGCTGTGACAGGGAAGTGCACTTTCGCCTTTATTGTTTATTATTGTTATGGATGAAATCCTACAGCAAGTATCAGATGCAATTGGAGATCATAAAATGAAAGCAGTGCTTTTTGCCGATGACCTGATGTTATGGGGAAATTGCGTGAAGGAGGTGCAAGAGCAGTTAGATGCATGGGAGGCAACGGCAGCACAATATGGAATGCATTTCTCTGCAAAGAAAAGTGAAATAATCGTCACAACAAGGAAGAAGAATAGGCCAAATGTGGATATAACTTGTGGAGGGGAAAAACTACAAGTGGTAGAGAACTTCAAGTACCTGGGAAGCGTGATTGAAAGTAAGGGGGGAAACGCAATGGAAATAAATGAAAGATGCAGAAAAGCAGGGCAGTTCTACAAATGCATTAGGGGGCTTATTTGGAGCAAGGAGGTGCCACAGAAATCCAAGGGAATTATATACCGAACCTACTTTGTCCCCATATTGACATACGGAAGTGAGACATGGGTAATGCACAAAAGCGACAAAAGTAGAATACAGGCTAGTGAAATGAAGTTCCAGAGGAGCAGGTTGGGTGTAACAAGACGAGACAGATTGCGAAATTTGTATGTGAGGGAAAGACTAAAGGAGGAACCAGTACAGGACAGGATAGAAAAATCAAGACTGCAGTGGTATGGACACATGAAGAGAATGGATGAGGGAAGAATTCCAAAGAGGATGTTTGATCTGCAACTGGAGGGGAAGAGGCCCAGAGGAAGACCAAGAGATAGATGGGTGAAGGGAGTGAAGGAATGTGTGATGAGAAGAGGAGAGAACTGGACGAAGGTGGAAGAGGGGGAATGGTGGAAAGACAGAACACGGTGGAGAGGCTTGTGTTCCCGACAGACCCAGCCAGTGGCTGGAAACTGTCCAAGATGATGATGATGACCAGCTAATTCTTGTCTGTTGGGCGTGATCGCTATACTTGTATCATCAGCAAAAAGCACCAGCTTGGCATCTTCATGAATATGGAATGGCAAGTCATTAATATATATTAAGATCAGCAGAGGACCCAAGACCGAACCTTGCAGCACCCCATTCTTGATTGTTCCCCAGTTTGAGGAATCACCAGTTTTTTGCATATTATGTGAACTGCTTATTTCAACTTTCTGCAATCTTGCAGTCAGGTATGATTTAAACCATTTGAGTGCTGTCCCATTCATACCACAGCATTTGAGCTTATCTAGAAGTATTCCATGATTTACACAATCAGAAGCCTTTTAGAGATCACAAAAAATCCCAACGGGTGACTTCCGGTTACTCAGAGCATTTAATATTTCATTAGTGAAAGAATATTTAGGATTTTCCATTGAAAAACCTTTCTGGAAACCAAACTGACATTTTGTTAAAACTTTATTTTTGCAAAGGTGTGAAGGTACTCTACAATACATTACTTATTCAAGAATTTTGGATAAGGCAGTCAGAAGAGAGATTGGGTGGTAGTTGTTGACATCAGATGTATCCCCTTTTTTATGTAGTGGTTTAACAATGGCTTACTTCAGTCTATCTGGGAAAATACCCTGCATCAGAGAGCTATTACATATGTGGCTAAGAATCCCACTTATCTCTTGGGAACAAGCTTTTATTATCCTGCTGGAAATGCCATCAATTCCATGTGAGCTTTTATTCTTGAGAGAGTTTATTATCTTCTTAATTTCAGAAGAAGAGGTCGGTGGGATTTCAATTGTATCAAATGGTGTGGATAAGGCCTCTTCCATTAACTGCCTTGCTTCTTCTAATGAACATTTAGATCCAATTTTCTCTACAACATTTAAAAAATGATTATTCAAAATGTTTTCGACTTCCAGCTTGTTGTTTGTCAAGTTTCCATTCGCTTTGATGGTAATGCCGTCATCCTGTACTCTTGGTTGCCCTATCTCCCTTGTAATAATATTCCAAATTGTTTTGATTTTGTTATCAGTAGTATTAATCTCAGACATGATGCACATGCTTCTGGACTTTTTAATAACCTTTCTTCATGTAACACAGTAGTTTTTATAATATTTGGCTGTTTCTGGGTCATTACTCTTTCTTGTTGTTAGATACAGTTCCCTTTTGTGGTTACAGGATATTTTTATTCCTTTAGTAAGCCAAGGTTTTTTGCATGGTTTCTTATGATTAGATTTAACTACTTTCTTGGGGAAACAGTTTTCAAATTCTCTTACAAGTGTATCATGAAATAAGTTATATTTTAAATTAGCACCAGGTTCCTTGTACACCTCATCCCAGTCTAACTGCTGAAGATTTTCTCTGAAATTTCTAATTGTTGAGTCATTACATTAATTGAATGCACAACTTTGGAGGGTAGTTTTGAATTACTGAATGGAGCTATGTCATATCTGTAACTAGCTGAGCACCGTGATCAGAATGGCTATTCTCAACAGGACAAGAATTTATGTCTTTAAACTTATCTTGGTCTATAAAAGTGTTATCTATCAATGTGCTGCTGTCCTTTACTACCCGAGTAGGAAAATTAATGACAGATGTCAAATTCAAAGAACCGAGCAAGACTTCCAGGTCATTCTTCCTATTCCCCTCTTTCAGTGAATCAACATTGAAGTCCCCACAAATAATAATTTGCTTTCCCCTATCTGACAGATAGGCATCCAAGTTTTCCAGGAATAAATGAAAGTTTCCTGAAGGGGACCTATATACTGTTACAATTATAAAAGAGCTCTCCTTCAGTTTAAGTTGACAGGCACATGCTTCTGTATGTTGCTCTAGACAAAACTTTTTTGTATGTAAGCTTCTTACACAGTGATAACATTTAACATATATGGCAACTCCTCCTCTCACCTTATTCTCTCTATGCATATGTGCAGCTGGTTTATAACCATTGATATTTATCATTTCCATATCAGACACAATGTGATGCTCAGACAGGCATAGTGCATCTATTACATTATCAGATTCAATGTCATCTAAACAAACCAGGAGCTCATCTATTTTATTCTTGAGTCCTGGAATATTTTGGTGAAAAATGGTAACATTATTTTTTACTTTACTTTTGTGAGAATCTACTTTTTTCTTTAATCCACCAATATTTTGGTTAAATATGGTAACATTATTATTTACTTTCCTGTTATGAGAATCTTGTGAGTTTTGGACCTCTTTAGCACCTGCCTGCCTGAACTTCTCATTGGACACTGATATTAGTCTAAAAAAGAGGTACATCATGAGTACTAGTGTCCTCCCTTATGAATTTCTCTAACAACCCTGCCAGTTTACCCTTCCCTTTCCTATTTAGCTGTAGGCCATGCCTAGTGAAATCCCCCCTATCAATAGACTCGACAGGAACCAATCCAATGTCTGATAGAGTGGCCGCTCTACGCAACTGATCCAACCCCATATTTACCCTCCTGACAGAGCGGTTCAACTGGGGCTGATCATGCCACGTGAAAGCAGGCACCAGCCCAAAATTGGTATGGGTTGTCGCAGAGGCTATTTTCACCAGGCCACACTCAATACTGTAGCCCTGATCCCTATCAAAACTGTTTCCCACTCCACCCACTATCATCACATGATCCTTCTTTGAGAAACCATTGCACAAGGAACCTATATCCTCTACCACCTGGCTAAGACATGCACTTGGCTTGAAAAAGTTTCTGACCTGGTACCTGTCACCTAATTTTTCCTGCAAAATCTGGCCCACACCTCTTCCATGGCTGCTACCTACCAACAGAACTTTCGTCTTACTTTCTACTTTTTTTTGAAACAGTTGGTTTCCTAGTAAGATACTGTTGCATCTTAACTACATCTACTTCTACTGGAGCCTCTTCCTCACTTAACTGTGGTAGCAAGGCAAATCTATTTGTTGTGCCAATTGGGGGACTGTCAGACACTGTTCTCTTTCTGTGGCCCCTGTTCCCTGCTACCACTTCCCACCGCTGTTTACCCTCCTCCCCCCTTAACCTCTTCAGTTCCTCCCTCGCTCTGTCCAAATCAGCCTGAAGGGCTCTAATTTTCTCATTCTGTTCAGCTATAATCCTATCTCTTGAGCAAACCCTGCAAAAGAATGGAAGAGTCTCGTTTGCTTCCCCAATTCGCATGCCGCTACAATGTCCCCAATGAAATCACCCATCACAACAGCTGCACAAAACCCCTGAACTGCTGCCAAGTCAAAGGGGTGAGGCTGACAGCGGCTTGGATCTAGGTATACTGGATCCCACAGGGTTTGTATCCCTGAGGAATTCTCGGATGCAATAACTGCCTAATTCACTCATCCAGCACGTCGTACTCTGGCTCTCTCACAGCCTTATCCTATCTGAACAGAGACAGGGCCACCTGTGAAAGCAGCCATGTCATATAAAGGCTTGTTGCAATTACTGCATAGTATTTTACATCATAACCACCAACTGACTGTATGCCATTGTAAATGGTCACCACCAACAGAATTCACCACCCAGTGGTGGAACATACCACTGAGCACAACATTCTCTGGTACAGTAGTTGCTTCAAAACTTGTGCCAAGTGGATCCTTCCCCCCCCCCCCCCCCCCCCCCCCCGCCCTCCACCCAGCACCAGATTTTCTCAACTGTACTGATACAACTACACAGGAATACATCCTTCCTTCTGTAATATTCCTGGCCTCAGTCTCCTCTAACCTACTGCACCCACACCCTCTACCCAACAGACTCTCCTTCCTCTGTCCTGTCACTCCCTCCCAATCCATGCCTTCACATCATTGTCATTGTGCACCACACAACTCACAAACTCTGGAGTCTGTGAGTTGCATTCATATCATGTACACTTGCTGTCCCCCACCCCTCTTCCGCATTCTTATCCCACACACTGGCTACCGTCCCCTGAGCTACCAGCAACCCGTCGTCCTGTTTCCCACCTCTTTCTCTCTATATCCACCATACCCATAAACCCTCCCCACTAGTCCACCTGATCTTAGCATTGTGTGTTCAGCTGTCACAGTGTAGGTACAAGGGGGTGTGTATGTGTGTATGTGTGTGTGTGTGTGTGTGTGTGTGTGTGTGTGTTTCTGAAAACTGCCTATCAACGACTCAATATATCTACTGTTCAATGAGGCATCTCTTCTACTGCTAAATTATATACTAGTAACTAACTTTGATATCCACCTCTCAATTTGCCTTTCTTAAGGGTTCACAAAGAACAGCATACAAGATATCTCTAATGAAATCATGGCAAAGGTAAACAAGAATTATTGTATATTCTGTGTGTTTCCCACAACCTTTGAGCATGGGGATTATAAAACTCTATTCTTATAATAAGATGGTATTGCTGGCATCCCTCTTGCATGCTGTCTCATTTTTATAACAGTAGTCAGAGGAACACAGTGACAGACTGTCTACATCTACATCTACATCTATGTCCACAAACATTTTACCAGTTAATGGGGTTCCTTCCCATTCCATTTATGTATCAAGCACAGGAAGAATGACCATTTGAATACCTCTGTCCATGCTATAATTATTCTGATCTTGTTCTCAAAATCCCTGTGTGAGCAATACACAGGGGATTGTAACGTATTCCTAGGGTCATCATTTAAAGCTGGCCCTTGAAACATTGTTAGCAGACTTTTGCGAGAGCCTGCTAGTTTGGTTTCTTCAGCATCACTGTAATGTTCTCCCATGGGTCAAACAAGCCCGTGAGCATTCGTGCTGCCCTTCTCTGTATATGTTAAATATCACCTGTTAGTCCTATTTGGTAAAGATCCCACACACTTAAGTAGTATTCTAGAATGGGTCACAAGAGTGATTTGTAAGCCATCTCCTTTGTTGACTGATTGCACTTCCCTAGTATTCTACCAGTAAGCTGATGGCTACCACCTGCTTTACTCACGACTGAGCTCATGTGATCATTCCGATCCACATCCCTACAAAGTGCTACGGGTATTTGTATGAGGTGGCCGATTCCAACTGTCACTCATTGATGTTACAGTCATAGAGCAGAACATTTTTTTTATGTTGTAAATGCACAGTTTTACATTTTTGGACATTAAAGCAAGTTGCCAATCTTTGCACCACTTTGAAATCTTATTGAGATCTGACTGAATATTTATGCAGCTTGTAGTACTGCAGAAAGTCTGAGATTACTATTAATATTATGTGCAAGGTCATGAATATACAGCACAAACAGCAGTGGTCCCAAGACGCTTCACTGGGGGCACACTAGTAGTTACTTCTACATCTGATGGTGACTCCCCACCCAAGATGACATGCAGTGTTGTCCCTACCAAAAAGTCCTAAAGACAGTCATAAATTTCACTCGATACCACATATGACTGAACTTTTGACAATAAGCATACGTGTGGTACTGAGTCAAACACCTTCTGAACATCATGAAATACTGCATCTGTCTGACTGCCTTGATCCAAAGCGTTTAGTATGTCATGTGATGTAGTAATTGACGGAAAGTCATCGAGTAAAACAGAAGTGATTCCAGGCATTCCCCAAGGTAGTGTTATAGGCACTTTGCTGTTCCTTATCTATACAAACGATTTGGGAGATAATCTGAGCAGCTGTCTTCAGTTGTTTGCAGATGACGCTGTTGTTTATCGACTAATAAAGTCATCAGAAGATCAAAACAAACTGCAAAATGATTTAGAAAAAATATCTGAATGGTGCAAAAAGTGGTAGTCGACCCTAAATAACGAAAAGTGTGAGGTCATCCACAGGAGAGCTAAAAGGAACTCAATAAACTTCAGTTACATTATAAATCAGTCTAATCTAAAAGCTGTAAATTCAACTAAATACCTAGGTATTACAATTACGAACAACTTAAATTGGAAAGAACACATAGAAAATGTTGTGGGGAAGGCTGACCAGAGGCTGCGTTTTATTGGCAGGACACTTAGAAAATGTAACAGATCTACTAAGGAGACTGCCTACACTACGCTTGTCTGTCCTCTTTTAGAATACTGCTGCACGGTGGGGGATCCTTACCAGACAGGACTGACGGAGTTCAAAGAAAGTTCAAAGAAAGTCAGCACAGTTTGTATTATCACGAAATATGGGAGAGAGTGTCACAGAAATGATGCGGGATTTGGGCTGGAAATCATTAAAAGAAAGGCTTTTGTGTTGCGATGGAATCTTCTCACAAAATTCACCTACATAGGGAGAAATGATCACCACGATAAAATAAGGGAAAAAAGAGCTTGTATGAAAAGATATATGTGTTCATTCTTTCCACGCGCTATATAAGATTGGAATAATAGAGACTTGTGAAGGTGGTTCGATGAACCCTCTGCCAGGTGCTTAAATGTGATTTGCAGAGTATCCATGTAGATGTAGATGAGAAAAGTGCAAGCTGGTTTCACATGAGTGATGTTTTGGAATCCATGTTGGTCATTCTGTTCGAAATACCTCATTATGTTTGAGCTGAGAAAATGTTCTGAGATTGTACAACAAATCGATGTCAAAGGCATTGAACGGTAGTTTCGTGGATCACTACTACTACCCTTGTAAACTTATGTTACCTGTGCTTTCTTCCAATTTCTGGGTATGGTTTTTTGTTTGAGGGATGTACAATAGATTATAGTTAGAAGAGGGGGCTAACTCAGCCATAAATTCAATATAGAATCTGATAAGGATTCCATTGGGCCATGGAGCTTTGTTCAATTGTAATGGTTTCAGCTGTTTCTCAGCACCACTGAAACTAACTCTTATTTCACTCATCTTTTAAGTGGTATGGGGATTAAATTGGGTCGATTCTCCTGAGTTTTCCTTTGTAAAGGAACATTTGAAAACAGAGTTAATCATTTCAGCTTTTGCCTTCCTACCCCCCAATTTCAGTTCCTGTCTCATTTGCTAGGGGCTGACTTGAAAGATTGTTTAGCAATATTCTGCTGCAGTAGTCACTGAAGCATTCATGCTTTGCTCTCTTGACAGCTAAATGCATTTCATTCAGCTTCTCCCTACCTATTGTCCTATGCTCTGTTTTACACCTATTATGCAGTAGTCTGTTTATTTGGGAGTTTCTCTATGGTGACTGTATCCCATGGAGAATCCCTCCCATTATGAACTGTTCACTGGATATGTCTCTATACAGTGCATGGTTAACTATTGTTTTAAACTTGAGCCATAGTTCCTCTACATGCTCCTGCTCTGTGCTAAAAGTTTCAAGTTCCTCTTTGATATGACATTACTGATTTTTTTAACTAGTTTATTATATTTTTCTGCTTGTTTTAGTTGCCTTTTTTACTTAGGTAATCATAGTTGCCACAACTGCATCATGATCACCAATTCCTGTTTCGATGTGGACATCCTCAAAGAGGCCACGTCTGTTTGTTGCCATTAGATCCAATATATTTCTATCATTGGTGGGGTTTTGTACTAAGTGTTCTAGGTATTTTTCAGAGAAAACATTTACTAATGTTTCACAGGATGTCTTATCATGCACACCACTAACAAACCTGTAATTTTCCCAATTGATTGTTCAATGATTAAAGTCTACACCGATGATTACAATATGATTGGGGTACTTACATACAAGTGAACGGAGTATTTCTGTTAAGTTCTCGGTTACATCAGGATATAAGTCAGGTGGCTGATAGAGGGATCCAATTACTATTTTTTGCCTATTCCTGATAAGCCACCTCCATTTCCCATTATTGTATCCTTTTGGAATTCTATTAAATTTCCCCAAAAATCTCACTGCTATCAATCTCAGGCTTCAGCCAGCTTGCTGTACCTGGCATGATGTGGGCTTCACTGCTTTTCAGGAGCATTTTGAACTCAGGCACTGTGTTGAAAATACTTCGGCAATTAACCACTACTCTTACCTTTGGGAGGCATTTCTCTTCATCTTACACTGATGCTTCTGGGTTTCCTACAGCCTAGTCTAAAAAGCCCTTGTGTGCACCCCACAAATGGTCAGTTATCTGGGTAACACCTCTGATGTGTGGTGCACACCTGACCCATTCAGGGGCACTCTATACTACAGAAATAAAATTAAACTCTGAATGAGCCCTTGTAACATGTGGAGGTTCAGTTCTGGCTGTGTTTATGTTTGTAACCTATGAACACTGATGTCCAAAACATGATGTGCATATCAGATGATGTGTCACTGCCAAGCAGCATAGCTCAATGAAACTTGGACCATACATAGAAACAACTGCTGCAATATAGTACCGGAGATAATTGAAAGAAATACACAGATCAACAGAAATTACACTTTTATTTAAAGACAAGAACTACCCTTAAATCACTGTGATTTATTATGGTCCCCTGGTCATTACAATAGGCCAAAGGTTGGTGAGGAGTTCTTTTGTTGGGGCGTTCCGTCATTCCTCCACGAGCATGACTGACAATTGCTGGATGGTCGTTGCTGCATGTGGACATGCTGCAGTGCATGTCCCAAACACATCCCACACATGCTTGAATGCATTTAAGTCAGGGGAACAGGCAGGCCAGTCCATTCATCGAATATCCCCTCATTCCAAAAGGCACTCCACGTACGCTGTTTGATGTGCTCATGCATTGTCATCCATGAAAATGAAGCCAGGGCTGAGTTCAACCCTGAAAAAATACTCATGGCTAAGGAGTACAGAGACACAATGTAGTTGACTGGTGGGTGTACCAATATCAAAGATTATGTCTGCTCACACCATATCATCTGGACCACCAAAATGATCATGTTTGATCATTTTCCTGGGTGCATTACGTACTCTCACATCTCCATATGAGGGTATGACTAGAATCACTACTCAAACTGAATCTGCTCACATCTGAGAAGAGCACGCGACCTTACTCCTTGTTGATCCATTCCCTATGCTCTTGCATACACTTGCTTCAAGTGTACAGACATCTACAGAACACAACATACTCTGATTACTGTGGCGAGAGGCAGTGCTGAAGACAGCTGATCTTTGCAGTTCCATGAATGAGGACACTGCCAACAGGCATTATGGTCCTTATGTCACTGTGACTCTGATGTATGCACAGCAATACTATCAGCATATGATATAAGGTGGGGCAGAGGTCTTCATCAGTCTTCGATGGCTCACCGTCCAGTTGAAATATCGTATCCTGAAATCTCTTTGAACACAACATACTATTCTTCGGACAAAGAGATCATCCCCATGCAGTTGCCATGCCACTGTGGAGAGCAAGACTGTGTGCCTTTCATTCCTGGTAAATGTGATTGCAATTGCGTTTGATATTTGACTTGGGTCCCTTCTTACCTGTTGCACAGTGTAACGGTCATCTGGTGCTGACCTCGTGGCATGTGACATCCAGTTTTCTGTGTGTGACTGGAAGACTTTTAGCAACATGCTCCTGCATTTTCATTCATTTCCACCAAGTAGTTAATGTGTTGTGTTACTTCATCTGCCTCATGCTTAAGTCTTGTAGAGTAGTGTAAATAATCTACCAATGACTTTAAGGGATGGATGCAAAACTGCTGATGATACAAACATAATAATGAAGGATCTAAACTCTGCCTTATTCTGGCATACACAAGTTGATAACTCAACAGGCCTACATTTGCTTCCAAAAAAAATCTTAATCTAATAAAAGCTCAATTTATACAGTTCTGAACAAGCAAATATGACCTGTTGGCAACATAAGTACGAATAATGGCTGCACACTTAAAAAAGCTTTGTGTTAATCTCATCACTCAGTTGGAGGACAAGTGAAAGCAGTCATCAACTGATACAGTCCTTTTTTTAAGGGCATTATTCCAAATTTCAACCAAATAAGTTAAGAACAGTACCAGATTCTATATACCAAGACATTTTGAAAGAACTTCACTCGTGAAATAATGCCCTTTCAATAGTGATCATATTTGCATTTCATCTATCAAATATATGATTCACTATGCACTAAATTTCTGTGGTTCAGCTGTTACTATTTCTGAACAGTATTGTGAGATGTGAAATAGTGACAAATATTGGTCAGAAACAAGTGAAAGTACCAAGAATCCTTCATTTCCACAAGTGCCTTCTGTTTTTATTTTTGAAAAGACTTTCACAGGACCAGTGGCTATTAATGGGAACAAAATGCAAGACATACAACACTTACTTGATTATATTCTGCATGAATATAACACTTTCTATGGTGGTTTGATGAAATGACCTGTGCATAACAGTGCTGTTGATGATGACGATTTTGAAACTGTTTTGTATGCGCTTTGATTAGAGTTGCAATACTGAAAAAAACTATTACTTAAAAAAGGAACGTCTTAAAACACTATTAAAGAAGTAACTTGACCTTGCAAATGAATTACTTCCTCAAGAAAAGGACCTTATTCCAATATTTTGGACTTATTTTTTCAAAGAGATTGAAAAACTTCGCAACTGCAGTAATACCAAAATACCCATTTCATTCTGTTCTTTACACATCAGAAAGCCCATCCTGTTGCACTCCATACACTCACTCACAGAATGTTTTCCTTGGTTCCTGAAACTTAAGATTTTGGAGTAAGGTCCTTTCAAAGATGACTGCATCAATTAGATAAATTGATCAAGAAGGTCAGTTTAGTATATTTTACACTCAAAATACCTCTGATAGTGTTTCCATAATGGCAAGCCTGTAAGCATCTTTTGAAAATTTTCCACCCCTATCATTTGTAATGGCATTATCTTCTGGGACAGCACAGTAAAAGAAAAGAAAGTATTTATCCTTCTAAATCAAGTAACTGAATATTGTATAAATTAGATAACCATGCACCTTGTAGAAATCTCTTTAAGGATTTTGAAATTCTCAGCAGTACAAGATTTAGTGTGATTTACATAATCACAATACAAGATACACACAAAAATTTCATGCAGACTTTGGCTCCATCCCCAGGGTTCAGAGTAGGGAAATGTAATTTGACCAAACATTTTCAACAGGCTCCCGTCTAACACAAAGCAAACAGCAGAGAATTGCCACCAGCTCAAAGAAAATAAAAAATACCTCACCAGTCATTCCTACAATTTACCTAAATTTCAGGGTGGAAAAGTGTACCAGGTACATGACAAGTGGTAGTGTTTTGTGAGCAAGCCTGTGGCTTACAGATATATCTAATTGTTTCATTTAAAAATAACAATATTAAAGACCAATAAGAGATTAATTACCAGAATTTCAGTATAACTGAGGAACCATTTGTTTTAGTAACTTTTCTGTTAATTAGTTTAGCTGAGACAAGCAGGAATTTTTAACAAACAGTTCAATGATTATTTATATATAATATAATGCAGCCTACTATTAAGTTAGTAAAAGTTGTTCCCTTTTCTTAAAGTATAACTTTACTCATTCCTCATCCCTGATTTTACTTCTTGATGGGATCTGTGGTAAAAAGTGAATGAATAAATTAATAGAAGAGTATTGGTCCGTGATTTGTTTTGCATTTGTTGGTGTAACAGAAGAAAATTGTTCAGGAAATCTATTTTTGGTCAACTCAGTGGAAGCCTATTTGTTTGTAACAGTTCTGACAAATTTGTAAACATATTTGGAGAACTCCTGCAACACAGATATAGTGTCCACTGCTCTAAGCCTAGTTCCATGGAAGTAATTCCCTGGTGTCTTAACAGATATCCTATAATCATGTCCCTTCTCCTTGTCTGTGTTTCACTCATATTCCTTTCCTCTCTGATTCTGTGCAGTACCTCCTCTCTCCTTACTTTATCAGTCCACCTAATTTTTGACATTTGCTTTGATTCTCTTCTGTTCTACTTTTCCCACAGTCCATGTTTCACTACCATACAATGCTGCTGTGCTCCGGACGTACATTCTCAGAAATTTCTTCCTCAAATTAAGGTCTATGTTTGATACTAGTAGACTTCTCTCAGCCATGAATACCCTTTTTGCCAGTGCTAGTCTGCTTTTGATGTCCTCCTTGCTCCATATGTCATTGGTTATTTTGCTGCCAAGGTAGCAGAATCCCTTTACTTCATCTACTTCATGACTTTCAATCCTGATGTTAAGTTTCTTGCTGTTCTAATTTCTGCTACTTCTCATTACTTCTGTCTTTCTTCAGTTTACTCTCAATGTGTATTCTGTACTCATTAGATTGTTTATTCATTCAGTATATCATGTAATTCTTCTTCACTTTCACTCAGGATAGCAATGTCATCAGCGAATCGTACCATTGATATCCTTTCACCTTGAATTTTAATTCCACTGTTCTTCTGTTTCCATCATTGGTTCTTCGATGTACAGATTGAACAGTAGGGGGGAAAGACTACATCCATGCCATACACCCTTCTTAACCCAAACGCTTTGTTCTTGGTCATCCACTCTTTATTATTCCCTCTTGGCTTTTGTACATATCGTATATTACCCATCTCTCCCTACAGATTTCACTCAGAATTTCGAACGTCTTGCACTATTTTACATTGTTGAATGCTTTTTCCAGATTGACAAATCCCATGGACATGTCTTGATTTTTCTTTATTCTTGCTTCCATTATGAACTGAAACATCAGAATTGCCTGTCTGGTGCTTTTACCTTTTCTAAAGCCAAATTGATTGTCAACTAGCACATCCTCAATTTTCTTTTCCATTCTTCTGTATATTATTCTTGTCAGCAACTTCAATGCATGAGCTGTTAAACTGACTGTGCAATAATTCTCACACTTGTCAGCTCTTGCAGTCTTTGGAATTGTATGGATGATATTTTTCCAAAATTCAGATGGTCGTTGTCAGACTCATACATTCTACACACCAACATGAATAGTCGTTTTGTGCTTCCCCCCAGTGATTTTAGAAATTCTGATGGAATGTTGTCTATCCCTTCTACCTTATTTGATCTTAAGTCCTCCAAACTCTCTTAAATTCTGATTCTAATACTGAATGCCCTATCTCTTCTATATTGAACCCTGTTTCTCCTTCTATCACATCAGACAAATCTTCTCCCTCATAGAGGCCTTCAATGTACTCTTTCCACCTATCTGCTCTCTCCTCTGCATATAACAGTCAAATTCTCATTGCACTCTTAATGTTACCACCCTTGCTCCGAAGGTTGTTTAAACTTTCCTGTAGGCTGAGTCAGTCCTTCTGATAATCATTTCGTTTTTCAGTTTCTTCGAATTTTTCACACAGCCATTTTGTCTTAACTTCCTTGCCCTTCCTATTTATTTCATTCCTCAGTGACTTGTATTTCTTATTCATAAATTTCCCTGAACATTTTTGTACTTCCTTCTTTCATCTATTAGCTGAAGTATTTCTTCTGTTACCTATGGTCTCTTCACAGTTACCTTCTTTGTACCTATGTTTTTCTTTCCAATCTCTGTGATTACCCTTTTTAGAGATCTCCATTCCTCTTCAGCTGTACTGTCTACTGAGCTATTCCTTGTTGCTGTATCTGTAGCCTTAGAGAACTTCAAGCATATCTCATAACCCGTAGCATTTCTGTATCCTACTTTTTGCGTATTGATTCTTCCTGACTATCTCTTGAATTTCAGCCTATTCTTCATTACTAATACCATGTGATATGAGTCTATATCTGCTCCTGGGTATACCTGACAATCCTGTATCTGATTTCGGAATCTCTGTCTGACCACGATGTAATTTAAATGAAATCTTCCCATACCACTGAGTCTTTTCCAATTATATCTCCTCCTCTTGTTATTCTTGAACAGAGTATTCACTGTTACTAGCCAAAATTTATTACAGAACTCAATTAGTCTTTCACCTCTCTCATTCTTGTCCCAAGCCTATATTCTCCTGTAACCTTCTCTTTCACTCCTTCCCCTACAAATGCATTCAAGTCCCCCATGACTATTAGATTTTCACTTCCCTTTATGTACTGTATTACCCTTTTAGTGTCTTCATGTACTTCATCTATCTCTTCATCTTCAGTTTGCGACGTCAGCATGTATACCTGAACTATCATTGTTGGAGTTTGTTTGCTATCAATTCTGGCAAGAACAACCGTATCAATGAACTGTTCACTGTAACATACTCTTTGCCTTACCATTCTATTCATAACTGATCCTATTTTCTGCTCCTGTTGGTATTACGCTACTCATCTGACCAGAAATCCTTGTTTTCTTGTCATTTCACTTCACTGGCCCCCACAATACCTAGATTGAGCCTTTGCATTTCCCTTTTCAGATTTTCTAGCTTCCCTACCACATTCATGCTTCTGACATTCCACACCCTGTATCATAGAATGTTGTCCTTTTGTTGATTATTCAATCTTTTTCTCATGGTCACCTCCTCCTTGACAATCCCCTCCCACAGACCTGAATGCCAATGGAGAGATCATCATGATACTTTTTCAGTTACAGGCCAAATGTCCTATGGATACACATTATGTGTCTTTAATGCAGTGGTTTCCATTGCCTTCTTCATCCTCTTGCTGTTGAGCATTGCTGATTCTTCCACCCCAAGGACAAGACAGTGCTCTGAACCTCTGTCCGCTCCTCCGCCCTCTTTGACAAGACCGTTGGCAGAATGAGGGTGGCTTCTTATCCTGGAAGTCTTCGCCCATCAAACCTAAGGTAATTTTAGTGTGGAGTGGGTAAAGGCTGTTAAGAAAGGGGTGCCGGTATTAGGATGGGAGAAATGGGAGTCAGTATCTCATGATGATTTCAATGCACTTGAATGTAATAAGAAGTATAATTTTTTGAGTAAATTGGGAAGGTTTTTTCTAAATTTTTCATACACCAGTTGGTAGGTGGCATTTGAGTACCTGCAGCAATTCTACAGATTTTTTTGTAATTTGGCCTTTATGGAAAAATAATTGTATGTTGAGTAAAGAGGACAGGAACAGAATGGACAGGAAGAAAAGAGAGAATAAAATGAAATAGAACTAGCCGCAACCTCCACGATGTCCCTTCTTCCAGTAGAGCTCATTCACCCAAGTGTGCATGAGCGCCCTTGAATTTGAAATAATGGAAAGAAAAAGTGGTGACTGATTGAAGATTTTTGACAGCCTGTAATGTATATTGATGTGGTAACGTGTTGTACACAGATGTCAAACATCTAGTTTAACTTTTCAATCTAGTACACATACTTAATCTTTTAGAAATGTTCATCATTATTATTTGATGTTCCCATAATCATCAAAAACTAAAAAATAATTAACAACAGTAGGTGACAGATTTAATATGATTTTGCACTGAACTTTTAAGATAATTAAAAATAAACATTTATTCATTACTTACTTATCAAAAATTACTAACACTTCTGTTGTTACTGATGTATCTTCTAAGAAGCATATTTTTAGTTGTATTGTATTGTATAGAACTGGAGCCCTAGAAACAATGGAGCGGCTTCGTCCCAGCCATAGCCCTCAATGGTTCACAACCCCACAACAGGCTACAGCAGTCCATTCACCCCACCGCCGCCCCACACGGAATCCAGGGTTATTGTGTTGTTCGGCCCCAATGCCCCCACCCCCCACCCGCCCCCCCACCCCACCGCCCCAGGAACATCTCACACCAGATGAGTGTAACCCCAATGTTTGTGTGGTAGAGTAATTATAGTGTACGTGTACGTGGAGATAGTGTTTACGCAGCAGTCGCCGACATAGTGTAAATGAGGTGGAATAAGGGGAACCAGCCCGCACTTTCCAAGGCAGATGGAAAACCACCTTAAAAACCATCAACAGACTGGGCAGCATACCGGACCTCAACACTAATCCACTGGGTGGATTTGTGCCGGGTACTGGCATGTCTTCCCACCTGGAAAGCAGTGCATTAGACCACATGGCTAATAAGGCAGAATATTTTTAGTTTATTAACATAATGTGCTATTGTAATTTGTGCTTGAATGTGGTACAGGAAGTAAGTTATAGTCACAAATTATTTTTTGATGAAATATGGTATTTTATTAATGAATATCCTCTTTTTTACCAGGGTCGTACATTTAGTGGACTCATACACAGTTACTTGGATACATCAGATGAACTGAATAAAGTGTTTCTTCCAATTTACCAAACTCCTGAAGGCAAGAAAATTTATGATGAAACACTGGCCTCAGTTCGTGAGAACTTTCCTCAGTATGTGAGAGAAATTGAAGGAACAGCTGATGGAGCAAAGGTGCCATTTCATAAAGTAAGTTGTGGCTCATTTCAGAGACATACTCATGTAATCCAGTTTAAAGACATAAAGCAATATCAGACACAGTGAGAAAGAGAGTCTTTTGTTCATTTCTATTTTGGTAAACGTAATGAGTATTAATCACAATTAAGTAAAGAATAGATGGTATGGGCAAACCAATTCGAACTGCCTTGTGTAATTACTATGACATTTATTATTATTATTATTGTTGTTGTTGTTGGTACTGGATAATACACAGGGCTGCCACAAGTTCTGGAAATCAGCGAATTTCAAATGTGCCAGGGAAATATCAGAGGAATTTGGAAAAAAATCTGGAAAAACCTTGTTTTTGTCTCAGTAGATGAAATGTTTTATTTATTGAGATGTCATGCATCGTTGCTGGCTAGGTGCAGCTGAGTACATGCGCTGCTTCCCTACTCTCTCATTCCTACTGCTTCTCCCCTTCCTATCACTCCCTTCAGCTTGCAGTCGATGCTGCCACCACTTCTTGCTGCTAGGGTAGCCTGCCAATGAGAGACAGAGAGGTGTGAGGAGTGGTTTGTTTGGATCTGATTCTCAGAGGCTGTATACAAAGCAGTTGGAGATGGCAGTCAAGCGTGCATGAGTTGTGTCTGAGTGATTGTGCGAATGTGTGTGTGCTCTCATTTTCTGAGTAAGGCTATGGTCAAAAATTTAATTTTGAGAGTGTGATTGTCTTTTCTATGTGCCTGTCTGCAGCTCAGCAATTATCTTTACAGAGAGTTGCTACCTATTATCATTAGTATTGATTCTCAAGGTATTCACACAAATTTTCTGTCACATGGATTGATCACCATGGCCTCACTTCATTAACATGGTGTCTGTGACACATGAATAGCTGGCCACATGAGTGGATTTCTGCAATGGGCCAAAAACGTAGTCAATTTCTGTGGGTATCTCTAATGGATTGGGCCTCCCGTTCTGAAGCCTGTTGTTTCCCACTAATGCGCAGGCCCTCCCCGTCAGATCTAGTCTTACCGATCTATCTTCAGGCCAGGTCTGTCTGTGTGTGGCTTAATGTGGAGGATTTTCATAGTTTATCCATGGACCCAGGACTGTGGTGCTCCTCGGCAAGCCACAGCCATGGCGATGGATTTCAGGAATTGTGACTGTGTCACCACAAGTACATTTTACACTGTGGCATTTTGTAGACATTTTATTTATTGTAGTACATTTTGGCTCTTCAAAAGTAGTTTATATATTAGAAACTATTGCCGATAAGAAGAAGAAAATTGTGGCTCTCGCTGGCTTATAGAGTGCAATAGCTACTCCAACATGTATAACTGCTAACTCCTGTACTCAAATAGATCACATATTCACAAATTTAAGATACTTTCAGTACAAAAGTGAGGTTATAGAAACGGCCCTGTCAGACCATGATGCAATAAAAATATGTCTAAATCATATCACCACAAATGAAAAGACACAATAAATATGGCAAAAAAGAAGATTAAGTGAACAAAACTTAACAGCCCTTAGGATAAAACTTGAAAAAGGAGGATGGGAAATAATGGAGAAAGACTCTCCATCAGAGGATCATAAAGTGAATTATTTTATTGACATACTTCCCTACCATCTCAGTATTACATGCCCAGTAGTAAAAACTAAAGCTGAAACTACAAATAAAAACAAAAAATGGATAACAAAAGGAATTTTGGTCTCTAGGAACAAGATAAAAATGATGCACAGAATACATAAAACTAGCACTGATGAAAACTTTAAAGACTACTACAGAAAATATAAAAGAATGTATGCTAGAGTACTGGAAGTAGCCAAACAACTAGAAGCAAAAAAGTACATAAATAGTGCTGATAATAAAAGCAAGGCTTGTTAGTTTATTATAAATACAAATTGCAAACTCTCTAACTCACAGGAACACAGCAAAATACAGTCCATGATCAGCAAACAAACTGTAACTGAACAGAATAAAATCATAAATCTCTTCAATGACTATTTTGCCACAGTAGGCCAAAAACCAAAAGAAAAAACAAATAACAAAAAATACAATAACACATGGAAAACATTTATTAATACCCATGGAAAAACAATGGCACTTTCCCCAGCGACAGAAGAAGAAACACTAAAGATAATAAAAAACCCAAAACAAACAAAGTCATGTGGAATTAACACACAACTAATCAATTCATCATTCCTGGAAGGAACTTTTCCAAAGTGCTCAAAGACAGCACTGATAAAACCAGGACATAAAAAGGGGAATGAATACAATCCAGAAAATTATAGGCCTATAGCTCTTTTACCAGTAATATCAAAAATATTTGAATGAGCTTATGCACAGAGACTCATCACTTTTCTCATGAAATATGAAACAATCAACAAGAATTAGTTTGGCTTCCAGAAAGATAAATGCATCATAGATGCAGTAATAGATCTCATCGAAAATGTCATAACAAACTTGGACCCTAAAAATAAATGTGTACGAATATTTCTGGATCTAACAATGGCATTCAACTGTGTAGACCAGAAAACTTTAGTAGAAATATTAGGAGTATATGGCATAAGAGGAAATGCAGGAGACTGGATTCTCTCGTACCTGACAAATAGGAACCAATATACTGAAATTACAAAAACTACTGGTGAAAAAATAAGAGCTAAAGCAAGAATTTTACACTTGTCTGTGCCACAAGGCTCCATTCTTGGCCCAACACTCTTCATTCTATACACAAATCACATCCCAAATATGATTAGGTATGGTAATATAGTAAACTAGTGCAGATGACACAACTCTTCTGTTTAAGGATAAAGACACAGAAAAGCTAGAAATAGAAACCAATGTAGAAGTGAATAATGCCATCCAAAGATTTATTGATATTACTAAAAAACTTTGTTACTAAAACACTTTGTGTAAACTTCAGACTTCAAAACTTTCACAGTGAAGGTATGCATAGATGGTTGCTTAGCAGAGAACACCAAATATACAAAATTCCTTGGCAGAAATATCGATGAAAATGTAAACTAGGTTGGTTTGTTTACGGGATTAAAGGGACCAGTGTAAACTAGGATAAGCATGTATAGTGTATGAAGGGGAAACTCAGCTCAGCACAAACTCAGCTACCTGTAAGATACAGGCATTATGAAAATAATATATTATGCATTAATTCATATGATATTAAGTTATAGCATACTTTTGTGGGGAAATACTTCAAAAACAAACATTAATAAAGTATTTAAATTACAAAAAAAGAGTTATAAGAATGATAGCCAACCGTAAATGGGAAGATTCATGTAAACCAGCATTTAAAGCTCTCAAAATACTAACTTTACCCAGTATATACTTACACGAACTCCTCTGTTGGTCCAAACTCAAATACTCTGCTGATACTAGAGATGACAGCACACAACACAACCATGACACAAGGAAACAGAACCTCTTCCCTGAACCTACACAAAAAAAGGTTATACACTGGACCAAAACCCTTGAAAAACTCCCTTTAGTCTCAAGAGAAATAAACAATAAAAATATTTTCAAAAAATGTCCGAAAAATTTTCTAATAGAAAACTGTTATTACAGTGTTAATGAATTTATGTGCATTACATTTCAAAACAATTGCAATACTATTATTGTATCAAAAGAAAAACTACAAAATCTAATCTAATATGAAATAGCCCTAGAATAATTTTGTAATAAATTATATTTTTGTCAAACAGTACCTGTCAGTGCATGAAATGAAAATAATTCTTGATCCAGCAGAGAAAGGGTAAATAAAGGATAATAAAGGATAAATAAATAAATAAAAATTAAATAAATGTTGTCCTATGCTAAAACCATTATGCAACCAGAGTGGCAGATTGTCACAAGAGAGTACATGTTCTAGATTTCTAGCAGACACATTTTTACTACAGTATGGATAACAGATGCAGCAGAGTCTGGGAGTGAAATAGCCCTGGATCTATCTATGATATTTCTGAACCAAGGCAAAAACTTGATATTGGTGTTCACCCCCCCCCCCCCCCCTCCCAAGCATTTGAGACAAAACATCAAAAATTTTAAAAAAGTTGATTTTCAAAAATATGTTTATTTTGTAGCACACATCTTTCTGAAGGGTTTGAATATAAAACATATATGTTCATCGAAATGTAAGACAAGTTATGCGGTCTTAAGTGTGCCAAAGTGCAGTGGCATGCCTCATCATACAGCACTGTATTTCGCTCTGTGGAATTCAAATGTGTATATTTTGTGATGGAAGCCATAAACCCTATATTCAGGACAGTGAAAATTAGAGTGTCCTGTGGTGCCTCTCGTGCTCCCAGTCAACTGGTTTGACATCCAACCCCCCCCCCCCCCAAAAAAAAACTCAATTAATACTTGGTGGGATTATTTGTGACTGGGAGAATAAGAACTTTTGAGAAGCTGTTAGCTTGTAACTTTCTCTTTTGAGTGATAAGAAATTCAATATAGGAAACATGAAAGCAGTAAGGGCAAGAGACAAGCAAGACAGTAAACATTTCTTCAGTCCTTAGGTCCCAGCATTTTTTCTCTCTAATCTTGCTACAGCTTGCAAGGTGTGCTTTTCTTTCTCTAAAAGAATCAGTGACCTCATCATAGTTCACCAAATGTTTTGCTTCATGAAAAATTAAAATGTCATTGCCTAATACTGAAAAAGCTTTTAATACAAATAGAGCCCAATTCTGGTGTAGTTTCTCAATCTGATTACATACATTTTGTCACTGTTAGATAAAATTAAATATGCCTTTCTAATATTGCAGCAATTGTAACACATACAATATAAGTGAGACTGTTTTGGCACAAATGGTCATTTTATCTACCTCATTTACATAAATAACATAACATAATGTAATTCACAAAGTACCAATATCAAATGCCTGTTACATCTCCTAGAAGCGCAAAGTTTTTTAATAGGAAATAATTTCACATTCATTCATATGCTCCAGTTTCTCAGGCATAAGATCGAAAAGTAGCAGTAGTAATATGAAATTTTTATATAAATTTGGAATAGTCATATTCTTCCACATAGTTTGTGTGATGTTCCCACTTCTTCTCCTTCCTCATTCTAACAAACAAACTTGTCATCACTAATTCTGTAACTATTCCTGCCACTGTCAAAAGTTATTCTCTGGTTAACTTTACTAACCCTGGTAGAATCAGCAGTTTAGTTATCCCTCATTTATTCTCCGGTTAGGCATTATTACGTGTTCGTACAACTCATTTTCCATATTATTCAGAAATAGAATTAAGCAGCTGCTAACTGGGAACTGTACAACTGACCTTTAGTAGTGTAGTGATCTGGAAAAAATTTTGTGTCAAAATTTCATTTTCTTGGATGCACCGAGAAGATTATAGGTAATATTTCTTATCTGTTCTTCCTGTTAGTCATTTATTTCCACTCTGGTAATCTGAATCAATGGATTTTGCTGTAATTATAACAGTGCTTATCATTCCCACAAAATAGGACTTGGCATTCATCCGTTTGGGCTATTTGGCTCAGTTCATATAGCCCTGTTCCCTTTTGTCTTTGGAAACGTTTTTTATGTCTAGATGCAAAGATATATCAGGTACACTAAGCACACATTCAAAAATCAACTTTTGATTCATTTAGATATCAACTTAGAATGTGTTCAAAAATGTTCAGAAACCAATGGAGATGCATTTCAAAATCATATGAACAATTGGTAGACCAACATGTGCTCTATTTTAGGCACTCTGTGAAACAAGGTTTTTCTTCAAAAATATGAATTTGGTGCCCCCTGAAATTGCCACCCAGGGAAGATACACTGGTTTCACCTCCCCCTGCATCCACGCATGGAGTGAAATGATGCAGCAACTGGAAATGTACTCCAGAGTTGAACTGTACAGGAAAGTACCATTCTTGTGCACAAAATGCTTAAATTACGCCCAGGTTAGTCATGAGATTCTGGTAGTATATAGACAAAATGGAGTGTCGTGCTGAATGGTGCCAACAATTCGACCAAGGCTGCACAGATGTGGTTCATGCTGATCCACCATAACAGTCCAGAACTTACATAATGCAATTTCCATTTGTTTGGAAAGCTGAAAGAACATCTGGGGAAAGAAATTTCCAATTATGAGGACATTCAGACAGCAGTTCTTGAATGGCTCTATGACCAAGATTGGATATGTATTGTCAAAGAATGAAACAATTGAGGTGTATCATTTTGGCTGTTCTTTACAGAGATTTCGTAACTATGTTGAAAAATACTGTCATGAATCTGTGTCACTTTGAAGTGCAGTGCAGCGGTCAATGAATTATACATGGCCTGCTATAATAATGTGTAACTTACTTTTTGAAGTCCCCTCAAGTTTGATGAATCATGTATTATTGTAGTTCCTGTCCCATGGCTTGAGTAGTTCCCCGAGGAAACTGAAGGCCCAGTTCTAAATCACATGTTATGAAATATTTCCACAGCAAATCTCTGTCATATAAACAACCCTTTTTTAATCATTGTGTTAGCACATTTGAAAAACAAGGCCAGAATACGAAGTTCCTCTGTTACGCTTAGCATACATTCATCCATATCCAGATGCTACACTTCATTTATACACACTCTGATTTGTATAGGTCAGGGGAGGATGACTCTTTTATGGGTATTGAGCAAAGTGGTACAGTGGTTATCACATTGGACTCATTCAGGAAATCTGCATCCAACCACCCAGACTTAGATTTTCTGTGATTTCCCTAAATCACTTTAAGCAAATATGCATCCAACCATCCAGATCTAGATTTTCTGTGATTTTCCTAAATCACTTTAGACAAATGATGGAATGGTTCCTTTGAAAGAGCACTACTGATTTCCTACTCCACCCTTGAAACAATGCTTGTGCTCCATCTGTAATTATTTCAGTGTCTACAGGATATCAAACCCTAATCTTTCCTCCTTCATTCCTTTCTTCCTTCTACACTGGGTGATGGAGCTGTGCTGCTAATGGTCAGGGAAGCATGTAGTTCACCAACCTAGGCATGGTTGCAGTGGTGTGATGGATAGATTTCAGGTTTCTGTCCAATGTTCCATCACGAAAACAGCATTTTTAAGCATAAGTTTTGTTCCATAGAAAATTAAAACAGTAATGACAGTCCTGGAAGGCAGCCAGTGCTCCCAAGGCTCAACCTGGGCTCAGTCAGTGATGAAGTGCTTGGCTAAGCAACTGTCTGTTGTTTCAGACAGTGTGTGGCATATGGCAAAGCAGTACATCAGCACAGCAACGGAAGTGCAGCAAGCAGCAGCCTGTGATGGTGGCTGTGTGTGCTAGGCATGAATATACAGCTTGGCACAACATAGCATGCAGAATCATGTTGTGAACCCAGCGCAAATGGCAATGGCTCACAACATTGACATGAGCCAGCACAGGCAATGGCAAACAGCTACAGTATTTCCTCGCATGTGGCAGTGACCAGCAACAGGGTTTTGCCACACAGACAACAATGGCGGGACAGTTAGTTGTCCCAAGCTCGAACCATGGAACTTGAGAGTTGGTGCACAACAGCAGTTAGAAGTTAGCCAGAGGTGGCCCACAGGTTGGGGTGTGCCAAGTCAGCAGTATCCGTATTTGGTGTAGACAGCAGGCCCACAATTACCTGAGGCAAAGAATGCTGACAGCACCTTGTTAACTCATCTTTAACAATATGTGAGAGTGGATTTCCTCTTGTAACTGGTTCTTGGTGGTTACTGGACAATGCTTGTCTAGAACTGGTAATATATATGCAAGCCTGGTGTGCTTTTGTTTCTGGAACAGTCATAGTTTTGTGCCAGAAGTCATAACAGAATCAAGACATGAGACAGAACCATTAAGAAATCATGACATCATTGTCTCAGCTTTCCTGTAATGTCAGGAACTTCACAGCCCAGTGGTGTGATACTGGAGGGGCAACTTCTCGTAGCAACTTCTCCTTTGAGAAGTCTTGGCAACTTCTGCATTGTCAGCAAATTGAATACATCTCCTTGTGTAAGAACACATAACTACTGAGGTGTCTTGCATCACCTGTCCTATAACATCTCTTTTCTGAGATGGTCACAAGATTCTGCTGCTACACCAGTCTGGGTCATGGTGCAACAGATGCTAACTGAGCAGAACAGCATAGTTGTGAGCACAATGTGCTCAAAATTTGGGGGAAAATTTTTCAAATTCTCATATCCATTGAGCTTTAAGTTTTCATGGTTTCCCTAAATCTTACTTATTTACTTTACCTTTCTCAGTCATGCCCAGAGGATCATGGACATCTACAATGCTCCTCTTTTGCTGAATTCTGTGAGGGGCATTCAGTAAGTACTGAAACACATTTTGTTCCCTTTCAGCCAGTTTTGGTTCAAAAAAATATGAAATTTGTTGTGGGACATCATGGAATATTCCCACTTCAACTCCTATAGTTTCATAAAGTTCCAGTTGGTGGCAACAGTCCATGTAGCCTTCAAAATGGTATCTGTATTTGTAATGGCATCACAAATATTTATAGGCCATTGCAGAATGTCTACAGAGACATGCCAGTGAACAAAACCATGGTGAGTCATGGCCCGCCCAGTTAGCCGTGCAGTCTAGCGCACGGCTTTCCGGAGTGGGAAGGAGTGCCTGGTCCCCGCACGAATCTGCCCAGCAGACTTGTGTCGAAGTCCTGTGAGCCAGCCAGTCTGTGGATGGTTTTTAGGCAGTTTTCCAACTGCCTCAGCAAATGCGCACCGGTTCCTCTTATTCCGCCTCAGCTACACTATGTCGGCGATTGCTGCGCAAACAAGTTCTCCACGTATGCGTACACCACCATACTCTACCCCGCAAACATATGGGTTACACTCGACTGGTGTGAGATATTCCCTGGGGGGAGGGGGGGAGGTCCACTGGGGCCCGAACCACACAATAGCCCCAAGAAAGTAGTTCGTTGTGGGGTGGCGGAGGGGTGAAGTGAACTGCGGTAGCCCTCGTGGGGTTGTGGACCACTGCGGCTGTGGTGGGGACAGAGCCTCTCTGTCATTTCAGGGCCCTGGTCAACATACAATACAATGGTGAGTCATTGGGCAAGGTGTCTGCCATCATCACAACAAGGTCACACGAACCTGTCCCATCTACCGTGTGCCACCCAGGTGCACACAGCTGTTACTCTTGCAATGTCAGAATGTGTGGGACACCCTCATTCAAGGTGATTGATGGATCATAATCAAATACCTCAACTGCTCAACTGGACATCTGTGTTGGTAGTGCTGACAGACTAGTCCACCAGTTGGTATTCTCAAAGGTGTGTGCCCAGTGGGTTCCTCACCGCCTAACAAAAGCCCAAAAAGAGGAATGAAGGATCATCTGTGCAGAATTTCTTGAGCATTACAAGGCTGATCATGGAAATTTTTTACAAAAATCATCTCACGTGATGAATTGTGGGTTCAATACTTTGAACCGGAAACAAAACAGAAACCTATGGAGTGGCACCACACCACCTCTCCTCTGAAGAAAAAGTTCAAAGCCACACCTTCTGCCAGTAAAGTCACAGCAGCATCTTCTGGGTTCTGAAGGATTTATTCTGTTTCATGTTCTCTCTCCTGGTGCCACTGTCAACTCTGAAGTGTATTGTGCTACCCTCAGGAAACTGAAGAAACCACTTCCGCATGTTTGTCACAACAAAAATGCAGTGAACTTTTCCTTCCCAGTGACAATGCAAGGCCTCACACAAGTCTGTGCACCTTAGAGGATTGTATAAAACTTCATTCGACTGTATGCTGAGCGAAAATTTTCTAAGTCCCACTTAGGGACGTTATCCCAGACAAGAGCTGTAGGTGTTCTAGCAATTCTCGTCAGCTTCTGCAGTTGGCATTACATAATCGAATGGCGGAGCCAGAGTTGGAGCAGAGTCAAAATGAGATAACTCATATTATCCAGTGGCCTCACAGCCATTGACCTCAAATGAAAACAAACTTAATCAAGTTTATTACAGTCTTTGTTTATGGATCCTGCACCTTCCGACTTCCATCTGTTTGGGCCAATGAAGGCTGCATTCCACAGGAAGCAGTATATGGATAATGAGGAGGTTACTGATGCAGCAAGATGTTGGCTTCAACATCGAGCAGTAGAGTGTACCATGTGGGTATATAGGCCCTCACAGTAAGGTGGCATAAGGCTGTCACATTGAATAGGGATTATGTAAACATATAGGGTTTTGTAGCCAGAAGAGTGGGGGATAATGTGGTGTACTGGAATCTGGAATAAAGTCATCCTGCTTTGAGGGGAAAATGTGCTGCACTACTTATTGAATGGCTCTCATATTTACTGCTTTTTCCCATCAGTCACCTTCTATGCTGATCTGCAGCAAGTTCTCGTGGACTCCATTCCTCTTGTCTTTTGTTTGGTCTACCTAGTGGTCTTCTTCTTCAGGGAGTAAGCTTCATGGATTTCGATATTTATCCATCCAAGCAATATGACCTGCACACCTGTACAAGCCATTTGGTTGTCATAGGCCTACAAAATGTGGACTGTTGTAGATCACATTCACTCACAATTTGCCAGATCCTCTATTCCCCAGTGATCTCAGCTTGTATACGACCATGGTTCTTCCTTAAGACTTTATTCTCAAAAATGAGAAGATTATTTAAGTATTTTTCCAGGCAGCCAAAGTTTCACAAGTATACGGTTCTACAAATTGGATCAGTATTTTGTTCAGTGAAGTTTGAAATTCTTTGGGAGACTGCATGATTTGAAAACTGACAGAGGCTGAAGTATGGTCAGTTTGTGGCTTGGATCTTTGATTTGATTTCTTCTTCACACAATATGTACTCTTTAAAGATTACTTTTAGATATTTAAAATTATGAATCCTTTGTAGGATTGGATTCCAACTACCAGAGGCTGAAGTGGATCTATTCAATAGGCATGAGTCCTGCTTGTCATCAGATATTCAATCATCGATTTATTCACAAGGAGACCGTTCTTGCTGACTGTTGGCTCCATACTGTCACTCATCTGTATCAGTTTTTCCTTAAATCTGGACAATAGGGCCATGTGGTCACCAAATGCAAGATGTGTGATTTTCTCATCCTCTATCTTGATCCCTTAGAAACCTTATGGGAAGCTTTCCTCATTATCTTTTCTAGCACCTAGTTTAACAACATTAGTGATGCACCATAGCCTTGTCTCAGTCCTACATTTATGTTAAAGCTCTCTGTGAATTGACTCCTGCATTTTGTTGTGCCTTTTGAATCAGTGAGGCAAACTCTAAGCAGGCTGATGAGTTTCTTGGGTATTGAAACTCAGTTAGGCAATCCATCAGACTCTCACAGTGAACGCCTTCTTAAAATCTACAAAGAGCACATGATGGTCTTCCCCTTATTCTCACATCTTCTCAGTGAGCTGCCACAGTACTTAGATGTTATCCACAGTTGAACAGCCCTCTCTGAAACCACCTTCATATTCATGAATCACTTCTGCAAATCACTGGCTTTTATCCAGTTTATACTTGGACAAGATCACCAAATTCCCACCATGTTCACTCTTGGGACTTAAATTTGACCAGACATTGGAAATAATGTGAAACAACACTCATCTGACCAAATTACTTTCGACCACTGCTCCATAGCACAGGTTTTATGGTTTTGGCACCATGTTTTCCTGTTACAGATATTTGTATCACTAATAAGCAGTTTCGGAATTCCAGCTCACCTTGCAATTCTCTGTCTATGGTGTTCCCTTCATGTTGTTTTGGTTCTGACAGTGCGACTTTCTGTTCTGCCTCTGTCATCCACTTATTTTTTGTCACAATCCTCTTCAATGCATGTCTGTCAGGACCACTTGACACACTCTTTCATCCATGTTGTGACCTTGAGAGGCCAACTGAAAAGTTAACTGAAAACCAGCGAATCTGATGTGCAAGTTACAAAAAAAGTAGCATTACAATGAAATGTTCACTCAATGTTTATCTGTTAGCAGCAAAGCATCAACCATTATTTATTCAGGTTAGAGAAAGATATGGTTGAAGTATTACAACTATAGATCTTATTCTTTGCAAGATTTCAGACCAATTACACAGGAATTAGGCCTAGATAATATGGTGGCAGAAGTTGGAAATCTTTGTCTTGTAAAATTTTGTTGATATAATATGAGGAGGTTAGTACTCCTTAATTAATGCCAAAAGTTCAACTTTCCTTGTCTCTACACATATATCATTGTTTTCTGTTCTTTTGCATGACAATCCAAAGTTTTCATATTATAGTCATAGAGATGAAATGACAACAAAACGAAACTTTGCATGCACAACAATTAAACATTGCGTGACACTGTTATTTCATAATACTTGTTAGACATTATCACTTTACAACATATATTCACAGTGTTGGGTGTATGAAAAATAAATAAAGACTTGTTTGTATAGGCATCTTTTGAAAGCAAATCCCATAGATGGAACAGTTTTTCTGATACATTCATTGCCAGCTTTCAGCCCAGTTTTGTGCAACAGTTGCTTGAAGTGTTAGCAGAGTTGGTTGTCTTTGTTTTGTTCATAATATTGCAGAAATTTCTGTCAAATAATATATTTATCTTTATCATCAATGAAATATTATTGTGTGCATTTTACTTGTTCTGCTTTTCAACAGATACCTGAATTCTCCTCCTCTCAGCATAGAGTCCCTCTTTCCGTAACTTGCACATCATTGACTTGCTTAACTTTTCCTTGCTTGCACCTTCTGTCATCTACTCTGTTGATATGATCATACCTTTATCATTATCAATAAAATTAATGAGGTTAACAGCAAGTTGTCATGTCTTCCTGTGAAGTTATTTTCTGCAGTCACATTCCTTGATTACATTTCACACTTACGCTGCAAAATAATAACACATGCTACTTTGAATTGGAATGTAACTGCACCTAGTCATGTGACCAAATTAGTTTCTGCTACGGCCTGGTTATTACTTTGTCTTGCTGACAAAATAAATGTAAATATATGCTGTGTCTGTTCTTTTAAACATGTCCAAAAGATCAGACACCACACACACACACACACACACACACACACACACATTAAGGTGAGATGTCCACTGATCTCATCAGTGCAGATGCACACCAGGCTCAAACTCTTTTAGGAATCTGTGAAATGCCATGAGTAATGAGGGAGGTATGGTACGTTAAGGTAGTCTGCTGTTGCAGTGACTACTCTGTGGTCAGAGCATCTGCCTAGTTAGCAAGAGAACTGAGTTTGAATCCCAGTCCAGCTCAAGTTTTCAACTTTCCCCATTGATTTCAATCAATGCCCACTTATAGCCAATGTCTGTAATTCCTCTACATCTTAATTCATAATAGCTGCTCGATCAAAATGGTGTCTGTACTTTCAGGCATATATAATTGAGACAGCCACTGATCTCTTCAGTGCAGATGTACACCAGGCTCAAACTCCTATGGGAATCAGCAAAATGTCATGAGTAATGAAGATAATGGGCAAGGGGCATTACATTAGTACTGTGCAGATAAGTTGATAATTTGGGTCCAATGAGAGATATGGTAGAGTAGTCCATGCTTTTACAATGGCCACTGTGTCCATATGACTTAGGGGTCAGAGTATCTGTGTTGTAAGGAGGAGACCTGGGTTTGAATCCCAGTCTGGCACAAATTTTCAACTTTCCCCATTAACCTGTGAGAACTCCCATCTTTAAAAGTTACGCGATTGCTCGTGTGTCGAGCATTTTACCCTCACTCAACAAGCAGACTAAAATTTACCTAAAATGTGTAAATTAGTATGTTTTTGTTATTTTTATAATAAACCACTCATATTTTAGTATTTAATACATTGATTTGCATTACACACTATTGAGTTTATCTATATTGTTGGTAATAATCTTAGGACAATTACAATCACCAGTCTTCTGAGGCACTTTCACAAAAAGTTGAAAAAACAAATAAAACAAGAATTTCTTATTATTTAACTTTTGTGACTTAATCATCGTCATATACCTGAGCTTTGCACATACCACATAAAATTACAGTATGTTCATTACACAAAAATTTTTGACAATGGATACAAGCCTTTTTTGTCTTCTGATTTTTGCGTCTTGGACAGACTTCCTGGGGTTTTTCAGCATCTGAAACTTAAGTTTCATTGGTAAATAGTTTTATAACTTGCTGTAGAGGATGAAATAGGTTTTGATTGTACTCCTATGCCCAATTCATGGTTGTGTTAGCTACAGATCCAGCATTTTCAAGTACTGTCTCATAGTAATAATGACATTTATATTCTCTTTATATATTATTTGTTTGTTTATGCCGGTGTTTAAATTTGAAAAAAATAATCTCAGTGCCCACCTACATGCTACTCGAGCCACAGAATATTCTTCTTTCAGTCAATCCACCACATCAATACCTCCTTTTGTCCAATTATAATATGTGTTTATGGTTTTTGTGTGTTCCCCAGTTTTTGGATCAATCTGATCATTGTCATGGAGCATAACTATCATAAGCACAACTTTTTTCTTTTTTTTTTTCTTTGGTATATAGGAAACCAGACCTTGTTCTCCTGAAAACCAAAGGTACTGCTGAGTGTTGGTCTTATTTTAGTATCTAGGAACAAAGGAGGGATTTCTTTTTTATTCTTCCTGAGAGTCCCAACTAAAGTTGTTCATTTGCTTGTCAGCCAATGGAATCAAGGTGAAATAATTATCGGGTGTTATATTTCTACCAGTGTATAATATATCTGGTGATAAACAATTCACAACAGCAGATGCAGTGTTATCGAATTTGTATAGGCCATTTGTTTGCTTGCGTGGGTAAATTCCTACATTACTTGTGTAAAAAGAATTTGAGTCACATAAAGCAGACACCTTAATTCCATACTTGTCCAGTTTATTTGCTATGTACATATGGAATTTATAGTGGTTTCGAAATGCTTCCAACATTTAATCAATTGTTACATTTTGTCCTACGTGATAATTCAATCGACACTTTGCGACAAACGAATCAAATATTTTGTGAACTGGTTAAGATTGTCATAGTTAGACCTCTCTGAGCAGGTTTGAATATCCTCAAACCTTGCTCAGCATAAATTTAGCAACACTGAAAAAATCCTTATATGTGAAACTAGTGCAGAAATGTTACTATTCAGCAGAAGAATTGCTTAATTAAGTAATTATTCAGTAATGTATATTATATTACTGGTATTATAAGGAAAGTTGTAAACCAGTTTTTGTGTTTTGACGGGTCTCCTGTACTTTAAGTCAATGGCTTGAAATTGTATGTTATAAGACAATAAACTTCTCCTTCTACTACTTGTCACCAGAAAAAGAAATCTAGTAGTGCTCATAACAGCTTGAAAAATATCAGGAATTGTGCCATCTTTATCCCACATTTCCTGCACATTCAAATGACACATTTTTTTATACCAGCGATGTACAAAATGCCAATAAACGCTTTCAGTTCTATAATATCAGTCTCTTTACAATCCCTCTCTCTTAAAAATTCACTCTTGATTTTTCTAATACAAATATTCATATACATTACTATGTCAGTCAGCATTTCTTCATCATCATCATCATCATCATCATTTAAGACTGATTATGCCTTTCAGCGTTCAGTCTGGAGCATAGCCCCCCTTATAAAATTCCTCCATGATCCCCTATTCAGTGCTAACATTGGTGCCTCTTCTGATGTTAAGCCTATTACTTCAAAATCATTCTTAACCGAATCCAGGTACCTTCTCCTTGGTCTGCCCCAACTCCTCCTACCCTCTACTGCTGAACCCATGAGTCTCTTGAGTAACCTTGCTTCTCCCATGCGTGTAACATGACCCCACCATCTAAGCCTGTTCGCCCTGACTGCTACATCTATAGAGTTCATTCCCAGTTTTTCTTTGATTTCCTCATTGTGGACACCCTCCTGCCATTGTTCCCATCTACTAGTACCTGCAATCATCCTAGCTACTTTCATATCCGTAACCTCAACCTTGTTGATAAGGTAACCTGAATCCACCCAGCTTTCGCTCCCATACAACAAAGTTGGTCGAAAGATTGAATGGTGCACAGATAACTTAGTCTTGGTACTGACTTCCTTCTTGCAGAAGAGAGTAGATCGTAGCTGAGTGCTCACTGCATTAGCTTTGCTACACCTCGCTTCCAGTTCTTTGACTATGTTGCCATCCTGTGAGAATATGCATCCTAAGTACTTGAAACCGTCCACCTGTTCTAACTATGTTCCTCCTATTTGGCACTCAGCCGGTTTATATCTCTTTCCCACTGACATTACTTTCGTTTTGGAGATGCTAATCTTCATACCATAGTCCTTACATTTCTGATCTAGCTCTGAAATATTACTTTGCAAACTTTCAATCGAATCTGCCATCACAACTAAGTCATCTGCATATGCAAGACTGCTTATTTTGTGTTCACATATCTTAATCTCACCCAGCCAGTCTATTGTTTTCAACATATGATCCATAAATAATATGAACAACAGTGGAGACAGGTTACAGCCTTGTCTTACCCCTGAAACTACTCTGAACCATGAACTCAATTTACCGTCAACTCTAACTGCTGCCTGACTATCCATGTAAAGACCTTTAATTGCTTGCAAAAGTTTGCCTCCTATTCCATAATCTCATAGAACAGACAATAACTTCCTCCTAGGAACCCGGTCATATGCCTTTTCTAGATCTATAAAGCATAGATACAATTCCCTGTTCCACTCATAACACTTCTCCATTATTTGCCGTGAGCTAAAGATCTGGTCCTGACATCCTCTAAGAGGCCTAAACCCACACTGATTTTCATCCAGTTGGTCCTCAACTAATACTCGCACTTTCCTTTCAACAATACCTGAGAAGATTTTACCCACAACTCTGATTAAAGAGATACCTCTGCAGTTGTTACAATCTTTTCTGTTTCCATGTTTAAAGGTTGGTGTGATTACTGCTTTTGTCCAGTCTGATGGAACCTGCCCCGATTCCCAGACCATTTCAATTATCCTGTGTAGCCATTTATGACCTGACATTCCACTGTATTTGATGAGTTCCGACTTAATTTCATCCACCCCAGCTACTTTATTGCACTGCAATCTATTGACCATTTTCTCCACTTCCTCAAATGTGATCCTATTTCCATCATCATTCCTGTCCCATTCTACCTCGAAATCTGAATCATTACTGATCGCATTTTCACCTACATTGAGCAACTCTTCAAAATATTCCCTCCATATGCCCAAGGCATCCACAGGATTCACCAGCAGTTTTCCTGACCTGTCCAAAATACTTTTCATTTCCTTCTTACCTCCCTTTCGAAGACTGCTAATTACACACCAGAATGGTTTTCCAGCAGCTTGACCCATAGTCTCCAACCTCTTTCCAAAGTCTTCCCAAGATTTCTTCTTGGATGCTGCAATTATCTGTTTGGCTTTGTTTCTTTCTTCAACATAACCTTCTGTGTCTACCTGAGTTCTAGTATGTAGCCACTTTTGCTACGCCTTCTTTTTCCTTTTACAGGCTGACTTGACTGTGTCATTCCACCAAGCTGTTTGCTTCATCCTACTTTTACACACTACTGTTCCAAGACATTCTTTAGCCACTTCTAGTACTCTGTCCCTGTACCTTGTCCAATCCTTTTCCAATGACTGTAATTGACTACATTCAACTAACTGGTACCTTTCTGAGATCGCTGTTATGTACTTGTGCCTGATTCCCTTATCCTGAAGTTTCTCCGCTCTTATCCTCCTACATATGGACCTGACCTCCTGCACTTTCGGCCTCACAATCCCAATTTCACTGCAGATTAAATAATGATCAGTGTCATCAAAGAATCCCCTGAATACACGTGTGTCCCTCACAGCCTTCCTGAATTCCTGATCTGTTATTATATAGTCAATGACAGATCTGGTTCCCCTGCCTTCCCAAGTATACCGGTGAATGTTCTTATGTTTAAAAAAGGAGTTTGTGATTACTAAGCCCATACTGGCACAGAAATCCAAGAGTTGTTTCCCGTTCCTGTTGGCCTCCATATCCTCTCCAAATTTACCCATAACCTTTTCATACCCTTCTGTTCGATTTCCAATCCTGGCGTTAAAATCACCCATGAGCAGAACACTGTCGTTGTCCTTTACTCTAACAACTACACCACTGAGTGCCTCATAAAAACTATCCATCTTATCTTGATCTGTCCCTTCACGATGCGAATATACTGACACAATCCTAATTTTCTTGCTAGACACTGTCAAATCTATCCACATCAGTCGTTCGTTTACATACCTTATTGCAACTACGCTGGGTTCCATTTCTTTCCTGATGTAAAGCCCTACACCCCATTGTGCTATTCCTGCTTTGACTCCTGACAGGTAGACCTTGTATTCTCCCACTTCCTCTTCTTTCTCACCCTTTACCCGAATGTCACTAACGGCTGAAGCGTCCAGTCCCATCTTACTTGCAGCCTCTGCCAGCTCTACCTTCTTTCCAGAGTAGCCCCCATTGATATTAATAGCTCCCCATCTCATTACCATTTGTTTGCCAAGTCGTATCTTAGGGGTCCCTGGTTTGTCAGTTAGAGGTGGGACTCCGTCACCTCCAAAGGTCCAAGGCATTTTGCTCTGATTGTTGCCAGCAACATATTTAAAGTACCAGGGGAGCAGGTTGCTAGCCTTACTTGCCCCAAGTCCCATTGGGTTTTACCCCTAACGGCTGAGGGACTAACTGGTGGATTTGGTAGTCTTTGCCGTATGAGCACAAAGGCGACCACGACTCAGAATATGTCCGAGATGCCCAGCCTTATTCCAAAGTAACTGGTATCCCGACTGTCGGGACCACTTACTTGGCCACTCATATGTTGCCCGTGGTTCATTAACTAGGACATGACTACAGGAACCCACACCATGAACCAGCTCGAAAAATATCAGGAACTGTGCATCTTTATCCCACATTTCCTGCACATTCAAATGACACATTTTTTTATACCAGCCATGTACAAAATGCCAATAAACACTTTCAGTTCTATAATATCAGTCTCTTTACAATCCCTCTCTCTTAAAAATTCACCCTTGATTTTTCTAATACAAATATTCATATACATTACTATGTCATTCAGCGTTTCTTCATCATCATCATCATTTAAGACTGATTATGTCTTTCAGCGTTCAGTCTGGAGCATAGCCCCCCTTATAAAATTCCTCCATGATCCCCTATTCAGTTCTAACATTGGTGCCTCTTCTGATGTTAAACCTATTACTTCAAAATCATTCTTAACCGAATCCAGGCACCTTCTCCTTGGTCTGCCCCGAATCCTCCTAAATACTCATATACATTACTATGTCAGTCAGCATTTCTTCATTTACAAAAAAAAGAAAACAGTCTACAATATCTTTGGCATCTTTTGCCACAGCTTTTATCTCTTGTCTACCAATAACAAGATTATGAGATCTTGTCCTCAGACTGGAATGCTCTGGATTGCAACTCCACTTTGTTTGTTTGCTTTTGCCTAAGTAATATAACTGACTTCGTGCTTGGATGAAAGAGATTTCCACCTCTACTTTATCTGACGACTGTTCCATTTCAGTACACTGATCTCTGTGTTCACTGCCTAGGTCACTTTTGGTATTATTGGCTCTAACAGATGCTAGTGCAACATCTTCTAGGTTGTCATCTTCCAGCCACACCTAAACTCTTTCTTCTTGTCTATTCATCTATAGGAATACAAAATAATGTTGGTTTACTCATCATGTAGATACTTAGCTTTTGTAAATAATTAAAAAAACACAATAGACATACTTAGGTCAACATTCGCATGATGAGCAGAATGCCACGCAACGATGATCGGCCCAACCAAATGATATCTGTGAGCAACGCCCGCGTACTGGTGCAATGACAACAGTTTGTGTGTGTCAGGGGACGTACAAAATCCTGGTACTGAGCGAACGAGAATTCTGAAGGCATTTTTGACAAAATGCTGATTTAAAATTTGTGTGAGCAGAATGCTCATAGTGCGAGTGCTCCCGGGTTAATTTCAGTTGATACCGGCTTGCAGCCAATATCAGTAATTCCTTTGTGTCTTAATTCATAATGGTTGGTAGATCAAAATGGTGTCTGATCTTTCAGACATGTCCAAAAGAACAGACACCATACATCTGAACATGAATTGTAAAACTGGAAGAAAGATTTACATGAACTATGAAATATTTGTCAAAATGAAACTCACAGGACTGTGAAATAAAATCTATTCTAAAGATTTAGAACAGCTCGGTAGAATCAACCATTACCAAGAGAGAGCTATGAAACTGGGCCCCGTGAATTGCAACTGAGCTGAAATCACTGATTTCCAGGCTTCTTTCTCCTAGTTCAGGGAATTACATGGAAAAGGAAGACATAACTTCAATTAAACATGTAGAGGAGAAGTCATTAATAGCTAATACTAAAGAGAAATTCATACCTGACATGAAGACAAAACTTCTTGTTACCCAAAAATGCTGTGTATAAACCCAATCAGTCAGATTTCATGCAACTCACACTTTATCATTTCGACTGAAGAAAGACAGAGTCACTTTGCAGTCAATGAATGCTATGTCACATTCATATGCAACAATGCCAGTGATAAGTATCAATATATTACTGTTTCCACAACTTAATCACTATCTTCGGGAAACTCAAGGCAAATAAGGACCAAAAATTTTAAAAAAAGAAAGATTTAAAAGAAGCAAAAGTTTAGTTGCAAAAATCTTGTAATTGACATAGAAAAATTGAAGCAAATAAGTTTCAGTATTGCATCCAAAACGTCTTCTCTCCAGTTCCAGAAAATAATTCATTGCTTTTGTTGGACTCTTGGCCTAGACCTCTGTCTTTAGTAGGATGACAAAAAGACTGTTAATATAACTTGAATTCCACCTAGAACTAGTATTGTGATTCAGCCTCTTCATAAAAAAAATTTTTCAGCAGTGTGAAGCATTTTTCAATACATTTGTCAGACAGTATAAGTTTTGAAAACTCTTTTGTCATTTCAGGTTTACCTGCAGAATAGCATTGTTAAACTTCAGTCACGCCAGTCTGCATCACCATGTTTTACAAATTTGATCAAGTCTGCAAAATATGCAGAACAATGGCCATGACCATTTCTTACACCATCCCAATTTTGCCTAACTAATACTAGTAATTACTATGAAGTACATGAGTGCATTAATTTTTCTTTTGTCAGATGTGCCTGGTTTATGGAAAATGTTGTTTTCATCATCCAATAAACATTTCACATTTTGGTGATGACTGCAGGGAATAAACAAGGAACTGTTCCATTGTCAGTAAAATATACATTACTGAAAAATTATCATAAGAACTGTGCTACAGGAATTTCATGACAACAAAATAAAGTCCCTATAGATGGAAGTCATCTGCAATGTAACATCATAGAGTTCATTGATTTTCTTTCCGCCCAGTCTCTCTTCTAACTGCCTTATCCAAAATTTTTGAAAAAGTAATGTATTGTAGAGTAGCTTCACACTTTTGTAAAAATAAAGTTTTAACAAAATGTCAGTTTGGTTTCCAAAAGGGTTTTTCAACGGAAAATGCTGTATATACTTTCACTAATAAAATATTAAATGCTCTGAGTAACCAGAAGTCACCCGTTGGGAATTTTTGTGATCTATCAAAGGCTTTTGATTGTATAAATCATGGCATACTTCTAGATAAGCTCAAGTACTGTGGTATGAATGGAACAGTGCTCCAATGGTTTAAATCATACCTAACTGGAAGAATGCAGAAAGTTGAAATAAGCAGTTCACATAATATGCAAAAAACTGATGATTTCTCAAACTGGGGAACAATCAAGAATGGGGTACCGCAAGGTTCGGTCTTGGGTCCTCTGCTGTTCTTAATATATATTAATGACTTGCCATTCTATATTCACAAAGATGCAAAGCTGGTGCTTTTTGCCAATGATACAAGTATAGCTATCACACCCAACAGACAAGAATTAACTGGTGAAATTGTAAATGATGTTTTTCAGAAAATCATTAAGTGGTTCTCTGCAAATGGGCTCTCATTAAACTTTGACAAAACACAGTATATATAGTTCCACACAGTAAATGGAATGACACCATTGATAAATATAGACTTCGATCAGAAATCTGTAGCTAAGGTAGAATATTAAAAATTTCTAGGTGTATGCGTTGATGAGGGGTTGAACTGGAAAAAACACACTGAGGGTCTGCTGAAATGTTTGAGTTCAGCTACTTATGCTACTAGGGTCATTGCAAATTTTGGCAATATACATCTGAGTAAATTAGCTTACCATGCCTATTTTCATTCTCTGCTTTCCTATGGCATCATATTCTGGGGTAACTCATCATTGAGTAAATGTTCATTGCACAAAATGGTGTAATCAGAATAATTGCTGGAGCTCATCAAAGATCATCCTGCAGACACTTATTTAACCCTAGGATGCATGGTGCCAAAAACACACATGAATGCATATGCAGGGCCTCCAAGGCCCTGCCCTAATTTAAAATTTTCCTCTTTTCATATAATCATCCTTTGGAGTTAAATTTATTTCTGTCAAATTTATTGTCATATTGAAAGATTCCTAAGATACAGGAACAGGATCTGGTGGGCCTGATTAACATTTTATTAATTTTTTTTTTTTAAAACTCTAAGAGTGAATTTTTATTAGTTACATCCATTTACATACAACATATACAAAAAAATTTTATTAATTCACTTATAAGTTGCAGTTTACATTTTATAACATTTAGTACAACCAATTTCTTCAATTAAAACATACTCATTATTCACAATATCATGTATATAGGCAATATTTTGACAAAAAGTTATTATTCGTTGTGCACATAAAATTGCATTTTTCTTAGTTTTCAACATGTGACAAACAAGATTAGATTAGATTAGATTAGATTTACTTTCATTCCAATTGATCCGTAGTGAGGAGGTCCTCCTGGATGTGGAACATGTCAGAAAAACAACAATACATGACAAATATTTACAACTAAAACAAATAAGCTAATGTACCATTCCACAGGTCCCAAGTGGAATGATCGTCATTTTTAATGAACACTAAGAGTCATTTTACAAATACTAATGCACTGAATTTAAAATAAAAAACGTTTTTTATTTATTTACAAGGTAATAAACATGTAATACAACTACTGTAATACTTATTTACAATGAACACATTACTGCACTGAAATGGTGCAGAAGTTAGATTATACTTACACACACACACACACACACACACACACACACACACACACACATTTTCAGTGAACACATTACTGCACTGAAATTGTGCAGAAGTTATGTTGTACTTATATACAAATCAGTTGGTTTTACTAAGAAATTCATCAATGGAGTAGAAGGAGTTGGCCACCAATAAATCCTTTAGGCTTCTCTTAAACTGAATTTCATTGGTTGTTAAGCTTTTTATGGCTGCTGGCAAGTTATTGAAAATGTGTGTTCCTGAATAATGCACACCTTTTTGTACAAGACTAAGTGACTTTAAATTCTTGTGAAGATTATTCTTATTTCTAGTATTGATTCCATGAATTGAGCTGTTGGTTTGAAAAAGTGATATATTTTTAATGACAAATTTCATTAAGGAATAAATATACTGGGAAGCTGTAGTTAGTATCCCTAGTTCCCTAAACAGGCTTCTGCAGGATGTTCTTGAGTTCACACCACATATAATTCTTACTGCACGTTTTTGTGCCCGGAAAACTTTAGCTTGGCTTGATGAATTACCCCAAAAAATAATCCCATATGACATTATGGAATGAAAGTAAGCATAGTATGCCAGCTTTTTCATTTTTATATCCCCTACGTCTGACAAAATTCGCATTGCAAACAGAGATTTGTTAAGACGCTTCAGCAGTTCTGTGGTGTGCTCCTCCCAATTGAATTTATTATCAAGCTGTAATCCCAAGAATTTAACACTGTCCACTTCTTCTATCTTCTTGTCATCATATGTTAGACATATACTCTTGGGACACCCCTTACAAGTTCTGAACTGCATGTAGAGTGTTTTTTCAAAGTTTAGTGACAAAGAATTGGCTAGGAACCAGTGATTAATGTCCACAAATATTTTATTGGCTGATCTTTCTAAGACTACACTTGATTTGCTATTTATTGCAATGTTTGTATCATCGGCAAACAAAACAAACTTGGCATCTGGTAATGTTACTGATGAAAGGTCATTGATATACACAAAGAACACCACTATTTTCCTTACAAATGTTGGTTTTACACTTAATGTATGTCATAGCACTTTTCCTGTGTTTATTGTATGGACAATAATTGCATCTTCTTCTTTTTCCTGAAACAGGTAGTTAGTTCAGCAATATGACATCTTTTTGAACACCACATCTTTGCATGGCATCAACCATTTTCTTTGGAAGGTTAGGGATCTGAATATGAAGTTCCATTAGTGGTCTTACCATTTCCTCTGCTAAATCTCTTAGGAACAAACCCCTTTTATCACTCCTTCCACTATGGTATATCAGATGTTGGGCGGCAAATAAAATTTCACTGTTCATTGCTGCAACGTCAATCATACTCATCCATAATGCAAATGGCCATCTTCTTGTTTGTCTCTTGCAAGTGTAATAATGAATTTTCTGGTCCATTTGATCTACTCCACCTTTCGTAGAGTTATAGAACTTTATTATATCTGGTTTCTTTTTTCCATGAGTTTCATCAACGTTTCTGTCGTGATGCATTGTGCTAATGAGAACTGCAGACTTTTTTTTTTTTGGGAACATCACTCACCATTGTAATGTCAGCTCTAAATGCAAGCAAAGAGGAATGAATCTCTCTTGAGGCAGATTGTTTCATCTCATTAGGGATTTCTGGTTTATTTTGTTTGATTGTTCCCACCACTGTAATTTGCATCCGAAGCATCTCTTCTGCCAGCTGCACACTAGTAAAGAAGTTGTCAACAGTAATATTTTTTGATGATCCTTCAATGCTTTTAGCAAGATCTTTCACCATGTTCAATCCAAGATTTTTCTGAATAGGTTCATGGGGCTTCCTTCCCATGTAAACAATTCCGTCTAAAGCATATGCAGATAACCAAAATATTTTTATGCCATACTTGGTTGGTTTAGAGGGCATATACTGGGTGAAGCTGCATCTTCCACGGAATGGGACTAGCTGTTTGTCAACTATGAGCGAATCATTGGGAATCATTCAATTTCTACACTTGTCAAGAAATAGTTCCCATATAGCTGCAAGTTTGTCATCTGCAGATCGAGCTTCACGGGTACGCCTGTCATCAAATCTAATCATTCTCCTTATATCCTCATATCTATTTACTGACATGGTGGCCTTACATGTAGGACTTTCCTTTTTATCCAAGAATAATTCTCTAATAGGGACATCCCAACCCTTCTCAACACCATAAAGCAGTAAAAGACCAAGAAAACTGTCTATTTCAGCAAGATAAACGTTTCTCCACGTTTTACTACGTAAAGCGGCCACTCTTCTGTCTTCAATATTTGTGCAGTTGATGATTTCCTCTAGCATTTCCTTGGAGATGAAATAGTCCCAGGCATCCTTAGGTTTACTGGTTTTCAAACCACGGTCTGGACCAGGTGCCTTCTTTACAAGATTATGGACAGGCATACGAAAAGTTGCAGGAGGATTTAATTTCCAAATCGTTCCATTCTGACTAATGTATGTGTGGCCTTCTATACCTTTTTGTGGTGGTTCTTCATTTTCAGACTCTGATGAAGTAATATTATCGGAAGGACTGTCATCTGCCTCAATATTCACATCTGCAGGTTCATTGGCTTATTCTTCACTACTTGCATCTTCAAAAATAGTTCCTTCCTCACAAGAATCATCTTCTTCAAACCACTGAGCCTCAACACTTTCAAAATTAGCTGCATTTGCACATACTGACTCTCTTGCTTTGCGTGTCGAAGCCACAGCAAAAGGCGTGTCTCTTGAACAGCAGCTTGTGCAGCACTAAACGAGTCATACACTTAACATTATGGGCTTTGCAGCAACAAACAAACTACAGTAACAATGAGGCTGACAAGAGCAGCACAGGATAACAATACTATGCAATAATAAAACATTTGATAGCAAAAAGATCAATAATACACCGACATCGCCAACATGTGAAAGTAGTGTGTATTACTTTTTAGTTATACTATTACTACTACAGCTACTGCTGCTGTTGGCACTCCTGTTGCTGGAAATACCACTACAGTTATTGTTGAATTAATAACTGCTCCCAAACAAATGTTGAAGACAATATAGGCTAAAGAACATTTATAAATGTGTGAGGGCCTATGAAGCCCTGCTTATGCATTCACGGTGTATGAGTAAACATATTCAATTACACAAAAAACTTAAAAATGTATCTCATTCAGACATGATAGGAGGAATGTCACAGTGTTCGTGAAAGAGTACTGGAAAGTGTTTGAAATCAAACAAAAAATTACAGAATTTTTTTAAAAATGAAGACACACGAGGGCCTCGAAGGCCCTGTACATGCATCCTAGGGTTAAAGAGCTAGAGATCTTCGCTGTAGCCTCACAATATATATATATTCACTTATGAAATTTGTTATTAACAATCCGAATGAATTCAAAAGTAGTAGCAGTGTACATGGCTACAACACTAGGAGAAAGGATGATATTCACTACTCAAGGTTAAATCTAACTTGGCTCAGAAGGGGGTAAATTGTGCTGCCACGAAAGTCTCCGGTCACTTACCTAATAGCATCAAAAGTCTGACAGATAGTCATGTTGTTGTGGTCTTCAGTCCTGAGACTGGTTTGATGCAGCTCTCCATGCTACTCTATCCTGTGCAAGCCTCTTCATCTCCCAGTGCCTACTGCAACCTACATCCTTCTGAATCTGCTTAGTGTATTCATCTCTTGGTCTCCCTCTACGATTTTTACCCTCCACGCTGCCCTCCAATGCTAAATTTGTGATCCCTTGATGCCTCAAAACATGTCCTACCAACCGATCCCTTCTTCTAGTCAAGTTGTGCCACAAACTTCTCTTCTCCCCAATCCTATTCAATACCTCCTCATTACTTACGTGATCTACCCACCTTATCTTCAGCATTCTTCTGTAGCACCACATTTTGAAAGCTTCTATTCTCTTCTTGTCCAAACTAGTTATCGTCCAAGTTTCACTTCCATACAAGGCTACACTCCATACAAATACTTTCAGAAAGGACTTCCTGACACTTAAATCTATACTCGATATTAACAAATTTCTCTTCTTCAGAAACGATTTCCTTGCCATTGCCAGTCTACATTTTATATCCTCTCTACTTCGACCATCATCAGTTATTTTACTCCCTAAATAGCAAAACTCCTTTACTACTTTAAGTGTCTCATTTCCTAATCTAATTCCCTCGGCATCACCCGATTTAATTTGACTTCATTCCATTATCCTCGTTTTGCTTTTGTCGATGTTCATCTTATATCCTCCTTTCAATACACTGTCCATTCCGTTCAACTGCTCTTCCAAGTCCTTTTTCTGTCTCTGACAGAATTACAATGTCATCGGCGAACCTCAAAGTTTTTACTTCTTCTCCATGAATTTTAATACCTACTCCGAATTTTTCTTTTGTTTCCTTTACTGCTTGCTCAATATACAGATTGAATAACATCGGGGAGAGGCTACAACCCTGTCTCACTCCTTTCCCAACCACTGCTTCCCTTTCATGCCCCTCGACTCTTATAACTGCCATCTGGTTTCTGTACAAATTGTAAATAGCCTTTCGCTCCCTGTATTTTACCCCTGCCACCTTCAGAATTTGAAAGAGAGTATTCCAGTTAACGCTGTCAAAAGCTTTCTCTAAGTCTACAAATGCTAGAAACATAGGTTTGCCTTTTCTTAATCTTTCTTCTAAGATAAGTCGTAAGCTTAGTATTGCCTCACGTGTTCCAACATTTCTACGGAATCCAAACTGATCTTCTCCAAGGTCCGCTTCTACCAGTTTTTCCATTCGTCTGTAAAGAATTCGCATTAGTATTTAGCAGCTGTGACTTAGTTCGGTAATTTTCACATCTGTCAACAGCTGCTTTCTTTGGGATTGGAATTATTATATTCTTCTTGACGTCTGTGGGCATTTCGCCTGTCTCATACATCTTGCTCACCAGATGGTAGAGTTTTGTCAGGACTGGCTCTCCCAAGGCCATCAGTAGTTCTAATGGAATGTTGTCTACTCCCGGGGCCTTGTTTCGACTTAGGTCTTTCAGTGCTCTGTCAAACTCTTCGCGCAGTATCTTATCTCCCATTTCATCTTCATCTACATCCTCTTCCATTTCCATAATATTGTCCTCAAGTACATCGCCCTTGTATAAACCCTCTATATACTCCTTCCACCTTTCTGCCTTCCCAACTTTGCTTAGAACTAGGTTGCCATCTGAGCTCTTGATATTCATACAAGTGGTTCTCTTCTCTCCAAAGGTCTCTTTAATTTTCCTGTAGGCAGTATCTATCTTACCCCTAGTGAGACAAGTCTCTACATCCTTACATTTGTCCTCTAGCCATGCCTGCTTAGCCATTTTGCACTTCCTGTCGATCTCATTTTTGAGACGTTTGTATTCCTTTTTGCCTGCTTCATTTACTGCATTTTTATATTTTCTCCTTTCATCAATTAAATTCAATATTTCTTCTGTTACCCAAGGATTTCTATTAGCCCTCGTCTTTTTACCTACTTGATCCTCTGCTGCCTTCACTACTTCATCCCTCAGAGCTACCCATTCTTCTTCTACTGTATTTCTTTCCCCCATTCCTGTCAATTGTTCCCTTATGCTCTCCCTGAAACTCTCTACAACCTCTGGTTCTTTCAGTTTATCCAGGTCCCATCTCCTTAAATTCCCGCCTTTTTGCAGTTTCTTCAGTTTCAATCTGCAATTCATAACCAATAGATTGTGGTCAGAATCCACATCTGCCCCTGGAAATGTCTTACAATTTAAAACCTGGTTCCTAAATCTCTGTCTTACCATTATGTAATCTATCTGATACCTTTTAGTATCTCCAGGATTCTTCCAGGTATACAACCTTCTTTCATGATTCCTGAACCAAGTGTTAGCTATGATTAAGTTATGCTCTGTGCAAAATTCGACAAGGTGGCTTCCTCTTTCATTTCTTCCCCCCAATCCATATTCACCTACTATGTTTCCTTCTCTCCCTTTTCCTACTGACGAATTCCAGTCACCCATGACTATTAAATTTTTGTCTCCCTTCACTACCTGAATAATTTCTTTTATCTTGTCATACATTTCATCAATTTCTTCATCATCTGCAGAGCTAGTTGGCATATAAACTTGTACTACTGTAGTAGGCATGGGCTTTGTGTCTATCTTGGCCACAATAATGCGTTCACTATGCTGTTTGTAGTAGCTAACCCACACTCCTATTTTTTTATTCATTATTAAACCTACTCCTGCATTACCCCTATTTGATTTTGTATTTATAACCCTGTAATCACCTGACCAAAAGTCTTGTTCCTCCTGCCACCGAACTTCACTAATTCCCACTATATCTAACTTTAACCTATCCATTTCCCTTATTAAATTTTCTAACCTACCTGCCCGATTAAGGGATCTGACATTCCACGCTCCGATCCGTAGAATGCCAGTTTTCTTTCTCCTGATAACGACGTCCTCTTGAGTAGTGTGTCCCCCCCCCGGAGATCCGAATGGGGGACTATTTTACCTCCGGAATATTTTACCCAAGAGGACGCCATCATCATTTAATCATACAGTAAAGCTGCATGTCCTCGGGAAAAATTACAATTACAGCTGTAGTTTCCCCTTGCTTTCAGCCGTTCGCAGTACCAGCACAGCAAGGCCATTTTGGTTAATGTTACAAGGCCAGATCAGTCAATCATCCAGACTGTTGCCCCTGCAACTACTGAAAAGGCTGCTGCCCCTCTTCAGGAACCACATGTTTGTCTGGCCTCTCAACAGATACCCCTCCGTTGTGGTTGCACCTACGGTACGGCCATCTGTATCGCTGAGGCACGCAAGCCTCCCCACCAACGGCAAGGTCCATGGTTCATGGGGGGGGATAGTCATATAGCATTTAAAAGGAAATTAAAAGAATTTCTTAATGGCAACTCCTTCTACTCATTAGATGAATTTTTGGATATAATAAGTGGGTAATTTCCCCAAACCCACAAAAAAAATTAAAAATATTAAGTGTCATGTAATATTTTGTGTAATATAATATCTTGTATAGACACCTTTTATCAACCTGACACATTCCACATCATTATGAAGTGTCATATTCATGATCTATGGAACAAGTACTAATCTAATCTAATCTCTAATCTTTCCTGTATTAGTCACTCATGTAACAATTACATTTGCAACAGTTTTGCTGTTGATATGAACTGTGAGTTAATCAAAAAATTAATGATTTCAGATGTTTTTGGTGTGGTTTAAATGCTTTAAATTCACATGTGTGCACTTTGGACTTCACACTACACTGGGCTACATTCTCTTGTCATGGCTGTGTCTGCTTATTCACCAGTTTGCACACTTGCAGGAAGGGCTGTACAAACTGCTGTTATAAATGGCTCTTTGTGTGGTAAAACTGAGTAACTGCAGCATCTTTTAAAACAATATTTGCAGTGTGCCTTAGCAGCTGAAATTTAGACAGTACATTTCTTTTGGTGTGTTATTCCTGTTTGAAAAATTTCAGGGCTGGCTTTGAATTCTTGGATAGGACCATTCCCTTGCAAGTCAAAAATAAATAATTAAATTTCCTTGAGACAGTAAATCTTCTGTCAAAAAATCAGTACAGATTTAGGAAACATTTCCAAAACTCAGCTTCCTGTTCTTGCACGATACCGTGCCAACAATGATTGAAGGGTAACAGGCTGATTCCATACTCCTAGACTTCTGGACACCATTTGACACAGTGCCACACTGCAGACTGTTAATGAAGGTCCATGCATAAGGAATGGGTTCTCAGACGTATTAGTGGCTGGAAGACTTTTTAACCCAGTGTGTTGTCCTGAATGGTGAGTTTTTGTTAGAGACGAGGGCACTAACAAGAGTGCCCCAGAGAAGTATGGCTGGACACCCTTGCTCTCTGTACACTTAAACAATCTGATGTATAGGGCAAGCAGCAATTGGTGGCTGTTTGCTGATGATGCTGTGGTGTATGGAAAAGTGTTATTGTTGAATGACTGTAAGATGTTTCAGGATTCTGAGATAGAATTTCTGTTTGGCGTGATGAACAACAGCTTGCTGTAAAAAAAAAAAAAGGAAGTTAATCCAAATGAGTAGGAAAAAGAACCATGTAATGCTGGAGTACAGTATTAATGGTGTGCTGCTTGACATGGTTGCATCAATTAAATATCTAGGTGTACCACGTGCCACGGCAGAGTGATACGAAATGGAACAATCACATATGATTGGTAGTATGGCAGGCAAGTGCTCAATTTTGATTTTGTTGGGAGAATTGTAGAAAAGCATAGCTCATCTATAAAGGAGAGTACATATAGAACACTAAAGTAAACCATTGTTGAATACTGTTCAAGTGTTTGGGACCCTACAGGATTGGATTAAAGGGATACCTGAAAGCATTTCAGAGGCATACTACTAGATTTGTTACCAGTAGGTTTGATCAACATGTGAGTACTATGGAAATGCTCTGAACTCAAATGGGAATCCCTAGAGGAAAGACAATATTCTCTTCATGAAACACTGTTGAGAAAATTTATAGAACTGAAATTTCTAGCTGACTGCAGAACAATTCTGCTGCCACCAACATACATTTTTCATGGACCACAAAGACAAGATAAGAGAAATTAGGGCTCTTACAGAGGCATACAGACAGGTGTTTTCCTCTCGCGCCATGTGCTAGTGGAATATAGAAGGCAATGACTAGTAGTGGCAGAAGGTACCCTCTGTTATGCACTGTGTACTGGCTTGTGGGGTTTATAAGTAGATGTAGCTGTAGAAGATAAGATGTTGTCACCTTTAATCTTTGTTCCATCAAACCATTGTTTTGAAAGTTTGCCCATTGATAGTTGGACCAGTCACTCTAACTGAAGGATATGTTCTCTTCGACAGCAGCTGACCAATTTTCACATTCAATCTTGACATCTATCTTTATTATGAATGTCATCTGCACATCACAGTCTTCCTTTTATAAGTAACTGAGTGCTCTAATTTCTATACTGTCAGCAAGATTGTTTGCATGATTAACCAAAAATTGCTAGTTATTGTGTAAATATTTGGACAGAAATTGTCTTATACATGTTAAATCTTTTCTATAAGCATTTCCAATAAGCATTTCAGGTAGTGTAGCTGAAGTTCAAAACACATGTATATAGAAATATTACACTAAATCAACTTACTTGATATAAGAATTATTATCTTTGACAAATATTGTTCATTTTTTTAGCTCTTTCTCCTTAATATGGATGACGTACTACCAACAGTTGCTGGATACAAGTCAACAGATAATCCTGGAACGGGATGTTCTACTGTTTGCTGCAATCAACCTGGTCAGGTATGTCTTGTATTAAACATTTCTTGGATGAATTTAAATAACATTCAATGAAATCTTTTCTTTGAAATCTTTTAGTTATAAGGTAAAACTTCTAGTTCTTAAAACAGAGTACAAAAACAGAAAACATTTCACCACAATGCTGGCAAACATAGATCAAGCCAGTCCAACAAGGCATATAGTGTGTGTACATGTATTCCAGTGGTCAAATTCTGGGGACGTTGGAGCAGCCTCTTATTCTTGACTCTTAGAGAATGTATAAGGTTTATTCAACATATTTTCCACCTGATTGATCAACACTGCAGTAGCAAATATAGTAATATTAAGAAGTTTATTGTACTCTTGACAGCATTTGACTAATCTAGTAGTAAATGTTGCTTTTATTTAATTTCAAATAATAAAAGGATAACTTTGTAACTATAATCTAAATTATTTCTGCCATGTTATGAATAGTCATTCAAGGTATGCCTGTTTAACATAATGGCTTGCACAGTAAAAGTAGAAATATGGATTCAAGCATCTTTATCATGCTTTGTGATCCCATTCATTTAACTTAAATTTGAATGATGCTGCCAAGGTCACATTTGAAACAGCTCATATTTTTAACGCCAGTAGAGACTAATATAGAATATTTCTGCATCCCCTTACAATTATTAGAAATTCCTTAAAAGCACCAGTTGAAGCTGGCCATTTAATTTGTCAGAGACACAACGTAGGAGGCAAACCCTGTCAGAATGTACATGGTGTTCAACTTTGCTTCCACCGTTTGCTGATATGTGGCAACAACTTTAAATAGCAGTTGAAAAAAACAGATCACAGACATCAGGCAGTTAGCTTGGACCTCGGTCAACATAACCTCATTCAAACATTAGTCAATTTGTGTCTGCATCATAAAGTTGTTCTCAATTAAAAATGTCAATTTACGAGCCTAATTCTCGTCATTTGTGGGAGGTGTTACTGTTTTGTTTCAATATGAAGAAAACCGCAGCTGAGTCTCATCAAATGCTCTCAAGTACATACGGTAAGGACACTATTAGTGAAAGAATGTGTCATGAGTGGTTTCAATGCTTCCAGAATGGTGATTTTAACGTTGTAGACCGACGTAGTGGTGGAAGAGAGAATGTTTTTGAAGATGCAGAATTGGAGACATTACTGAGTGAAGACTCGTGTCAAACTCAAGAAGAATTGGCACAATTAGTGGGAGTGACACAGCAAGCAATTTCAAAACATCTCAAGGCTATGGGCATGTTTCAGAAAGAAGGAACTTGGGTCCCGTGTGACCTGAAACCAAGAGACGTTTAACGGCATGTGTGTGTTTGTGAACTGTTGCTTTAGAGGCAAAAACGGAAGGGATTTCTACATCACATTGTGACAGGAGACAAAAAATGGGTTCATAACAATAACCCTAAACGTGAAAAATCATGGGGATATTCTGGCCATGCTTCCACGTTGATGACCAAACCAAATATTCAAAGCTCCAAGATCATGCTCTGCGTTTGGTGGGACCAGCTCGGCGTCGTGTACTATGAGGTGTTAAAACCAAGTGAAACAATCACAGGTGCTCGTTATCAATGCAGTTAATGTGTTTGAGCACAGCATTAAAAGACAAATGGCCGCAATACAGCGAGAGGCATGATAAAGTGGTTTTGCAGCAAGACAACACTCGACCCCACATTACAGAAGAGGTCAAAACATACTTTAAAATGTTAAAATGGGAATCCTACCCCACCTGCCATTCTCCAGACATTGCTCCCTGTGACTATCACCTGTTTAGATCAATGGCACATGGCCTGGCTGACCAACACTTCCAATCTCATGAAGAAGTCACAAATTGGATCGATTCATGCATTGCTTCAAAAGGTGAACAATTTTTTCGATGCAGGATTTGTACACTGACCAAAAGATGGGAGAAAGTAGTGGCCAGTGATGGAAAATACTTTGAATGATACATGTGTAACCAATTTATTCCATTAAAGCCTCAAATGTTGGGGAAAAAACAGCGGAAGCAAAGTTGTACACCTTGTAATCATTAAAATATTAAATTGCATGATGGATAATAACTCCAGATACATAACTACAAAACTTACAAATTATTGTTTTGTATGTTAAATGACATATTTTATTAGCATCTGCTTCATCATTATAGGAATGTTGCCCTCTCATAAAGTGACGTGTAAGTAAACTACTGTAATGTCACTAGTCTAACATACATGGGGATTCATCTAAGCTGTTCATCTAAACTATTTTCAAAATTGTTTCAGATACTATAATTTGGTTTCATAGCTGTACTAATTACAGATGTATAGGTACCAGCTTCACCTTTCCAAATAGATATATGGTAATTTCTAGTTATAATATCACAGATCTTGTTTCACACTCTGGAATTTTACTAGTGGTTTTGGAGAAATTATAGTATTTACAACTAAGAATTTATCTGTTTTAAAGATCAATAGTAGACATTAATAGCCATACACTAAATGAAATAACATGTGTAAAATTCTGTGAGGTCTACTGTGAGACTTCACTCCATTTTTGTGCAGAACATGACTGGAAATACTACCCACATAAATCTAAAATTAGATAAAACTACAAAAATAACCTCAAAGAAAACAATGCAAAATAATCATCAGATAATAATGCAGATAACCATGGCAGAAAAGTTGATGAAACTTTATGATATAAACAGAATGTTAAGGTGATAAGTTTTGTCAAATCAGAAGCTTCCATGGGCAAAGTAATTAAGAACAGGCCCACCAATGGTCGCTTTTACCCAGCACATTTTTCTAATAGCAGGGTCAAATGATATCTACCAAAACTAACTCAATAAAGCCACTCATTGTTTACATGAGAACTCCATGGTCTACACAAACATCAAGTAATTTTTATGGGTATTTCTAAAAGATGTGATCTTGTTAGTTTTTCATGTATAAGTGAAGCAATAAAGAAAGCAAATATTCTATATACACTCCTGGAAATGGAAAAAAGAACACATTGACACCGGTGTGTCAGACCCACCATACTTGCTCCGGACACTGCGAGAGGGCTGTACAAGCAATGATCACACGCACGGCACAGCGGACACACCAGGAACCGCGGTGTTGGCCGTCGAATGGCGCTAGTTGCGCAGCATTTGTGCACCGCTGCCGTCAGTGTCAGCCAGTTTGCCGTGGCATACGGAGCTTCATCGCAGTCTTTAACACTGGTAGCATGCCGCGACAGCGTGGACGTGAACCGTATGTGCAGTTGACGGACTTTGAGTGAGGGCGTATAGTGGGCATGCGGGAGGCCAGGTGGACGTACCGCCGAATTGCTCAACACGTGGGGCGTGAGGTCTCCACAGTACATCGATGTTGTCGCCAGTGGTCGGCGGAAGGTGCACGTGCCCGTCGACCTGGGACCGGACCGCAGCGACGCACGGATGCACGCCAAGACCGTAGGATCCTACGCAGTGCCGTAGGGGACCGCACCGCCACTTCCCAGCAAATTAGGGACACTGTTGCTCCTGGGGTATCGGCGAGGACCATTCGCAACCGTCTCCATGAAGCTTGGCTACGGTCCCGCACACCGTTAGGCCGTCTTCCGCTCACGCCTCAACATGGTGCAGCCCGCCTCCAGTGGTGTCGCGACAGGCGTGAATGGAGGGACGAATGGAGACGTGTCGTCTTCAGCGATGAGAGTCGCTTCTGCCTTTTTGCCAATGATGGTCGTATGCGTGTTTGGCGCCGTGCAGGTGAGTGCCACAATCAGGACTGCATACGACCGAGGCACACCGGGCCAACACCCGGCATCATGGTCTGGGGAGCGATCTCCTACACCGGCCGTACACCACTGGTGATCGTCGAGGGGACACTGAATAGTGCACGGTACATCCAAACCGTCAACGAACCCATCGTTCTACCATTCCTAGACCGGCAAGGGAACTTGCTGTTCCAACAGGACAATGCACGTCCGCATGTATCCCGTGCCACCCAACGTGCTCTAGAAGGTGTAAGTCAACTACCCTGGCCAGCAAGATCTCCGGATCTGTCCCCCATTGAGCATGTTTGGGACTGGATGAAGCGTCGTCTCACGCGGTCTGCACGTCCAGCACGAACGCTGGTCCAACTGAGGCGCCAGGTGGAAATGGCATGGCAAGTCGTTCCACAGGACTACATCCAGCATCTCTACGATCGTCTCCATGGGAGAATAGCAGCCTGCATTGCTGCGAAAGGTGGATATACACTGTACTAGTGCCGACATTGTGCATGCTCTGTTGCCTGTGTCTATGTGCCTGTGGTTCTGTCAGTGTGATCATGTGATGTATCTGACCCCAGGAATGTGTCAATAAAGTTTCCCCTTCCTGGGACAATGAATTCACGGTGTTCTTATTTCAATTTCCAGGAGTGTAGTTTAGAATAATCTGCCAGGCCTTCCCCAACACAAGCTTCCTTGCAACAGATGATATGGCCAGAGAACATTATATAAGAATGCGCATTTAATAAAAACTGCTCATTCTGTCCCTGCATACAGATCCAAACACCTTACCACAGACTATTGAAAAGGCTTCCAAATGGCAAAAAGTTGATTATAACCTGCCAATTATATGTCATTCTAAGCGGAGGAAGCCCTCAGAAAAATATGTAAATGAAATTGCTCATCTCAGTCACCAGTTTAAAAATGTTGTTAGGAATTCAGACATATTGCAAAGCGATGGTTCAGTTTTAGTGGCACAACCTGAGGAAAATAAGTCCAGCGTAAAACAAGCACAAGGAGCTAGTAAAGTGCTTAGCACATCACAGAAATGGAAATCATTAAAGTTAAGGACAACAGTTAGAATACTTCACCAGAACATTTAGTACACAAATAATAATGCAGATGAATTAGAGGTGAAATTACAGGAATATAGGCCAAACATTATAATAGAAACAGAACATAGGCAAAAAAAAAAGGTGGAGGTTACCAACTTAAAAAATTTGCAAATGTAAATAACTTTTGCAGAACATTGCATAAAGATGGTGAGGTTTTTATTTTCTCTAGCTGTGAATCAAATTATGCCATTCAAAATAGCATAAAATATATTAGTGAAGTGAGTATTGAAGCTGCTGCAGTGGGAATAAAAACTGCACGGAAGATGTACTATGTATTTGGCCTGTGCCTAGCACAAAAAGTTAAATAAAAACATTCTTTGAACTACTAGAAGGCACAATCCAAGAGCTTTCAAAAACATATGTTTATTCTATGATTGTTGTTGTTGTGGTCTTCAGCCCTGAGACTGGTTTGATGCAGCTCTCCATGCTACTCTATCCTGTGCAAGCTTCTTCAACCCCCAGTACCTACTGCAACCTACATCCTTCTGAATCTGCTTAGTGTATTCATCTCTTGGTCTCCCTCTATGATTTTTACCCTCCACGCTGCCCTCCAATACTAAATTGGCGATCCCTTGATGCCTCAGAACATGTCCTACCAACCGATCCCTTCTTCTAGTCAAGTTGTGCCACAAACTTCTCTTCTCCCCAATTCTATTCAATACCTCCTCATTACTTACGTGATCTACCCACCTTATCTTCAGCATTCTTCTGTAGCACCACATTTTGAAAGCTTCTATTCTCTTCTTG